>NC_061795.1:8850501-9201044 GCF_021462225.1 Girardinichthys multiradiatus
AGAGCCAGATCCAAACTCTATCAGAACCAGGAAGAAACGTCTATAAGAACCAAGTCAAAACTCCATCAGAACCTGGCAAAAAGCTCCATCCGAACAGGAAAAAATCTTTTTAAGAACCTTCTACAAATTTTCATCAGAATCAGGTATAAACCTCTATCAGATCAAGGTCCCAACTCTATCAGAACCAGGCAGAAACCTTAATCAAAATCAGGTCCCAACTCCACTAGTACTTGGCAAAAATCTCCATAAGAACCTTGAACAAATATACACTAGACTTATGATGATAAGACCATCTTCATAGGTCCCAGTGGAGCATCAAAACAGCGACCATTTGATGCCAGCTTCTTAAACAGGTTCTACTGCTGTTCCAACACCTGAACAAGAGTGAATAATTTTAAAGGGCAATTTCATAGACTTTTGAATATAGGCTGTAGTTAGCATTGCCATTTTAGCTAATTTTAGCTTATACATTGTTTTTGAATAGTAGATGGGGTAAATTAATATCAGCCTTCATGCTAGTGATAGCCAATATGCTAATGTTAGCAATTTAGCTTCTCTTTCTCATCTCTTCTCTCTTAGCTGATAAACACATTGCCTTTTTAGGCGATTTCCTGTTTGTTTTTGTGTTTCTTGTTGTTTCTTGTTGTTAGTTAATTTTTTCTGAAATTTATCCTATTTTTTATATATTTTAGCAATGACTTCAACTTCTTAGGCTATATTTTTGCTTCAGTCTATGCTTTTTCAGCTCATTTATGGGCAGCTCTTTCCTGCTTTTTAAAGTTTTTGTCAGTTCTTGCATTTCAACAACTCTTTCAACAAGTAGTTTTGAGGTAACTTTAAATGGTTAAACTGTTTTATAGCTAATAGTCTTCCTGCTTGAACAGATCAGATGACAGTTTTTCTTTGCTGTTTCTGCTATTTCTACTAATTTATCAGATTTCAGCAGATTTTCTGCAGTCAATTTCAGCTTTTTTCTGCCAGCTTTCAGCTAAAAAATTCAGCTTACAGCATTCACACTGCATTTTCGCAGGAAATGCAAATTTTTCTAGTTATTATTATTCTTCTAGTTGCTCTCTGCTTTTTTGATTCGCTACTTCTTCTGCATACTTTGTGCTATTTTTACCATTCAAGTTTTAAAATATTCTGCTCATTAAGGACATTCCAGCTATATCTCTTGGTATTTATATCTTTTATACTTGTTAAAATATTCAGCTTTTTATGAATTTTTTGCTCCCATAGGAATGAATGGAAAACGGCAAAAATTCTGCAAAAACTTCACTGTTTTTGCCATTTAACTACTTCTGCATACTTTCAGCTAGAAACACCATTCAACTTTTAAAATGCTTTCACAACCTTCTGCTATTACAGTTTAATTCAACTTTTTGATATCGTTTACAGTTTTTCTACAATTTGGTTTCAAACTTTTTAAACATTTTTTCAGATTTTCAGTTTTATAATGTAATCCTATGACGGAATGTTCGTGTCGCTAGAGTGATTCATTCCTCACTGTTCTATTTATAGCTCTGTGTATCTCCTACAGTCTATGTCTGTATATGATTCTGTCTTTGTTTCTGCCTCCATTCTCTCCGTGTCTGATACTCGGACACACACACACGCTCACACACACCCACACACACATTCATGGATTACCATCTTTGTGAGGACTTTTCATTGACTTCCATTCATTTTCATTCGTTTCTATGGCCTAAACCTGACCCGACCCCCTAACCCTTTGACCATCTTAATAGGAGGCAACTACTGGCGGCCATTTTGTGTTGAGTACTTAAACAGCATGTACTGCGGTTCTAACAGCTGGACAACAGTGATTAAATTTAAAAGGCAATTTCATAGACTTTTGTATATAGGCTGTTAGCACATCAGAACCTGGAACAAATCTCCATCAGAACCAGACCCAAACTCCATCAGAACCTTATCCAAAATCCATCAGAATCAGATGGAAACTCTTTCAGAAACTGGTACAAATCTTCATCAGAACCATGTACAAAACTCCATCTGAAATAGGTCCAAACTCCATCAGAACCAGATCCAATCTCCATCAGAACCAGTTACGAACCCTCCATCAGAACCAGACCCAAACTCCATCAGAACCAGACCCAAACTCCATCAGAACCAGGAGGAATTCTGTATCAGGACCAATTAGTCACCCACTATCAGAACCAGGTCCAAACTCAATCAGAACCAGGAGGAACCTTCTATCAGAACCAGGTCCAAACTCCTTCAGAACCTGGCAAAAAGCTCCATCAGTACAAGGAAAGAAAAACTCCATCAGAACCAGATCCAATCTCCATCAGAATCAGTTAGGAACCCTCCATCAGAACCAGACCCAAACTCCATCAGAACCAGGAGGAATTCTGTATCAGGACCAATTAGTCACCCACTATCAGAACCAGGTCCAAACTCAATCAGAACCAGGAGGAACCTTCTATCAGAACCAGGTCTAAACCCTTCAGAACCTGGCAAAAAGCTCCATCAGTACAAGGAAAGAAAAACTCCATCAGAACCAGATCCAATCTCCATCAGAACCAGTTAGGAACCCTCCATCAGAACCGGACACAAACTCCATCAGAACCAGGAGGAATTCTGTATCAGGACCAGTTAGTCACCCACTATCAGAACCAGATCCAAACTCCATCAAAACCAGGAGGAATTCTGTATCAGGACCAGTTAGTCACCCACTATCAGAACCAGGTCCAAACTCAATCAGAACCAGGAGGAACCTTCTATCAGAACCAAGACCAAACTCCTTCAGAACCTGGAATAAATCTCCACAAGAACTGGACCCAAACTCCATCAGAAACAGTTAGGGACCCTCCATCAGAACAAAGTCCAAACTCAATCAGAACCAGCAGGAAACCTCTATCAGAACCAGATCCAATCTCCATCAGAACCAGTTAGGAACCCTCCATCACAAGCGGACACAAACTCCATCAGAACCAATTAGGAACCCTCCATCAGAACCAGACCCAAACTCCATCAGAACCAGGAGGAATTCTGTATCAGGACCAGTTAGTCACCCACTATCAGAACCAGACCCAAACTCCATCAGAACCAGGAGGAATTCTGTATCAGGACCAGTTAGTCACCCACTATCAGAACCAGGTCCAAACTCAGTCAGAACCAGACAGAAACCTCTATCAGAACCAGTTCAGAAATCCATCAGAACCTGGAGAAAATTTCCATCAGAACTGGACCGAAACTCCATTAGAACCAGGTCAAAGTCTATTAGAACCAGGTCAAACCTATCAGAACCAGGAAGAAAACTTCACCAGAGCCAGGTCCAATTCTCCTTCAGAATCCGGAGGTCCCTTCTATCAGAACCATGTTCCAACATTCCTCAGAACCAGGCCCAAACTCAATCAGAACCAGGAGGAATTTTTCATCTCGTTCCCCTGTCCATTCTGAGAAAATCGGTCCAAGAATGACGTCGATAGCCCTTACGGTTTCCAAGTTATGGGCGGTAGTTCGGGAGCATGCGCCTCCATGTTAAAAGCCTAGGCCAGGGGGTGACGATAGTGAGGTGCTGCATTAGAAATGCTGCAGGTGTCAAGTTACACTGACACTCTTTGCTGATTGGCTGATTCATTCCTCACTGTTCTATGTATAGCTCTGTGTATCTCCTACTGTCTATGTCTGTATATGATTCTGTCTTTGTTTCTGCCTCTATTCTCTGCGTGTCTCACACTCGGACACACACACACACACACTCACACACACACACATTCATGGATTACTATCTTTGTGAGGACTTTCCATTGACTTCCCTTCATTATCTTGATTTCTATGGCCTAAACCTGACCCTACCACTAACTCTTTGCCAGCGGGACACACACACACACACACACACAGTCACACACACACATTCCTGGATTACTATATTTGTGAGGACTTTCCATTGACTTTCCTTCATTATCTTGATTTCTATGGCCTAAACCTGACCCTACCACTAACTCTTTGCCAGCGGGACACACACACACACACACACACACACACACACATATCCATTGATTACTATCTTTTTGAGGACTTTGCATATACTTCCATTCATTTTCATTCGTTTCTATGGCCTAAACCTTACCCAACCCCCTAACTCTTTGACCATCTTCATAGGAGGGAACTACTGGCGGCCATTTTGTGTTGAGTACTTAAACAGCATGTACTGCTGTTCTAACAGCTAGACCTTCTAAGAGGAACCTTCTATCAGAACCAGGTCCAAACTCCTTCAGAACCTTGCAAAAAGCTCCATCAGTACCAGGTAAAAAAACTCCATCAGAGCCAGGTACAAACCTGTATCAGAACCAGGTCCAAACTCTATCAGAGCCAAGGAGAATCATCCATCATAACCAGGTACAGACTTCCATCAGAACCAGATACAGATCTCCATCAGAGCCAGATCCAAACTCTATCAGAACCAGGAAGAAACGTCTATAAGAACCAAGTCAAAACTCCATCAGAACCTGGCAAAAAGCTCCATCCAAACAGGAAAAAATCTTTTTAAGAACCTTCTACAAATTTTCATCAGAATCAGGTATAAACCTCTATCAGATCAAGGTCCCAACTCTATCAGAACCAGGCAGAAACCTTAATCAAAATCAGGTCCCAACTCCACTAGTACTTGGCAAAAATCTCCATAAGAACCTTGAACAAATATACACTAGACTTATGATGATAAGACCATCTTCATAGGTCCCAGTGGAGCATCAAAACAGCGACCATTTGATGCCAGCTTCTTAAACAGGTTCTACTGCTGTTCCAACACCTGAACAAGAGTGAATAATTTTAAAGGGCAATTTCATAGACTTTTGAATATAGGCTGTAGTTAGCATTGCCATTTTAGCTAATTTTAGCTTATACATTGTTTTTGAATAGTAGATGGGGTAAATTAATATCAGCCTTCATGCTAGTGATAGCCAATATGCTAATGTTAGCGATTTAGCTTCTCTTTCTCATCTCTTCTCTCTTAGCTGATAAACACATTGCCTTTTTAGGCGATTTCCTGTTTGTTTTTGTGTTTCTTGTTGTTTCTTGTTGTTAGTTAATTTTTTCTGAAATTTATCCTATTTTGTATATATTTTAACACTGACTTCAACTTCTTAGGCTATATTTTTGCTTCAGTCTATGCTTTTTCAGCTCATTTATGGGCAGCTCTTTCCTGCTTTTTAAAGTTTTTGTCAGTTCTTGCATTTCAACAACTCTTTCAACAAGTAGTTTTGAGGTAACTTTAAATGGTTAAACTGTTTTATAGCTAATAGTCTTCCTGCTTGAACAGATCAGATGACAGTTTTTCTTTGCTGTTTCTGCTATTTCTACTAATTTATCAGATTTCAGCAGATTTTCTGCAGTCAATTTCAGCTTTTTTCTGCCAGCTTTCAGCTAAAAAATTCAGCTTACAGCATTCCCACTGCATTTTCGCAGGAAATGCAAATTTTTCTAGTTATTATTATTATTATTCTTTTAGTTGCTCTCCGCTTTTTCGATTCGCTACTTCTTCTGCATACTTTGTGCTATTTTTACCATTCAAGTTTTAAAATATTCTGCTCATTAAGGACATTCCAGCTATATCTCTTGGTATTTATATCTTTTATACTTGTTAAAATATTCAGCTTTTTATGAATTTTTTGCTCCCATAGGAATGAATGGAAAACGGCAAAAATTCTGCAAAAACTTCACTGTTTTTGCCATTTAACTACTTCTGCATACTTTCAGCTAGAAACACCATTCAACTTTTAAAATGCTTTCACAACCTTCTGCTATTACAGTTTAATTCAACTTTTTGATATTGTTTACAGTTTTTCTACAATTTGGTTTCAAACTTTTTAAACATTTTTTCAGATTTTCAGTTTTATAATGTAATCCTATGACGGAATGTTCGTGTCGCTAGAGTGATTCATTCCTCACTGTTCTATTTATAGCTCTGTGTATCTCCTACAGTCTATGTCTGTATATGATTCTGTCTTTGTTTCTGCCTCCATTCTCTCCGTGTCTGATACTCGGACACACACACACGCTCACACACACCCACACACACATTCATGGATTACCATCTTTGTGAGGACTTTTCATTGACTTCCATTCATTTTCATTCGTTTCTATGGCCTAAACCTGACCCGACCCCCTAACCCTTTGACCATCTTAATAGGAGGCAACTACTGGCGGCCATTTTGTGTTGAGTACTTAAACAGCATGTACTGCGGTTCTAACAGCTGGACAACAGTGATTAAATTTAAAAGGCAATTTCATAGACTTTTGTATATAGGCTGTTAGCACATCAGAACCTGGAACAAATCTCCATCAGAACCAGACCCAAACTCCATCAGAACCTTATCCAAAATCCATCAGAATCAGATGGAAACTCTTTCAGAAACTGGTACAAATCTTCATCAGAACCATGTACAAAACTCCATCTGAAATAGGTCCAAACTCCATCAGAACCAGATCCAATCTCCATCAGAACCAGTTACGAACCCTCCATCAGAACCAGACCCAAACTCCATCAGAACCAGACCCAAACTCCATCAGAACCGGGAGGAATTCTGTATCAGGACCAATTAGTCACCCACTATCAGAACCAGGTCCAAACTCAATCAGAACCAGGAGGAACCTTCTATCAGAACCAGGTCCAAACTCCTTCAGAACCTGGCAAAAAGCTCCATCAGTACAAGGAAAGAAAAACTCCATCAGAACCAGATCCAATCTCCATCAGAATCAGTTAGGAACCCTCCATCAGAACCAGACCCAAACTCCATCAGAACCAGGAGGAATTCTGTATCAGGACCAATTAGTCACCCACTATCAGAACCAGGTCCAAACTCAATCAGAACCAGGAGGAACCTTCTATCAGAACCAGGTCTAAACCCTTCAGAACCTGGCAAAAAGCTCCATCAGTACAGGGAAAGAAAAATTCCATCAGAACCAGATCCAAACTCCATCAGAACCAGTTAGGAACCCTCCATCAGAACTGGACACAAACTCCATCAGAACCAGGAGGAATTCTGTATTAGGACCAGTTAGTCACCCACTATCAGAACCAGGTCCAAACTCCATCAAAACCAGGAGGAATTCTGTATCAGGACCAGTTAGTCACCCACTATCAGAACCAGGTCCAAACTCAATCAGAACCAGGAGGAACCTTCTATCAGAACCAAGACCAAACTCCTTCAGAACCTGGAATAAATCTCCACAAGAACTGGACCCAAACTCCATCAGAAACAGTTAGGGACCCTCCATCAGAACAAAGTCCAAACTCAATCAGAACCAGCAGGAAACCTCTATCAGAACCAGATCCAATCTCCATCAGAACCAGTTAGGAACCCTCCATCACAAGCGGACACAAACTCCATCAGAACCAATTAGGAACCCTCCATCAGAACCAGACCCAAACTCCATCAGAACCAGGAGGAATTCTGTATCAGGACCAGTTAGTCACCCACTATCAGAACCAGACCCAAACTCCATCAGAACCAGGAGGAATTCTGTATCAGGACCAGTTAGTCACCCACTATCAGAACCAGGTCCAAACTCAGTCAGAACCAGACAGAAACCTCTATCAGAACCAGTTCAGAAATCCATCAGAACCTGGAGAAAATTTCCATCAGAACTGGACCGAAACTCCATTAGAACCAGGTCAAAGTCTATTAGAACCAGGTCAAACCTATCAGAACCAGGAAGAAAACTTCACCAGAGCCAGGTCCAATTCTCCTTCAGAATCCGGAGGTCCCTTCTATCAGAACCATGTTCCAACATTCCTCAGAACCAGGCCCAAACTCAATCAGAACCAGGAGGAATTTTTCATCTCGTTCCCCTGTCCATTCTGAGAAAATCGGTCCAAGAATGACGTCGATAGCCCTTACGGTTTCCAAGTTATGGGCGGTAGTTCGGGAGCATGCGCCTCCATGTTAAAAGCCTAGGCCAGGGGGTGACGATAGTGAGGTGCTGCATTAGAAATGCTGCAGGTGTCAAGTTACACTGACACTCTTTGCTGATTGGCTGATTCATTCCTCACTGTTCTATGTATAGCTCTGTGTATCTCCTACTGTCTATGTCTGTATATGATTATGTCTATGTTTCTGCCTCTATTCTCTGCGTGTCTCACACTCGGACACACACACACACACACTCACATTCATGGATTACTATCTTTGTGAGGACTTTCCATTGACTTCCCTTCATTATCTTGATTTCTATGGCCTAAACCTGACCCTACCACTAACTCTTTGCCAGCGGGACACACACACACACACACACACACACACACACACACACACACACACACACAGTCACACACACACAGTCCTGGATTACTATCTTTGTGAGGACTTTCCATTGACTTTCCTTCATTATCTTGATTTCTATGGCCTAAACCTGACCCTACCACTAACTCTTTGCCAGCGGGACACACACACACACACACATATCCATTGATTACTATCTTTTTGAGGACTTTGCATATACTTCCATTCATTTTCATTCGTTTCTATGGCCTAAACCTTACCCAACCCCCTAACTCTTTGACCATCTTCATAGGAGGGAACTACTGGCGGCCATTTTGTGTTGAGTACTTAAACAGCATGTACTGCTGTTCTAACAGCTAGACCTTCTAAGAGGAACCTTCTATCAGAACCAGGTCCAAACTCCTTCAGAACCTTGCAAAAAGCTCCATCAGTGCCAGGTAAAAAAACTCCATCAGAGCCAGGTCCAATTCTCCTTCAGAATCCGGAGGTCCCTTCTATCAGAACCATGTTCCAACATTCCTCAGAACCAGGCCCAAACTCAATCAGAACCAGGAGGAATTTTTCATCTCGTTCCCCTGTCCATTCTGAGAAAATCGGTCCAAGAATGACGTCGATAGCCCTTACGGTTTCCAAGTTATGGGCGGTAGTTCGGGAGCATGCGCCTCCATGTTAAAAGCCTAGGCCAGGGGGTGACGATAGTGAGGTGCTGCATTAGAAATGCTGCAGGTGTCAAGTTACACTGACACTCTTTGCTGATTGGCTGATTCATTCCTCACTGTTCTATGTATAGCTCTGTGTATCTCCTACTGTCTATGTCTGTATATGATTCTGTCTTTGTTTCTGCCTCTATTCTCTGCGTGTCTCACACTCGGACACACACACACACACACTCACACACACACACATTCATGGATTACTATCTTTGTGAGGACTTTCCATTGACTTCCCTTCATTATCTTGATTTCTATGGCCTAAACCTGACCCTACCACTAACTCTTTGCCAGCGGGACACACACACACACACACACACACACACACACACACACACACACAGTCACACACACACAGTCCTGGATTACTATCTTTGTGAGGACTTTCCATTGACTTTCCTTCATTATCTTGATTTCTATGGCCTAAACCTGACCCTACCACTAACTCTTTGCCAGCGGGACACACACACACACACACATATCCATTGATTACTATCTTTTTGAGGACTTTGCATATACTTCCATTCATTTTCATTCGTTTCTATGGCCTAAACCTTACCCAACCCCCTAACTCTTTGACCATCTTCATAGGAGGGAACTACTGGCGGCCATTTTGTGTTGAGTACTTAAACAGCATGTACTGCTGTTCTAACAGCTAGACCTTCTAAGAGGAACCTTCTATAAGAACCAGGTCCAAACTCCTTCAGAACCTTGCAAAAAGCTCCATCAGTGCCAGGTAAAAAAACTCCATCAGAGCCAGGTCCAATTCTCCTTCAGAATCCGGAGGTCCCTTCTATCAGAACCATGTTCCAACATTCCTCAGAACCAGGCCCAAACTCAATCAGAACCAGGAGGAATTTTTCATCTCGTTCCCCTGTCCATTCTGAGAAAATCGGTCCAAGAATGACGTCGATAGCCCTTACGGTTTCCAAGTTATGGGCGGTAGTTCGGGAGCATGCGCCTCCATGTTAAAAGCCTAGGCCAGGGGGTGACGATAGTGAGGTGCTGCATTAGAAATGCTGCAGGTGTCAAGTTACACTGACACTCTTTGCTGATTGGCTGATTCATTCCTCACTGTTCTATGTATAGCTCTGTGTATCTCCTACTGTCTATGTCTGTATATGATTCTGTCTTTGTTTCTGCCTCTATTCTCTGCGTGTCTCACACTCGGACACACACACACACACACTCACACACACACACATTCATGGATTACTATCTTTGTGAGGACTTTCCATTGACTTCCCTTCATTATCTTGATTTCTATGGCCTAAACCTGACCCTACCACTAACTCTTTGCCAGCGGGACACACACACACACACACAGTCACACACACACATTCCTGGATTACTATCTTTGTGAGGACTTTCCATTGACTTTCCTTCATTATCTTGATTTCTATGGCCTAAACCTGACCCTACCACTAACTCTTTGCCAGCGGGACACACACACACACACACACACACACACATATCCATTGATTACTATCTTTTTGAGGACTTTGCATATACTTCCATTCATTTTCATTCGTTTCTATGGCCTAAACCTTACCCAACCCCCTAACTCTTTGACCATCTTCATAGGAGGGAACTACTGGCGGCCATTTTGTGTTGAGTACTTAAACAGCATGTACTGCTGTTCTAACAGCTAGACCTTCTAAGAGGAACCTTCTATCAGAACCAGGTCCAAACTCCTTCAGAACCTTGCAAAAAGCTCCATCAGTACCAGGTAAAAAAACTCCATCAGAGCCAGGTACAAACCTGTATCAGAACCAGGTCCAAACTCTATCAGAGCCAAGGAGAATCATCCATCATAACCAGGTACAGACTTCCATCAGAACCAGATACAGATCTCCATCAGAGCCAGATCCAAACTCTATCAGAACCAGGAAGAAACGTCTATAAGAACCAAGTCAAAACTCCATCAGAACCTGGCAAAAAGCTCCATCCAAACAGGAAAAAATCTTTTTAAGAACCTTCTACAAATTTTCATCAGAATCAGGTATAAACCTCTATCAGATCAAGGTCCCAACTCTATCAGAACCAGGCAGAAACCTTAATCAAAATCAGGTCCCAACTCCACTAGTACTTGGCAAAAATCTCCATAAGAACCTTGAACAAATATACACTAGACTTATGATGATAAGACCATCTTCATAGGTCCCAGTGGAGCATCAAAACAGCGACCATTTGATGCCAGCTTCTTAAACAGGTTCTACTGCTGTTCCAACACCTGAACAAGAGTGAATAATTTTAAAGGGCAATTTCATAGACTTTTGAATATAGGCTGTAGTTAGCATTGCCATTTTAGCTAATTTTAGCTTATACATTGTTTTTGAATAGTAGATGGGGTAAATTAATATCAGCCTTCATGCTAGTGATAGCCAATATGCTAATGTTAGCGATTTAGCTTCTCTTTCTCATCTCTTCTCTCTTAGCTGATAAACACATTGCCTTTTTAGGCGATTTCCTGTTTGTTTTTGTGTTTCTTGTTGTTAGTTAATTTTTTCTGAAATTTATCCTATTTTTTATATATTTTAGCAATGACTTCAACTTCTTAGGCTATATTTTTGCTTCAGTCTATGCTTTTTCAGCTCATTTATGGGCAGCTCTTTCCTGCTTTTTAAAGTTTTTGTCAGTTCTTGCATTTCAACAACTCTTTCAACAAGTAGTTTTGAGGTAACTTTAAATGGTTAAACTGTTTTATAGCTAATAGTCTTCCTGCTTGAACAGATCAGATGACAGTTTTTCTTTGCTGTTTCTGCTATTTCTACTAATTTATCAGATTTCAGCAGATTTTCTGCAGTCAATTTCAGCTTTTTTCTGCCAGCTTTCAGCTAAAAAATTCAGCTTACAGCATTCACACTGCATTTTCGCAGGAAATGCAAATTTTTCTAGTTATTATTATTCTTCTAGTTGCTCTCTGCTTTGTTGATTCGCTACTTCTTCTGCATACTTTGTGCTATTTTTACCATTCAAGTTTTAAAATATTCTGCTCATTAAGGACATTCCAGCTATATCTCTTGGTATTTATATCTTTTATACTTGTTAAAATATTCAGCTTTTTATGAATTTTTTGCTCCCATAGGAATGAATGGAAAACGGCAAAAATTCTGCAAAAACTTCACTGTTTTTGCCATTTAACTACTTCTGCATACTTTCAGCTAGAAACACCATTCAACTTTTAAAATGCTTTCACAACCTTCTGCTATTACAGTTTAATTCAACTTTTTGATATCGTTTACAGTTTTTCTACAATTTGGTTTCAAACTTTTTAAACATTTTTTCAGATTTTCAGTTTTATAATGTAATCCTATGACGGAATGTTCGTGTCGCTAGAGTGATTCATTCCTCACTGTTCTATTTATAGCTCTGTGTATCTCCTACAGTCTATGTCTGTATATGATTCTGTCTTTGTTTCTGCCTCCATTCTCTCCGTGTCTGATACTCGGACACACACACACGCTCACACACACCCACACACACATTCATGGATTACCATCTTTGTGAGGACTTTTCATTGACTTCCATTCATTTTCATTCATTTCTATGGCCTAAACCTGACCCGACCCCCTAACCCTTTGACCATCTTAATAGGAGGCAACTACTGGCGGCCATTTTGTGTTGAGTACTTAAACAGCATGTACTGCTGTTCTAACAGCTGGACAACAGTGCTTAAATTTAAAAGGCAATTTCATAGACTTTTGTATATAGGCTGTTAGCGCATCAGAACCTGGAACAAATCTCCATCAGAACCAGACCCAAACTCCATCAGAACCTTATCCAAAATCCATCAGAATCAGATGGAAACTCTTTCAGAAACTGGTACAAATCTTCATCAGAACCATGTACAAAACTCCATCTGAAATAGGTCCAAACTCCATCAGAACCAGATCCAATCTCCATCAGAACCAGTTACGAACCCTCCATCAGAACCAGAACCAAACTCCATCAGAACCAGACCCAAACTCCATCAGAACCAGGAGGAATTCTGTATCAGGACCAATTAGTCACCCACTATCAGAACCAGGTCCAAACTCAATCAGAACCAGGAGGAACCTTCTATCAGAACCAGGTCCAAACTCCTTCAGAACCTGGCAAAAAGCTCCATCAGTACAAGGAAAGAAAAACTCCATCAGAACCAGATCCAATCTCCATCAGAATCAGTTAGGAACCCTCCATCAGAACCAGACCCAAACTCCATCAGAACCAGGAGGAATTCTGTATCAGGACCAATTAGTCACCCACTATCAGAACCAGGTCCAAACTCAATCAGAACCAGGAGGAACCTTCTATCAGAACCAGGTCTAAACCCTTCAGAACCTGGCAAAAAGCTCCATCAGTACAAGGAAAGAAAAACTCCATCAGAACCAGGTCCAATCTCCATCAGAACCAGTTAGGAACCCTCCATCAGAACCGGACACAAACTCCATCAGAACCAGTTAGGAACCCTCCATCAGAACCAGACCCAAACTCCATCAGAACCAGGAGGAATTCTGTATCAGGACCAATTTGTCACCCACTATCAGAACCAGGTCCAAACTCAATCAGAACCAGGAGGAACCTTCTATCAGAACCAGGTCCAAACTCCTTCAGAACCTGGCAAAAAGCTCCATCAGTACAAGGAAAGAAAAACTCCATCAGAACCAGATCCAATCTCCATCAGAATCAGTTAGGAACCCTCCATCAGAACCAGACCCAAACTCCATCAGAACCAGGAGGAATTCTGTATCAGGACCAGTTAGTCACCCACTATCAGAACCAGATCCAAACTCCATCAAAACCAGGAGGAATTCTGTATCAGGACCAGTTAGTCACCCACTATCAGAACCAGGTCCAAACTCAATCAGAACCAGGAGGAACCTTCTATCAGAACCAAGACCAAACTCCTTCAGAACCTGGAATAAATCTCCACAAGAACTGGACCCAAACTCCATCAGAACCAGGAGGAATTCTGTATCAGGACCAGTTAGTCACCCACTATCAGAACCAAGTCCAAACTCCATCAAAACCAGGAGGAATTCTGTATCAGGACCAGTTAGTCACCCACTATCAGAACCAGGTCCAAACTCAATCAGAACCAGGAGGAACCTTCTATCAGAACCAAGACCAAACTCCTTCAGAACCTGGAATAAATCTCCACAAGAACTGGACCCAAACTCCATCAGAAACAGTTAGGGACCCTCCATCAGAACAAAGTCCAAACTCAATCAGAACCAGCAGGAATCCTCTATCAGAACCAGATCCAATCTCCATCAGAACCAGTTAGGAACCCTCCATCACAAGCGGACACAAACTCCATCAGAACCAGTTAGGAACCCTCCATCAGAACCAGACCCAAACTCCATCAGAACCAGGAGGAATTCTGTATCAGGACCAATTAGTCACCCACTATCAGAACCAGACCCAAACTCCATCAGAACCAGGAGGAATTCTGTATCAGGACCAGTTAGTCACCCACTATCAGAACCAGGTCCAAACTCAGTCAGAACCAGACAGAAACCTCTATCAGAACCAGTTCAGAAATCCATCAGAACCTGGAGAAAATTTCCATCAGAACTGGACCGAAACTCCATTAGAACCAGGTCAAAGTCTATTAGAACCAGGTCAAACCTATCAGAACCAGGAAGAAAACTTCACCAGAGCCAGGTCCAATTCTCCTTCAGAATCCGGAGGTCCCTTCTATCAGAACCATGTTCCAACATTCCTCAGAACCAGGCCCAAACTCAATCAGAACCAGGAGGAATTTTTCATCTCGTTCCCCTGTCCATTCTGAGAAAATCGGTCCAAGAATGACGTTGATAGCCCTTACGGTTTCCAAGTTATGGGCGGTAGTTCGGGAGCATGCGCCTCCATGTTAAAAGCCTAGGCTAGGGGGTGGGGGTGACGATAGTGAGGTGCTGCATTAGAAATGCTGCAGGTGTCAAGTTACACTGACACTCTTTGCTGATTGGCTGATTCATTCCTCACTGTTCTATGTATAGCTCTGTGTATCTCCTACTGTCTATGTCTGTATATAATTCTGTCTTTGTTTCTGCCTCTATTCTCTGCGTGTCTCACACTCGGACACACACACACACACACTCACACACATTCATGGATTACTATCTTTGTGAGGACTTTCCATTGACTTCCCTTCATTATCTTGATTTCTATGGCCTAAACCTGACCCTACCACTAACTCTTTGCCAGCGGGACACACACACACACACACACACACATATCCATTGATTACTATCTTTTTGAGGACTTTGCATATACTTCCATTCATTTTCATTCGTTTCTATGGCCTAAACCTTACCCAACCCCCTAACTCTTTGACCATCTTCATAGGAGGGAACTACTGGCGGCCATTTTGTGTTGAGTACTTAAACAGCATGTACTGCTGTTCTAACAGCTAGACCTTCTAAGAGGAACCTTCTATCAGAACCAGGTCCAAACTCCTTCAGAACCTTGCAAAAAGCTCCATCAGTACCAGGTAAAAAAACTCCATCAGAGCCAGGTACAAACCTGTATCAGAACCAGGTCCAAACTCTATCAGAGCCAAGGAGAATCATCCATCATAACCAGGTACAGACTTCCATCAGAACCAGATACAGATCTCCATCAGAGCCAGATCCAAACTCTATCAGAACCAGGAAGAAACGTCTATAAGAACCAAGTCAAAACTCCATCAGAACCTGGCAAAAAGCTCCATCCAAACAGGAAAAAATCTTTTTAAGAACCTTCTACAAATTTTCATCAGAATCAGGTATAAACCTCTATCAGATCAAGGTCCCAACTCTATCAGAACCAGGCAGAAACCTTAATCAAAATCAGGTCCCAACTCCACTAGTACTTGGCAAAAATCTCCATAAGAACCTTGAACAAATATACACTAGACTTATGATGATAAGACCATCTTCATAGGTCCCAGTGGAGCATCAAAACAGCGACCATTTGATGCCAGCTTCTTAAACAGGTTCTACTGCTGTTCCAACACCTGAACAAGAGTGAATAATTTTAAAGGGCAATTTCATAGACTTTTGAATATAGGCTGTAGTTAGCATTGCCATTTTAGCTAATTTTAGCTTATACATTGTTTTTGAATAGTAGATGGGGTAAATTAATATCAGCCTTCATGCTAGTGATAGCCAATATGCTAATGTTAGCGATTTAGCTTCTCTTTCTCATCTCTTCTCTCTTAGCTGATAAACACATTGCCTTTTTAGGCGATTTCCTGTTTGTTTTTGTGTTTCTTGTTGTTTCTTGTTGTTAGTTAATTTTTTCTGAAATTTATCCTATTTTTTATATATTTTAGCAATGACTTCAACTTCTTAGGCTATATTTTTGCTTCAGTCTATGCTTTTTCAGCTCATTTATGGGCAGCTCTTTCCTGCTTTTTAAAGTTTTTGTCAGTTCTTGCATTTCAACAACTCTTTCAACAAGTAGTTTTGAGGTAACTTTAAATGGTTAAACTGTTTTATAGCTAATAGTCTTCCTGCTTGAACAGATCAGATGACAGTTTTTCTTTGCTGTTTCTGCTATTTCTACTAATTTATCAGATTTCAGCAGATTTTCTGCAGTCAATTTCAGCTTTTTTCTGCCAGCTTTCAGCTAAAAAATTCAGCTTACAGCATTCACACTGCATTTTCGCAGGAAATGCAAATTTTTCTAGTTATTATTATTATTATTCTTTTAGTTGCTCTCCGCTTTTTCGATTCGCTACTTCTTCTGCATACTTTGTGCTATTTTTACCATTCAAGTTTTAAAATATTCTGCTCATTAAGGACATTCCAGCTATATCTCTTGGTATTTATATCTTTTATACTTGTTAAAATATTCAGCTTTTTATGAATTTTTTGCTCCCATAGGAATGAATGGAAAACGGCAAAAATTCTGCAAAAACTTCACTGTTTTTGCCATTTAACTACTTCTGCATACTTTCAGCTAGAAACACCATTCAACTTTTAAAATGCTTTCACAACCTTCTGCTATTACAGTTTAATTCAACTTTTTGATATCGTTTACAGTTTTTCTACAATTTGGTTTCAAACTTTTTAAACATTTTTTCAGATTTTCAGTTTTATAATGTAATCCTATGACGGAATGTTCGTGTCGCTAGAGTGATTCATTCCTCACTGTTCTATTTATAGCTCTGTGTATCTCCTACAGTCTATGTCTGTATATGATTCTGTCTTTGTTTCTGCCTCCATTCTCTCCGTGTCTGATACTCGGACACACACACACGCTCACACACACCCACACACACATTCATGGATTACCATCTTTGTGAGGACTTTTCCTTGACTTCCATTCATTTTCATTCGTTTCTATGGCCTAAACCTGACCCGACCCCCTAACCCTTTGACCATCTTAATAGGAGGCAACTACTGGCGGCCATTTTGTGTTGAGTACTTAAACAGCATGTACTGCGGTTCTAACAGCTGGACAACAGTGATTAAATTTAAAAGGCAATTTCATAGACTTTTGTATATAGGCTGTTAGCACATCAGAACCTGGAACAAATCTCCATCAGAACCAGACCCAAACTCCATCAGAACCTTATCCAAAATCCATCAGAATCAGATGGAAACTTTCAGAAACTGGTACAAATCTTCATCAGAACCATGTACAAAACTCCATCTGAAATAGGTCCAAACTCCATCAGAACCAGATCCAATCTCCATCAGAACCAGTTACGAACCCTCCATCAGAACCAGACCCAAACTCCATCTGAACCAGACCCAAACTCCATCAGAACCAGGAGGAATTCTGTATCAGGACCAATTAGTCACCCACTATCAGAACCAGGTCCAAACTCAATCAGAACCAGGAGGAACCTTCTATCAGAACCAGGTCCAAACTCCTTCAGAACCTGGCAAAAAGCTCCATCAGTACAAGGAAAGAAAAACTCCATCAGAACCAGATCCAATCTCAAATAAGAATCAGTTAGGAACCCTCCATCAGAACCAGACCCAAACTCCATCAGAACCAGGAGGAATTCTGTATCAGGACCAATTAGTCACCCACTATCAGAACCAGGTCCAAACTCAATCAGAACCAGGAGGAACCTTCTATCAGAACCAGGGCCAAACTCCTTCAGAACCTGGCAAAAAGCTCCATCAGTACAAGGAAAGAAAAACTCCATCAGAACCAGATCCAATCTCCATCAGAACCAGTTAGGAACCCTCCATCAGAAGCGGACACAAACTCCATCAGAACCAGTTAGGAACCCTCCATCAGAACCAGACCCAAACTCCATCAGAACCAGGAGGAATTCTGTATCAGGACCAGTTAGTCACCCACTATCAGAACCAGACCCAAACTCCATCAGAACCAGGAGGAATTCTGTATCAGGACCAGTTAGTCACCCACTATCAGAACCAGGTCCAAACTCAGTCAGAACCAGACAGAAACCTCTATCAGAACCAGTTCAGAAATCCATCAGAACCTGGAGAAAATTTCCATCAGAACTGGACCGAAACTCCATCAGAGCCAGGTCCAATTCTCCTTCAGAATCCGGAGGTCCCTTCTATCAGAACCATGTTCCAACATTCCTCAGAACCAGGCCCAAACTCAATCAGAACCAGGAGGAATTTTTCATCTCGTTCCCCTGTCCATTCTGAGAAAATCGGTCCAAGAATGACGTCGATAGCCCTTACGGTTTCCAAGTTATGGGCGGTAGTTCGGGAGCATGCGCCTCCATGTTAAAAGCCTAGGCCAGGGGGTGACGATAGTGAGGTGCTGCATTAGAAATGCTGCAGGTGTCAAGTTACACTGACACTCTTTGCTGATTGGCTGATTCATTCCTCACTGTTCTATGTATAGCTCTGTGTATCTCCTACTGTCTATGTCTGTATATGATTCTGTCTTTGTTTCTGCCTCTATTCTCTGCGTGTCTCACACTCGGACACACACACACACACACTCACACACACACACATTCATGGATTACTATCTTTGTGAGGACTTTCCATTGACTTCCCTTCATTATCTTGATTTCTATGGCCTAAACCTGACCCTACCACTAACTCTTTGCCAGCGGGACACACACACACACACACACACACACACACACACACACACAGTCACACACACACAGTCCTGGATTACTATCTTTGTGAGGACTTTCCATTGACTTTCCTTCATTATCTTGATTTCTATGGCCTAAACCTGACCCTACCACTAACTCTTTGCCAGCGGGACACATACACACACACACACACACATATCCATTGATTACTATCTTTTTGAGGACTTTGCATATACTTCCATTCATTTTCATTCGTTTCTATGGCCTAAACCTGACCCGACCCCCTAACCCTTTGACCATTTTAATAGGAGGCAACTACTGGCGGCCATTTTGTGTTGAGTACTTAAACAGCATGTACTGCTGTTCTAACAGCTGGACAACAGTGATTAAATTTAAAAGGCAATTTCATAGACTTTTGTATATAGGCTGTTAGCACATCAGAACCTGGAACAAATCTCCATCAGAACCAGACCCAAACTCCATCAGAACCTTATCCAAAATCCATCAGAATCAGATGGAAACTCTTTCAGAAACTGGTACAAATCTTCATCAGAACCATGTACAAAACTCCATCTGAAATAGGTCCAAACTCCATCAGAACCAGATCCAATCTCCATCAGAACCAGTTACGAACCCTCCATCAGAACCAGACCCAAACTCCATCAGAACCAGACCCAAACTCCATCAGAACCAGGAGGAATTCTGTATCAGGACCAGTTAGTCACCCACTATCAGAACCAGACCCAAACTCCATCAGAACCAGGAGGAATTCTGTATCAGGACCAGGTCCAAACTCCTTCAGAACCTGGCAAAAAGCTCCATCAGTACAAGGAAAGAAAAACTCCATCAGAACCAGATCCAATCTCCATCAGAATCAGTTAGGAACCCTCCATCAGAACCAGACCCAAACTCCATCAGAACCAGGAGGAATTCTGTATCAGGACCAATTAGTCACCCACTATCAGAACCAGGTCCAAACTCAATCAGAACCAGGAGGAACCTTCTATCAGAACCAGGTCTAAACCCTTCAGAACCTGGCAAAAAGCTCCATCAGTACAAGGAAAGAAAAACTCCATCAGAACCAGATCCAATCTCCATCAGAACCAGTTAGGAACCCTCCATCAGAACCGGACACATACTCCATCAGAACCAGTTAGGAACCCTCCATCAGAACCAGACCCAAACTCCATCAGAACCAGGAGGAATTCTGTATCAGGACCAATTTGTCACCCACTATCAGAGCCAGGTCCAAACTCAATCAGAACCAGGAGGAACCTTCTATCAGAACCAGGTCCAAACTCCTTCAGAACCTGGCAAAAAGCTCCATCAGTACAAGGAAAGAAAAACTCCATCAGAACCAGATCCAATCTCCATCAGAATCAGTTAGGAACCCTCCATCAGAACCAGACCCAAACTCCATCAAAACCAGGAGGAATTCTGTATCAGGACCAGTTAGTCACCCACTATCAGAACCAGGTCCAAACTCAATCAGAACCAGGAGGAACCTTCTATCAGAACCAAGACCAAACTCCTTCAGAACCTGGAATAAATCTCCACAAGAACTGGACCCAAACTCCATCAGAAACAGTTAGGGACCCTCCATCAGAACAAAGTCCAAACTCAATCAGAACCAGCAGGAAACCTCTATCAGAACCAGATCCAATCTCCATCAGAACCAGTTAGGAACCCTCCATCACAAGCGGACACAAACTCCATCAGAACCAGTTAGGAACCCTCCATCAGAACCAGACCCAAACTCCATCAGAACCAGGAGGAATTCTGTATCAGGACCAGTTAGTCACCCACTATCAGAACCAGACCCAAACTCCATCAGAACCAGGAGGAATTCTGTATCAGGACCAGTTAGTCACCCACTATCAGAACCAGACCCAAACTCTATCAGAACCAGGAGGAATTCTGTATCAGGACCAGTTAGTCACCCACAATCACAACCAGGTCCAAACTCAATCAGAACCAGGAGGAACCTTCTATCAGAACCAGGTCCAAACTCCTTCAGAACCTGGAATAAATCTCCACAAGAACTGGACCCAAACTCCATCAGAACCAGTTAGGGACCCTCCATCAGAACCAAGTCAGAACTCAATCAGAACCAGGAGGAACCTTCTATCAGCACCAGGTCCAAACCCTTTCAGAACCTGGAATAAATCTCCACAAGAACTGGACCCAAACTCCATCAGAACCAGACCCAAACTCCATCGGAACCAGTTAGGAACCCTCCATCAGAACCAGACCCAAACTCCAGCAGAACCAGGAACAAATCTCCATCAGAACCGGATCCAAACTCCATCAGAACCAGTTAGGGACCCTCCATCAGAACCAGACCCAAACTCCATCAGAACCAGTTAGGAACCCTCCATCAGAACCAGATCCAATCTCCATCAGAACCAGTTAGGAACCCTCCATCAGAACCAGACCCAAACTCTATCAGAACCAGGAGGAATTCTGTATCAGGACCAGTTAGTCACCCACTATCAGAACCAGGTCCAAACTCAGTCAGAACCAGACAGAAACCTCTATCAGAACCAGTTCAGAAATCCATCAGAACCTGGAGAAAATTTCCATCAGAACTGGACCGAAACTCCATTAGAACCAGGTCAAAGTCTATTAGAACCAGGTCAAACCTATCAGAACCAGGAAGAAAACTTCACCAGAGCCAGGTCCAATTCTCCTTCAGAATCCGGAGGTCCCTTCTATCAGAACCATGTTCCAACATTCCTCAGAACCAGGCCCAAACTCAATCAGAACCAGGAGGAATTTTTCATCTCGTTCCCCTGTCCATTCTGAGAAAATCGGTCCAAGAATGACGTCGATAGCCCTTACGGTTTCCAAGTTATGGGCGGTAGTTCGGGAGCATGCGCCTCCATGTTAAAAGCCTAGGCCAGGGGGTGACGATAGTGAGGTGCTGCATTAGAAATGCTGCAGGTGTCAAGTTACACTGACACTCTTTGCTGATTGGCTGATTCATTCCTCACTGTTCTATGTATAGCTCTGTGTATCTCCTACTGTCTATGTCTGTATATGATTCTGTCTTTGTTTCTGCCTCTATTCTCTGCGTGTCTCACACTCGGACACACACACACACACACTCACACACACACACATTCATGGATTACTATCTTTGTGAGGACTTTCCATTGACTTCCCTTCATTATCTTGATTTCTATGGCCTAAACCTGACCCTACCACTAACTCTTTGCCAGCGGGACACACACACACACACACACACACACACACACACACACACACACACACACACAGTCACACACACACAGTCCTGGATTACTATCTTTGTGAGGACTTTCCATTGACTTTCCTTCATTATCTTGATTTCTATGGCCTAAACCTGACCCTACCACTAACTCTTTGCCAGCGGGACACACACACACACACACATATCCATTGATTACTATCTTTTTGAGGACTTTGCATATACTTCCATTCATTTTCATTCGTTTCTATGGCCTAAACCTTACCCAACCCCCTAACTCTTTGACCATCTTCATAGGAGGCAACTACTGGCGGCCATTTTGTGTTGAGTACTTAAACAGCATGTACTGCTGTTCTAACAGCTAGACCTTCTAAGAGGAACCTTCTATCAGAACCAGGTCCAAACTCCTTCAGAACCTTGCAAAAAGCTCCATCAGTACCAGGTAAAAAAACTCCATCAGAGCCAGGTACAAACCTGTATCAGAACCAGGTCCAAACTCTATCAGAGCCAAGGAGAATCATCCATCATAACCAGGTACAGACTTCCATCAGAACCAGATACAGATCTCCATCAGAGCCAGATCCAAACTCTATCAGAACCAGGAAGAAACGTCTATAAGAACCAAGTCAAAACTCCATCAGAACCTGGCAAAAAGCTCCATCCAAACAGGAAAAAATCTTTTTAAGAACCTTCTACAAATTTTCATCAGAATCAGGTATAAACCTCTATCAGATCAAGGTCCCAACTCTATCAGAACCAGGCAGAAACCTTAATCAAAATCAGGTCCCAACTCCACTAGTACTTGGCAAAAATCTCCATAAGAACCTTGAACAAATATACACTAGACTTATGATGATAAGACCATCTTCATAGGTCCCAGTGGAGCATCAAAACAGCGACCATTTGATGCCAGCTTCTTAAACAGGTTCTACTGCTGTTCCAACACCTGAACAAGAGTGAATAATTTTAAAGGGCAATTTCATAGACTTTTGAATATAGGCTGTAGTTAGCATTGCCATTTTAGCTAATTTTAGCTTATACATTGTTTTTGAATAGTAGATGGGGTAAATTAATATCAGCCTTCATGCTAGTGATAGCCAATATGCTAATGTTAGCGATTTAGCTTCTCTTTCTCATCTCTTCTCTCTTAGCTGATAAACACATTGCCTTTTTAGGCGATTTCCTGTTTGTTTTTGTGTTTCTTGTTGTTAGTTAATTTTTTCTGAAATGTATCCTATTTTTTATATATTTTAGCAATGACTTCAACTTCTTAGGCTATATTTTTGCTTCAGTCTATGCTTTTTCAGCTCATTTATGGGCAGCTCTTTCCTGCTTTTTAAAGTTTTTGTCAGTTCTTGCATTTCAACAACTCTTTCAACAAGTAGTTTTGAGGTAACTTTAAATGGTTAAACTGTTTTATAGCTAATAGTCTTCCTGCTTGAACAGATCAGATGACAGTTTTTCTTTGCTGTTTCTGCTATTTCTACTAATTTATCAGATTTCAGCAGATTTTCTGCAGTCAATTTCAGCTTTTTTCTGCCAGCTTTCAGCTAAAAAATTCAGCTTACAGCATTCACACTGCATTTTCGCAGGCATTCCTGTTTCTCTTTATTCTTTATTATTATTATTATTATTATTATTATTATTCTAGTTGCTCTCCGCTTTTTCGATTCGCTACTTCTTCTGCATACTTTGTGCTATTTTTACCATTCAAGTTTTAAAATATTCTGCTCATTAAGGACATTCCAGCTATATCTCTTGGTATTTATACCTTTTATACTTTTTAAAATATTCAGCTTTTTATGAATTTTTTGCTCCCATAGGAATGAATGGGAAACCACAAATATTCTGCTAAAACTTCACTGTTTTTGCCATTTAACTACTTCTGCATACTTTCAGCTAGAAACACCATTCAACTTTTAAAATGCTTTCACAACCTTCTGCTATTACTGTTTAATTCAACTTTGTGATATCTTTTACAGTTTTTCTACAATTTGGTTTCAAACTTTTTAAACATTTTTTCAGATTTTCAGTTTTATAATGTAATCCTATGACGGAATGTTCGTGTCGCTAGAGTGTATGCTCTAGGTTTTTGAATAACCTGAAAAAGAACGAACAAACTCTCCTCACTCGCTCAATTTTCAATCTACCTATACAAATTATACATCAAAACGTAGGATTCTCTTTCGCGATTAAGAAAATGTCACCCTCATTGATGTGGGACAAACAGTTTTCCAGCAACACGCCCCGAAGCAACACAAAGTCAACACACCCTCTATAGGAAACCTATAGGGATTTCAGAAAAAATCAGAGCAAAAAATCCTTAAAGTCACATGTTTTCGAATCGCCGCCTCTCGTAAACCGTTCGAGGTAGAGACATGAGCCTTGTGCAGATTTATCTTCAGACCTTGCTGGCGCTCACAGTGAAGGAATTTTTTTGATACCTTTTATCGTTTTGTCATAAAAAAGGTTTGTTTAGGAGTATCAAATCTGTCCTTCCCAAAATCGCTTAAATTTGGAAAATTTCAAAATCATCCACTTTTCTACACTGTCACATCTCCTACACGGATTTATGTAGACACATGAAAATCTCCAGGATTGTTCACCAATCCCTGCTGATACCTACGGTCCAAAAAGTATTTGGATACCTTTTATTGTTTCCTCGTGACGTAATTTTGTTTGAGAGAGAAAAATTCACCTTCACCCAGTTTAAAAATGGTCAAAATTATACACTTTTTCACAGGGTCACATCTCCCAGACAGATTTTTGTAGAAACTTGAGAAGCTCCATGATTGTTCAGCAAGGCCTGCTGATTCATACGGTGCATGAATCAAATCGATAGCCCTTATAGTTTCCGAGTTATTAGACGTTGTTTGAGATCATGTTCAGGCATTTTTCTGTTTTTCTCCATTTTTCCCTTTCTTTTCACCTTGTGTTTTGCCTTTAATATTATATTTTCAGCAAAAACTTGTTAATATTCTTGTTCCCCTGTCCGTTCTGAGAAAAACGGTCCAAGAATGACGTCGATAGCCCTTACGGTTTCCGAGTTATGGGCGGTAGTTCGGGAGCATGCGCCTCCATGTTAAAAGCCCAGGCCAGGGGGAGACAATAGTGAGGTGCTGCATTAGAAATGCCGCAGGTGTCAAGTTACACTGACGCTCTTTGCTGATTGGCTGATTCATTCTTCAGTGTTCTATTTATAGCTCTGTGTATCTCTTACTGTCTATGTCTGTATATGATTCTGTCTTTGTTTCTGCCTCCATTCACTCCGTGTCTGATACTCGGACACACACACACACGCTCACACACACCCACACACACATTCATGGATTACTATCTTTGTGAGGACTTTTCATTGACTTCCATTCATTTTCATTCGTTTCTATGGCCTAATCCTGACCCGACCCCTTAACCCTTTGACCATCTTAATAGGAGGCAACTACTGGCGGCCATTTTGTGTTGAGTACTTAAACAGCATGTACTGCTGTTCTAACTGCTGGACAACAGTGATTAAATTTAAAAGGCAATTTCATAGACTTTTGTATATAGGCTGTTAGCGCATCAGAACCTGGAACAAATCTCCATCAGAACCAGTTAGGAACCCTCCATCAGAACCAGAGCCAAACTCCAGCAGAACCAGGAACAAATCTCCATCAGAACCAGACCCAAACTCCGTCAGAACCTTATCCAAAATCCATCAGAATCAGATGGAAACTCTATCAGAGCCAGGTACAAATCTTCAACAGAACCATGTACAAACCTCCATCTGAAATAGGTCCAAATTCTATAAGAGCCAAGGAGAAACATTCATCACAACCAGGTCCAAACTCCATCTGAACCAGGTCAAAGTCTATCAGAACCAGGTCAAACCTATCAGAACCAGGAAGAAAACTTTGCCAGAGCCAGGTCCAAATCTCCTTCAGAATCAGGAGGTCACTTCTATCAGAACCATGGTCCAACATTCCTCAGAACCAGACCCAAACTCAATCAGAACCAGGAACAAATCTCCATCAGAACCGGACACAAACTCCAACAGAACCAGTTAGGACCCCTCCATCAGAACCAGACCCAAACTCATTCAGAACCAGGAGGAAGCTTCTATCAGAACCAGGTCCAAACTCCTTCAGAACCAGGAGCAAATCTCCATCAGGACCAGTTAGTCACCCACTATCAGAACCAGGTCCACACTCATTCAGAACCAGAAAGAAACTTCTATCAGAACCAGTTCCAAGAAGCATCAGAACCTCGAATAAATCTCCACAAGAACTGGACCCAAACTCCATCAGAACCAGTTAGGGACCCTCCAGCAGAACCAAGTCCAAACTCAAATCAGAACCAGGAGGAAACTTCTATCAGAACCAGACCCAAACTCCAGCAGAACCAGGAACAAATCTCCATCAGAACTGGACACAAACTCCATCAGAACCAGTTAGGAACCCTCCATCAGAACCAGACCCAAACTCCATCAGAACCAGGAGGAATTCTGTATCAGGACCAGTTAGTCACCCACTATCAGAACCAAGTCCAACCTCAATCAGAACCAGGAGGAACCTTCTATCAGAACCAGGTCCAAACTCCTTCAGAACATGGCAAAAAGCTCCATCAGTACAAGGAAAGAAAAACTCCATCAGAACCAGATCCAATCTCCATCAGAACCAGTTAGGAACCCTCCATCAGAACCGGACACAAACTCCATCAGAACCAGTTAGGAACCCTCCATCAGAACCAGACCCAAACTCCATCAGAACCAGGAGGAATTCTGTATCAGGACCAGTTAGTCACCCACTATCAAAACCAGGTCCAAACTCAATCAGAGCCAAGGAGAAGCATCCATTATAACCAGGTACAGACTTCCACCAGAACCAAATACAGATGTCCATCACAGCCAGATCCAAACTCTATCAGAACCAGGAAGAAACCTCTATAAGAACCAGGTCAAAACTCCATCAGAACCTGGCAAAAAGCTCCATCAGAACCAGAAAAAAAATGTTTAAGAACTTTCTAAAAACTTTCATCAGAACCAGGAAAAAATCTCCATCAGAACCTTGTACAATTCTTCATCAGAACCAGGTACAAACGTCTATCAGATCCAGGTCCATACTCTATGAGAACCAGGAAGAAACAGCCATCAGAACCAGGTCCCAACTCCACCAGAACCTGGCAAAAAACTCCATAAGAATCTTGAACAATTCTATACCTGAACCATGTACAAGCATCCATCAGAACAAGACCCAAACTCCATCAGAACCAGGAATAAATCTCCATCAAAACCAGACCCAAACTCCATCAGAACCAGTAGGAATTCTCCATCAGGACCAGTTAGGCACCCAATATCAGAACCAGGTCAAAACCCAATCAGAACCAGAAAGAATATGCTAACGTTAGGATTGTAGCTTCTTTTTCTCCTCTCTTAGCTAAAGAACACATTTGCGTTTTTTAGGCAATTTCCTGTTTGTTTTTGTGTTTCTTCAGCGTATTTGTTGTTAGTTCATTTTTTCTGAAATTTCTCCTATTTGTTTTAATGTATTTTAGCTCTGACTTCAACTTCTTAGGCTATATTTTTGCTTCAGTCTATGCTTTTTCAGCTCATCTATGGCAGCTCTTTCCTGCTTTTTTAAAGTTTTTGTCAATTCTTGCATTTCAACAACTCTTTCAACAAGTAGTTTTGAGGTAACTTTAAATTGTTAAACTGTTTTATAGCTAATAGTCTTCCTGCTTAAACACATCAGATGACAGTTTTTCTTTGCTGTTTCTATTTCTACTAATTAATTAGATTTCAGCAGATTTTCTGCAGTCAATTTCAGCTTGTTTCTGCCAGCTTTCAGCTAAAAAATTCAGCTTACAGCATTCACACTGCATTTTCGCAGGAAATGCAAATTTTTCTAGTTCTTATTCTGGTTGCTTCCGTACAATTTTTGATTCGCTACTACTTCTGCATACTTTGTGCTATTTCTGCTGTTCAACTTTTACAATATTCTGCTCATTCTGCTCTTTCCGGCTATATCTTTTGGTATTTATATCTTTTATACTTTTTAAAATATTCAGCTTTTTATGAATTTTTTGCTCCCATAGGAATGAATGGAAAACGGCAAAAATTCTGCTAAAACTTCACTGTTTTTGCCATTTAACTACTTCCGCATACTTTCAGCTAGAAACACCATTCTACTTTTAAAATGCTTTCACAACCTTCTGCTATTACAGTTTAATTCAACTTTTTGATATCTTTTACAGTTTTTCTACAATTTGGTTTCAAACTTTATTACAACTTTTTCAGATTTTCAGTTTTATAATGTAATCCTATGACGGAATGTTCGTGTCGCTAGAGTGTGTGCTCTAGGTTTTTGAATAACCTGAAAAAGAACGAACAAACTCTCCTCACTCGCTCAATTTTGAATCTACCTATACAAATTATACATCAAAACGTAGGAATCTCTTTCGCGATTAAGAAAATGTCACCCTCATTGATGTGGGACACATAGTTTTCCGGCAACACGCCCCGAAGCAACACAAAGTCAACACAGCCTCTATAGGAAATCTATAGGGATTTCAGAAAAAATCAGAGCAAAAAATACTTAAAGTCACATGTTTTTGAATTGCCGCCTCTCGTAAACTGTTCGAGGTAGAGACATGAGCCTTGTGCAGATTTATCTTCAGACATTGCTGGCACTCACAGTGAAGGAATTTTTTTGATAACTTTTATCGTTTTGTCATAAAAAAGGTTTGTTTAGGAGTACCAAATCTGTCCTTCCCAAAATCGCTTAAAATTGAAAAAGTTCAAAATTATCCATATTTCTACACTGTCATATCTCCTACATGGATTCATGTAGACACATGAGAATCTCCAGGATTGTTCACCGATCCCTGCTGATACCTACGGTCCAAAAATTATTTGGATACCATTTATCGTTTTTGCGTGAAGTAGGTTTGTTTGAGAGTGAAAAATTCACCTTCACTCGGGTTAAAAATGGTCAAAATGATCCACTTTTTCACAGGGTCACAACTCTCAGACAGATTTTTGTAGAAACTTAAGAACCTCCATGATTGTTCAGCAAGGCCTGCTGATTCATACGGTGCATGAATCAAATCGATAGCCCTTATAGTTTCCGAGTGATTAGACGTTGTTCGAGAGCATGTTCAGGCATTTTTCTGTTTTTCTCCATTTTTCCCTTTTTTTCACCTGGTGTTGTGCCTTTAATATTATATTTTCATCAAAAACGTGTTAATATTCTCGTTCCCCTATCCGTTCTGAGAAAAACGGTCCAAGAATGACGTCAATAGCCCTTACGGTTTCCGAGTTACGGGCGGTAGTTCGGGAGCATGCGCCTCCATGTTAAAAGCCCAGGCCAGGGGGAGACAATAGTGAGGTGCTGCATTAGAAATGCTGCAGGTGTCAAGTTACACTGACGCTCTTTGCTGATTGGTTGATTCATTCCTCACTGTTCTATTTATAGCTCTGTGTATCTCCTACTGTCTATGTCTGTATATGATTCTGTCTTTGTTTCTGCCTCCATTCCCTCCGTGTCTGATACTCGGACACACACACACACGCTCACACACACCCACACACACATTCATGGATTACTATCTTTGTGAGGACTTTTCATTGACTTCCATTCATCTTCATTTGTTTCTATGGCTTAAACCTGTCCCGACCCCCTAACCCTTTGACCATCTTAATAGGAGGCAACTACTGGCGGCCATTTTGTGTTGAGTACTTAAACAGCATGTACTGCTGTTCTAACAGCTGGACATCAGTGATTAAATTGAAAAGTCAATTTCATAGACTTTGGCATATAGGCTGTTAGCGCATCAGAACCTGGAACAAATCTCCATCAGAACCAGACCCAAACTCCACAGAACCTTATCCAAAATCCATCAGAATCAGATGGAAACTCTATCAGAACAAGGTACAAATCTTCATCAGAACCATGTACAAACCTCCATCTGAAATAGGTCCAAATTCTATAAGAGCCAAGGAGAAAAATTCATCAGAACCAGGTCCAAACTCCAGCAGAACCAAGAACAAATCTCCATCAGAACCGGACACAAACTCCATCAGAGCCTGTTAGGAACCCTCCATCAGAACCATACCCAAACTCCATCAGAACCAGGAGGAATTCTGTATCAGGACCAGTTAGTCACCCACTATCAGAACCAAGTCCAAACTCAATCAGAACCAGGAGGAACCTTCTATCAGAACCAGTTCCAAACACCTTCAGAACCTGGCAAAAAGCTCCATCAGTACAAGGAAAGAAAAACTCCATCAGAACCAGATCCAATCTCCATCAGAACCAGTTAGGAACCTTCCATCAGAACCGGACACAAACTCCATCAGAACCAGTTAGGAACACTCCATTAGAACCAGACCCAAACTCCATCAGAACCAGGAGGAATTCTGTATCAGGACCAGTTAGTAACCAACTATCAGAACCAGGTCCAAACTCAATCAGAACCAGGAGGAACCTTCTATCAGAACCAGTTCCAAACTCCTTCAGAACCTGGCAAAAAGCTCCATCAGTACAAGGAAAGAAAAACTCCATCAGAACCAGATCCAATCTCCATCAGAACCAGTTAGGAACCCTCCATCAGAACCGGACACAAACTCCATCAGAACCAGTTAGGAACCCTCCCTTAGGACCAGACCCAAACTCCATCAGAACCAGGAGGAATTCTGTATCAGGACCAGTTAGTCACCCACTATCAGAACCAGGTCCAAACTCAATCAGAACCAGGAGGAACCTTCTATCAGAACCAGTTCCAAACTCCTTCAGAACCTGGCAAAAAGCTCCATCAGTACAAGGAACGAAAAACTCCATCAGAACCAGATCCAATGTCCATCAGAACCAGTTAGGAACCCTCCATCAGAACCAGACCCAAACTCCATCAGAACCAGGAGGAATTCTGTATCAGGACCAGTTAGTCACTCACTATCAGAACCAGGTCCAAACTCAATCAGAACCAGGAGGAACCTTCTATCAGAACCAGGTCCAAACTCCTTCAGAACCTGGCAAAAAGCTCCATCAGTACAAGGAAAGAAAAACTCCATCAGAACCAGATCCAATCTCCATCAGAACCAGTTAGGAACCCTCCATCAGAACCAGACCCAAACTCTATCAGAACCAGGAGGAATTCTTCATCAGAACCAGTTAGGAACCCTCCATCAGAACCAGACCCAAACTCCAGCAGAACCAGGAACAAATCTCCATCAGAACCGGACACAAACTCCATCAGAACCAGTTAGGACCCCTCCATCAGAACCAGACCCAAACTCCATCAGAATCAGGAGGAATTCTGTATCAGGACCAGTTAGTCACCCACTATCAGAAACAGGTCCAAACTCAATCAGAACCAGGAGGAACCTTCTATCAGAACCAGTTCCAATAAGCATAAGAACCTGGCAAAAATCTCCATCAGAACCGGACCCAAACTCCATCAGAACCAGTTAGGAACCTTCCATCAGAACCAAACCCAAACTCCATCAGAACAGGAACAAATCTCCATCAGAACCAGGAAGAAACTTTAATCGAAACCAGCTCCCAACTCCACCAGAACATGGCAAAGATCTCTATCTGAACCAGATACAAACTCCATCAGAACCCGGAAGAAACCTCTATAAGAACCAGGTCAAAAGACTATCAGAACCAGGAAGAGAACTCCACCAGAACCAGGTCCAAATCATTTTCTGAATCAGGAGGACCCTTCTACCAGAACCATGTCTAACATTCATCAGAACCAGACCCAAACTCCATCACAACCATGAGGAATTCTTCATCAGAACCAGTTAGGGACCCTCTATCTTCGACAAGAAGACAAAAGGGTGTAATAGCAGCCAGAAGAGCAGCTGCTCCACCTCTGACAGCAGATTTGGATGAAGATGCAGCAACAGCAGCAGCTGTACACTGGGTCAGAATAAGATGGTGCATGCTTGTTATGTTAATTATATTTGATCTATTTCTTTTTTTCTGAAAATAAAAAATGATGTCCTTTAATCTCCCTCTCCTTGTTATTTTCTGTTCACAAATCATTGATATGTCAGGAAAAGGAAAATCTCCGAACCTGTGAACTTAACAAAGATATCTGCCTTTTGGTTATTAACATTTTCCTTCTGTAGGGTGAAACAATATTCTAACTACTTTAATTAGCCTATGTTCGCAATTTATGAAATAATCTCTGACCCCTTCTTGTTTTAAAGACAGTATGTATGGGGAAAAAGTGGCCTAGTGGCTTGAGAGCAGGACATTTGCGTTCCGGAAAGGCCACAGTACTCTGGTTCAAATCTCAGAGCATGCCACTCTTGGACCCTGAGCAAAAGACCCTTAGCCCCTGAATGCTCCCCAGGCGCCACAGAATGGCAGCCTACTGAGCCCTATGGGATGGGTTAAATGCAGAGGATAATTTTGTTGGAATGTATAATTGTAATGACAAATAAAGATTATTCTATTCTATCCTATTTATAATTAGTTGTAATACTAATATATAGATAATATGTATGATATATTATTACATATATATTGTTTCTGGTAGCTGCGCTTGAGCTTCCGCGGCGCGAAACTTGAAAGTCGGCTTTCCGAGAGATGTGATTTTCGATCCAGACAGAGGAACAAAGAAAATAGGTAAGGGACTTGGTGAATTTGATAAAAGAAAGTATTTCCAGTTTATTGAAAATAGTACACGGTTTATGAAAGATGTGACAACCACATAACTAATGTTTCGTGGTTAAATACTCTTTAATAACTGATTTTGGCATGACGGATTACATAGATCCGTCGAGACAAGCTACATTTAACAAGGACAGTCTGACTCGCAGTTTTTTTCGACCTCCTGATTACTTTTAAGTTCATATAGTCGTTTTTTTATTCTTCGCTTCCCACTTATATTCATAACATATATACTGTTTGCTATAAGAACATGAATTAATTGTGCGATATAAGAATTACAATGATATTTGAATTTGGACAGTTAATAGGTCACGCTGTTCACTGCGCAGATGGTTATGTAAACCCAGATTTGTAAGAGAGAAGCGTAAAGGCTTCGAGTGCGTAAATACGCAGTCAGAGGCATTCTGCGCAAATGAACAGGGAGGATAAATCAGGGCGTAGGGTGACATGACAAACCTGCTGCTGCGGACAGTGATGACAGAGCTTAACAAACTGTAACAGTCCTAAAAAGCAAGAGCAAAACATAACAGAAGGAAAAACATCAGCAGCAGGATCATAATGACGCAGCGCAACAACCTCCTGCGTGCTTCAAGCAGAGGGTGCCTGTTCGTTCCACGGTAAAACACGCAGCGCCAGGCCAGCTGTGGTTTTCACTGAGTCCACAGCAGGATCCGCCATCAGGAGTGGACCACTTCCCTCAAAGTCCGTGGCTTCTTTGTGGTTTTGCTCCAGTTCGGCTGAACCAGCAACCTCTGGATCGGGTGACAGTTCCTCCTGCAACCCATCCAGGAGCCGCAGGAACAGCGGAAAATAAAAAATTGTTAGATAATCAAATTTGACCTTATATTAAATATTTAGTTTTTCTTGCTGTCGTATTGTTGAACAGTATAGAATTATTTACAGCATAATTAAAAGCTTTTAAAACAACTAAGTTTTAACTGAGTTAAAAACAAAAATCCGTTTCTACATATATTTCTACATCCGAGTCTGGACCTTATCCCACGTCACTGAACTAAGATCTAATATAGCCCGGGAAATAACAAATATGTTCATGTTATAGACTATTATTATATCACAAATAATCCCAACAACTATTTATTAAGAACAATCATTAGGCCTACATTGATACACGAACCGGTAGAATAATGATAAACAGGTGTTTTCATTGTAAATCTGATTTATCCGATGTAATATTTTCTTATTAAAATAAAGAAAATAAAAAAAATAAATAAAACATCATCTTCCAAACAATGACTCTGACAGGCTGCAAGAGGTCCTGATTATTTTTTTATTCTATTATGTCAAAGATGTTCAGATGAACAGAGAAGGTCGTTGCTGTTCTTTTCTTCTCCACATAGCGACCTGCCATCGGTGCGCGATGCTGTTGCAGATGCCATCTTTTTTTGGATCACGCATGGATGACAGACTAATAATGACCGCAGCTATTTGCAGTTTTAGTGAGTTAATAACACTACAGGTGTTCTAGAAACATGTTGGCATCAACTCTTCCCAGAATTTGACAATTTTGCGCTGAAATGTCCAGTATTGCACATTCATTGAGGCAACTGGTAAGTGCTAATATTATGAGAATAAAGTGGTGGAATAAAGTAATAACGGCTCTTTTTCCACAAAACAAGCATTTTCTTCCAAATCCGTGTTTCAAAGTCCTGACAATAATAATTTGCTGCTGATGTGCTAACAGATTAAGAAGGTCGTTGTGATACCGATAAAGTATAAGTTTACAAGATGCTCAACATTCCGTTTTTAACGCATGGAAAACTGCACTTTTAAATTCCGACTTTATTCTTCAAAAATTACTACTTCATTCTCGCAATATTACGACTTTACTTTCATAATTCCTCAAAATAACAAGATTAATAGCCTGACTCTAATACACCGTCGTAGTATAAACTATTCATATAAACATTCATGTTTTAAATGCCAAATTCTCAATAAGTTAACTGGGTTGTGGGTATTTCCAGATGTCCTACAAAAATTGTTTTATCTGATTGTTGCACATTGCCAAAACTTCTGTCTGTTGATAACAAAAATTAGCCTCCTTGAGTACATCAATGAAAGCAGTTATTAAATCAGATTGCAAAGGTAATATAATAAATACTGAATAAATTAAGCCAAGAACTATTCACAACTCCAGCAGATCTAGATTTACAATGAATTTCATTCAAACAAATAGGTGACAACAAAGTGGGTATGTTTCAAAATATTAAAATCTGTTAGGAGTAAAATAAATAAATACAAAATTCCAAATTTTTACAGAAAACCTGTATTTAAAAGTATTCCAAGCACATCTACAATTGGAACTGCATTAGAAATGCATACATATTCTTTTAATGTAATTAAGACTTTGGTTTTATGAAACAACCTCAGAGAGTTATAATTCCTTTTTATGTCTTCTCTTCCAGAATGGCTCTTGCAAAATTGCTAAATTCACATCCAGAGACTCCCTATCGTCACCTCCCCCCCTTACATGTTTCTATTTTGAAACTTAAAGAAAGGCCCAAGGTATTGTCCTGGACTTTTACGGAGAACACAGCCATACCAGCTTCAGTAAAAGAAAATAAAATTGCAGCACTAACAGATGGTGAGCTGGTAACTACAGTTACCCTATTTGAGGAGTTTGCTGGAAAGGTAAAGGAAGGCTCCTCCTATATAATTAGAGGGCATGAGCTGAGGGGTCAGGGCCCACCCTTCTATATTAATATAACAAGTAGGACCCAGTTCTTTCGTGGCCCAGCTCTAAGAATTGAGGAACACCTTCTTGCAAAAGCTGAGGCACTGCTGGAGCCTCCATCACCGCTTACACCGCTGGACGCCAGTCTTGGAACCAAAAGCCTAATGACAGTGGAGGGTGAAGTGGTTGAGGTAGGCTTATTTAGATATTCATACTTACATGTACATATATGTTATGTGTGTATATGTATATAGCGCTCAAAAAGTTTAGAAATCCTTTCTCATTTAATGGTTTCCTTCACGCTTATGACTATTTACATTGTATGTAGATTTTCACTTAAGACATCAAAACAGTGAATGAACACATATGAAAATATATAGCAAACAAAAATTGTAGAAGAATTTCAAGAACTTTAAATATGTTTTATATTTAGGATTCCTTAAAGTAGCCACCCTTTGCTGTAATGAGTGAAATATTAACCTTTGGGCGTCTCTCAGTGGACCTCTGGGAAGTTCTTTCAAGACTCTTTGGAAAACTATTTCAGGTAACCACCTCATGGAGATCACAGAGAGAATGCCAGAGAGCAAAGCAGTAATTTCAGCAAAGGGAGAATCTAAAATATAAAAATGTTTAGTAATTTCACACTTTTTGTTTACTACATAATTCCATGTGTGTTCATTCATAGGTTTGTTGCCTTTTGTAAAATTCTACAATTTAAATAGTCATGAAAATAAAAAGACCCATTAAGTGAGAAAGCGTATATAAAACATTTGACCGGTAGTATATGTATATATATTCACCGGCCACTTTATTAGGTACATCTTGCTAGTATCGGGTTGGACCCCCTTTTGCCTTCAGAACTGCCTTAGTCCTTCGTGGCATAGATTCAACAAGGTACTGGAAACATTCCTCAGAGAGTTTGGTCCATATTGACATGATAGCATCACACAGATGCTGCAGATTTGTCGGCTGCATCCATGATGAGAATCTCCTGTTCCACCACATCCCAAAGGATTGAGATCTGGTGACTGTGGAGGTCATTTGAGTCCAGTGAACTCATTGTCATGTTGAAGAAACCAGTCTGAGATGATTCGTGCTTTATGACATGGTGCGTTATCCTGCTGGAAGTAACCATCAGAAGATGGGTCCACTGTGGTCATAAAGGGATGGACATGGTCAGCAACAATACTCAGGTAGGCTGTGGCATTGACACGATGCTCAATTGGTACCAAGGGGCCCAAAGTGTGCCAAGAAAATATCCCCCACACCATTACACCACCACCAGCAGCCTGAACCGTTGATACAAGGCAGGATGGATCCATGCTTTCATGTTGTTGATGCCAAATTCTGACCCTACCATCCGAATGTTGCAGCAGAAATCAGACCAGGCAACGTTTTTCCAATCTTCTATTGTCCAATTTTGGTGAGCCTGTGCGTATTGTAGCCTCAGTTTCCTGTTCTTAGCTGACAGGAGTGGCACTCGGTGTGGTCTTCTGCTGCTGTAGCCCATCCGCCTCAAGGTTTGACATGTTGTGCGTTCAGAGATGCTCTTCTGTATGCCTTGGTTGTAACCAGTGGTTCTATGAGTTGGTGTTGCCTTTCTATCAGCTCAAACCAGTCTGGCCATTCTCCTCTGACCTCTGGCATCAACAAGGCATTTGCGCCTACAGAACCGCCGCTCACTGGATATTTTCTCTTTTTCGGATCATTCTCTGTAAACCCTAAAGATGGTAGTGCGTGAAAATCCCAGTAGATCAGCAGTTTCTGAAATACTCAGACCAGCCCGTCTGGCACCAACAACCATGCCACGTTCAAAGTCACTTAAATCACCTTTCTTCCCCATTCTGATGCTCGGTTTGAACTACAAGCAGATCGTCTTGACCATGTCTACATGCCTAAATGCATTAAATTGCTGCCATGTGATTGGCTGATTTGCGTTAACGAGCAGTTGGACAGGTGTACCTGATAAAGTGGCTGGTGATTGTATATATATATATATATATATTGTTTATATGTACACATCTATGTATATATACATATATCTATGTAGGTATCTGCAATCAAGAAGGTGGGATCGAGGAAGGAGCAGATACCTTTAAAGACCATCAAACTCAAACAGGTAAATGTGTTCTGTTATTTAAGATTGGATTTCACGTTCTTATGAGACTGCAATTTTTGGTCAAGATGAACCTGGGAAGTAAACTGTCCTACTAGTTTGTTTTGCAATCTTGAAACCAATCCATCTAAGTTGCATCTGTTGTTCATACGTTCATTAAAATATTTGCTTAGCTATCTTTTGATTTATCAATCCTACAAAATTTACAATGTGCCTTATCTTGGAAGAATATGTTTATAATGAAGTTATGGTTTTATAATTTGACATGTATTTTGACAGACTTGACAGGTTTTGGGAACTCTGAAAATTGAGCCTAAACAAATATAAAATTGTAAACCCAGAAAAGTCTAGGACTTGTTTAATTTATTTAACGATAAAGCTTTAGGTTAATGTAGGTTAATGTTATTATCTGACTTTGTAGGACCAGCATATCATACCGTTATCCCTGTGGCGGGAAGCTGCAACTGTGGCTCTGGCTGTGGGAGATACCATCTCTCTCAGCCATGTAAAGGCTTCGAAGAGTAGTTATGGTAACCAACTACAAACAACGACATTCTCCATGATCAAGGTATTGTGTAGTAAATGTATTCATATTTAAAGTGTTATCATTTGACAAACATTTGCAAGAAATTTCATGGTTCCACATTTTGACACAATTACAGTGGCTTGTAAAAGTATACATACCCCTTGAACTTTTCCACATATTGACACATTACAACCACAAACAAATATATTTTATTGTACTTTTATGTGAAAGACCAACAGTACAAATACAGCTGCTCTGTGAAGGCCTCTGAGGTTGGTTTAGAGAATATTGCAGACGGCATCATGAAGTCCAAGGAACAACCAGACAGGTCAGGAATAAAGTTGTGGAGAAGTTTAAAGTAGGTTTAGGCTATAAAAAGATTTCCCAAGCTTTAAAAATCTCATGGAGCACTGTTTAATCCATCATCCGGATATGGAAAGAGTATGGCACAACTGTAAACCTACTAAGACAAGGCTGTCCACCTAAACTTACAGGCCGAATAAGGAGAGCACTGATCAGAGATGCAGCCAAGAGGCCCATGGTGACTCTGGATGAACTGCAGCGATCCACAGCTCAGGTGGGGGAATCTGTCCACAGGAGAACTATTAGTCGTGCACTGCGCAAGTGTGGTCTTTATGGAGTGGCAAGAAAAAAGCCATTGTTAAAAGAAAACCTTTGGAAGTCCTGTTTGCAGTTTGGCAGACGCCATGTTGGGGACACAGCAAACATGTGGAAGAAGGTGCTTTGGTCAGATGAGACAAAAATTGACCTTTTTTGGCCAAAATGCAAAGCAAGAACTAACACCGCACATCACTCTGAACACATCATCCCCATTGTCAAATGTTGTGGTGGCAGCATCATGCTTTGGGGTTGCTTCTCTTCAGCAGGGACAGGGAAGGTGGTCAAAGTTGATGGGAAGATGGATGGATCCAAATACAGGACAATCTAGGAAGAAGACCTGTTGGTGTCTCCAAAAGACTTGAGACTGGCGCGGAGGTTCACCTTCCAGCAGGACAACGACCCTCAATATAAAGCCAGGGCTACAATGGTTTAAAACAACCACAATGGAATAGTTTAAAACAAAACATATTCATGCGTTAGAAAGAAGAATAACTTCTTGAAGAATAACTTCTTGAAGAATAACTAATAGGGCTGTGAGAGGCGAGATTCTTACTGGTTGGTAGGGGATCAAATAAAGATGTCATGCAATAAAATGCAAATTGATTGCATAAAAATGACACTATGTGATTTTCTGGATTTTTGTTTTAGATTCCATCACTCTCATTTGAAGAGTATTATAACAAAAAATTAAAGACTTCTACATGCTTCGCAAGGGGAAAAACCTGCAAAATCTGCAGTGTAGCAAATACTTCCCAGCACAAGCAGCGCTCTTGCAGCCCCACACAAGGACATTGCCACGACCAGGAGAGGCTTCCGTAATGCATGCTGTGTGCGCCATATGGTGTCACAGGAAACAGTCCAAATAAAAACAATGAAAAACACTCCAGTTTGGCTTTCTACTTCTTTAGCTAACTGCAATAAACTTCCATGGCAATTCTCTTCAACCTTTTGCCATTAGAAGATGCTCCTGTCAAGATGTAGAATGTTTAATTGCAAAACTATGGCTGAAAATTTAAAAAAGTGAAAAGTACTTGCAGGCCTAAAATGTATATACATTGTTTAGATCACCACAAAAATTAGGAAAACATTCATGTTCGTAACATGAACTAAGCATCCAACATTTCAGCAAAAACAAATTGTCCGTTTAGTTTTATTTCTTAGGAAAGAAATGTCTAAATTGAAATGTTTGTTTGTTGTCCAGTCATATTTTCTCTGTTTTAAAAGGCCAAAGAGGAAGTACGAACTTCCTCGTGCATCATTGGAGTCATGGAAGGGGAAGAAGGGGAGAATCTTCTCCGTGTTTTGTTTGAGGATGGGCAAACCGCTCTCATCTCACAAGAAATGTGGGCTCCCTTTGATGAACCTCTTAAATTGGACAAAATCCAGGTCAACGTTAAGTTGTCTGGGAACAAAATAGTCCATATCAGACAGATGTAATGATATATATATATATATATATATATCATGATATATATATGTATATATATATCTATATATATATCATGATATATATATGTATATATATGTATATATATATCTATATATATATATATATATCTATATATATAAATATATATATATATATATCATATGATATATGTATATATATATATATCATATGATATATGTATATATATGTATACCGTATTTTCCGCACTATAAGGCGCACCGGATTATAAGGCGCACCTTCAATGAATGGCCTATTTTAGAACTTTTTTCATATATAGGGCGCACCGGATTATAAGGCGCATAGAATAGAAGCTACTGCAGTCAAACGTTTGACTGGGGTTGCGTTATGCATCCACTAGATGGAGCTGTGCTAAAGAGAATGTCAACAAAACAGATAAGTCAGTCAGTCAAACTTTATTAATACACTACAAACCAGCATTCTGATAACTCCATTCACTCTCATGGTAAGGTCTCCTCTACATAGAATTCTATTGAATAGAGCTTTCCTGTTTCTGTCCCCTGACCGTAGTCTGATGACACAGGGGAGACGCTCTCTCCAGGGCCGAAGTTACTTCGGGGTTAACTCCCTCACTCATACGTTGCTGAGTTGAGCATGAAGAAACGGCATCAAAACACTGAGTTGTTGACGAGATTCGGGGTTCTTTTTAATGACTTTGCAGCAGGTAAAAACACAGGGCTTACAGACTCATACAACGCTGCTCCGGTCGCCGTTTCTACCCACCCCACACACACAATAATACCGACGTCACTCCTTCACTCTTGATTCTCAGCTACGGCAGCACACAGCGCCACCTCTGTCCGGAGGAGTAATGTCAACATCTTCCATACACACACACGAAACATACACCCCACACACTGAGCTTCTAATCACAAATAGTTCAGGCAATTCTTGCAACAGTACATTCAAACGTTATACACACACAAGTGGTGTTGGACTAGGAGTAAGCACAGTACAGGTGTTTACTGCTATTACTTCGGCGACGCCCCTGACTACGGTAGCCGTAATGCTGCAAGCGGTGCGGCTTTGTAGTTTACCAGTCGTACTGAAACATTTTGACAGAGCGCCGTGTACAACCAGTATGGATCAACCAATTAACCAATTGATCCATATATAAGGCGCTCCGGATTACAAGGCGCACTGTCATTTTTTGAAAAAATTAAAGGTTTTTAAGTGCGCCTTATAGTGCGGAAAATACGGTATATATATATATATATATATATAGTTATAGATATAAATATATATAGATCTATATATATATATATAGATAGATATGGATCTATATATATATATATATATATATATATATATATATATATATATATATATAGATATATATAGATATAGATCTATATATATCTATATATATTTATATCTATATATATATTTCTATTCATGAGTTATTGTTCAATTCATACTTATTGTTCCACCTGTAGTTATTGTTCCCCATATGGGGATTGATATTTTTTGTTCTACTAATTTATTATACATGTTTATATATTTGTATTTATGGTGTATTTATTTTATTGTACCCCATTACTTGTTTGTATCCTTTTTCAAATTGTTATTAAATTAAGCAATTTTTCTTGACCACAGCTGGTGTACTATATTTATGTATATATATCCAGTTCCTGATGCAAAGTAAGATGATACATACAAGATCTGATAACTTTCTTAAGTTGGGGGATTGAAAGTTGAAAGTGCCACTCTCAGCAGTGGCAGGCAAAATTGGCAGTTCCGGTGGGTGCTCCAGCTGCACCGGTAATGCACCAATGCGTGCTTTACCAACTGCCAATATAACTAGAAAGAAAGGAAGATGACCGAAACAAGTTATAGACATAAGAAGAAGACAGAGCTATAGAAGACATGGAGGTCTTAGAATTGGACATACTGGACTGAATAGAATTTTATTTATAACAGGAAAACTTCAGGGGAAAAAACAACAACAGGGAAATGTGAGTGTGAGGAAGATGAGAACATGTTATTAGGCCTTTTAGGAATTATCAAGTTCAGAGAAATAAGTTGGTTAAGAATCTTAGTAATATGAAAATGGAATTACACATTTCACATGAAATAATGTTGTTAAAAAGAGGTGATACTAACCATTGCCTGTGTCCTATCGAGGGTTAAGGGGCAAAATTAAATAAATAAATACATCATAAAATAAATAAATGTGACTGTCCTAATAAATAAAAGTACAATTAAATAATTAAATGTACATTCTATTTATTTAACATAACATTACTTAATTTAATATTGAATTATGAAATGCACAATTAAATGATTAGATGTCCTATTAAGTAATTAAACACACCTTTTGAATGTCATTCTTTTAATAATTATTTTTTAATTTAAAAATACATGTCATGTTCACTCTGTATTTATTTCATGGCTCCCGTGTAGCTCAGCATTATAAAATATAATAATTAAATTATTGAATTCAATTATTGAATACTCATCAAACTCACTGGCTAGGAATAGGGTAGGGTTCTCAACAGACTCAGACTTCACACAGCAACTCAAAATAGCTTCTACAGTTGCTATAACTCTGAGGTTATGTTTTTGCCGGTAGTATTATATTGTAATAACGCCATTAACTTCAAGAGAATGTTGCTATTTTTTCTTCAACTCTTGGTGACTACAGCCTCTATACCCCTAGTTTACGAGAAAACTCATTGGGCTCCTGCTCATGATGAAAGAGCAGTGTTGAACATTCAACACTAATAGTTCACTGTTGGAATTTTACACAGAAGCCACAATAAGACAGCAACAAAGTTACATAAATTTTAAAATTTGTGTAACAATTATTTCTTAATGTTGAAATTAATAATTATTAACTGATGTGATTTAATAATTTTTTTAAACTGTCTTTTCAAAATTGTATATTTTATAACATAAATTGTCCATGAGACTTGTATTGATTCGCCAAGTGATTAAAATCCGTAGTTGGCACTGAAGTGGAAATATCCAAGCGCTCCCGAATGTCTCTCAACCTTGTGTTGCGTGACGTCCAGGAGAGACGTTCTTCCTGCCCTCGTCTTTGAACAGGTAAGCCGTGTCTTACTCTGTCTGCATTAAATGCAAATATTATGAACTCTGTAATATGTTTCATGCTTAAAGAACGACAACCTGGTACAAATCTTCATCAGAACCATGTACAAAACTCCATCTGAAATAGGTCCAAACTCCATCAGAACCAGATCCAATCTCCATCAGAACCAGTTACGAACCCTCCATCAGAACCAGACCCAAACTCCATCAGAACCAGGAGGAATTCTGTATCAGGACCAGTTAGTCACCCACTATCAGAACCAGGTCCAAACTCCTTCAAAACTCCATCAGAACCAGGAGGAATTCTGTATCAGGACCAGTTAGTCATCCACTATCAGAACCAGGTCCAAACTCAATCAGAACCAGGAGGAACCTTCTATCAGAACCAGGTCCAAACTCCTTCAGAACCTGGCAAAAAGCTCCATCAGTACAAGGAAAGAAAAACTCCATCAGAACCAGATCCAAACTCCATCAAAACCAGGAGCAAATCTCCATCAGGACCAGTTAGTCACCCACTATCAGAACCAGGTCCAAACTCATTCAGAACCAGAAAGAAACCTCTATCAGAACCAGTTCCAAGAAGCATCAGAACCTCAAATAAATCTCCACAAGAACTGGACCCAAACTCCATCAGAACCAGTTAGGGACCCTCCACCAGAACCAAGTCCAAACTCAAATCAGAACTAGGAGGAAACTTCTATCAGAACCAGATCCAAACTCCAGCAGAACCAGGAACAAATCTCCATCAGAACCAGACACAAACTCCATCAGAACCAGTTAGGACCCCTCCATCAGAACCAGGAGGAATTCTGTATCAGGACCAGTTAGTCATCCACTATCAGAACCAGGTCCAAACTCAATCAGAACCAGGAGGAACCTTCTATCAGAACCAGGTCCAAACTCCTTCAGAACCTGGCAAAAAGCTCCATCAGTACAAGGAAAGAAAAACTCCATCAGAACCAGATCCAAACTCCATCAAAACCAGGAGCAAATCTCCATCAGGACCAGTTAGTCACCCACTATCAGAACCAGGTCCAAACTCATTCAGAACCAGAAAGAAACCTCTATCAGAACCAGTTCCAAGAAGCATCAGAACCTCAAATAAATCTCCACAAGAACTGGACCCAAACTCCATCAGAACCAGTTAGGGACCCTCCACCAGAACCAAGTCCAAACTCAAATCAGAACTAGGAGGAAACTTCTATCAGAACCAGATCCAAACTCCAGCAGAACCAGGAACAAATCTCCATCAGAACCAGACACAAACTCCATCAGAACCAGTTAGGACCCCTCCATCAGAACCAGGAGGAATTCTGTATCAGGACCAGTTAGTCACCCACTATCAGAACCAGGTCCAAACTCAATCAGAACCAGGAGGAACCTTCTATCAGAACCAGGTCCAAACTCCTTCAGAACCTGGCAAAAAGCTCCATCAGTACAAGGAAAGAAAAACTCCATCAGAACCAGATCCAAACTCCATCAAAACCAGGAGCAAATCTCCATCAGGACCAGTTAGTCACCCACTATCAGAACCCGGTCTAAACTCATTCAGAACCAGAAAGAAACCTCTATCAGAACCAGTTCCAAGAAGCATCAGAACCTCGAATAAATCTCCACCAGAACTGGACCCAAACTCCATCAGAACCAGTTAGGGACCCTCCACCAGAACCAAGTCCAAACTAAATCAGAACCAGGAGGAAACTTCTATCAGAACCAGATCCAAACTCCAGCAGAACCAGGAACAAATCTCCATCAGAACCAGACACAAACTCCATCAGAACCAGTTAGGACCCCTCCATCAGAACCAGGAGGAATTCTGTATCAGGACCAGTTAGTCACCCACTATCAGAACCAGGTCCAAACTCAATCAGAACCAGGAGGAACCTTCTATCAGAACCAGGTCCAAACTCCTTCAGAACCTGGCAAAAAGCTCCATCAGTACAAGGAAAGAAAAACTCCATCAGAACCAGATCCAAACTCCATCAAAACCAGGAGCAAATCTCCATCAGGACCAGTTAGTCACCCACTATCAGAACCAGGTCCAAACTCATTCAGAACCAGAAAGAAACCTCTATCAGAACCAGTTCCAAGAAGCATCAGAACCTCAAATAAATCTCCACAAGAACTGGACCCAAACTCCATCAGAACCAGGAGGAAACTTCTATCAGAACCAGGAAAAAATTTCCATCGGAACATTGTACAATTCTTCATCAGATCCAGGTACAAACGTCTATCAGAACCAGGAAGAAACAGCCATCAGAACCAGGTCCCAACTCCACCAGAACCTGGCAAAAAACTCCATAAGAACCTTGAACAATTCTATACCTGAACCATGTACAAGCATCCATCAGAACAAGACCCAAACTCCATCAGAACCAGGAATAAATCTCCATCAAAACCAGACCCAAACTCCATCAGAACCAGGAGGAATTCTCCATCAGGACCAGTTAGGCACCCAATATCAGAACCAGGTCCAAACTCAATCAGAACCAGGAAGAATATGCTAACGTTAGGATTGTAGCTTCTCTTTCTCCTCTCTTAGCTAAAGAACACTTTTGCGTTTTTTAGGCAATTTCCTGTTTGTTTTTGTGTTTCTTCAGCGTATTTGTTGTTATTTCCTTTTTTCTGAAATTTCTCCTATTTTCTTATGTGTTTTAGCACTGACTTGAACTTCTTAGTCTATATTTTTGCTTCAGTCTATGCTTTTTCAGCTCATCTATGGCAGCTCTTTCCTGCTTTTTTAAAGTTTTTGTCAGTTCTTGCATTTCAACAACTCTTTCAAGAAGTAGTTTTGAGGTAACTTTAAATTGTTAAGCTGTTTTATAGGTAATAGTCTTCCTGCTTAAACAGATCAGATGAGTTTTTCTTTGCTGTTTCTGCTATTTCTACTAATTTATCAGATTTCAGCAGATTTTCTGCAGTCAATTTCAGCTTTTTTCTGCCAGCTTTCAGCTAAAAAATTCAGCTTACAGCATTCACACTGCATTTTCGCAGGAAATGCAAATTTTTCTAGTTATTATTGTGTGAATGCTGTAGGCATTCACACTATTGAGATCCTGTTTCTCTTTATTCTTTATTATTATTATTCTTATTCTGGTTGCTTCCGTACACTTTTTGAACCGCTTCTCCTTCTGCATACTTTGTGCTATTTTAACCATTCAAATTTCACAATATTCAGCCCTTTCAGGACATTCCGGCTATATCTTTTGGTATTTATATCTTTTATACTTGTTAAAATATTCAGCTTTTTATGAATTTTTTGCTCCCATAGAAATGAATGGAAAATGGGAAAAATTCTGCTAAAACTTCACTGTTTTTGCCATTTAACTACTTCCGCATACTTTCAGCTAGAAACACCATTCAACTTTTAAAATGCTTTCACAACCTTCTGCTATTACTGTTTAATTCAACTTTGTGATATCTTTTACAGTTTTTCTACAATTTGGTTTCAAACTTTATTACAATTTTTTCAGATTTTTAGTTTTATAATGTAATCCTATGACGGAATGTTCGTGTCGCTAGAGTGTATTCTCTAGGTTTTTTAATGACTTGAAAAAGAACGAACAAACTCTCTTCACTCGCTCAACTTTCAATCTACCTATACAAATTATACATCAAAACGTAGGAATCTCTTTCACGATTAAGAAAATGTCACCCTCATTGATGTGGGACACATAGTTTTCCGGCAACACGCCCCGAAGCAACACAAAGTCAACACACCCTCTATAGGAAATCTATAGGGATTTCAGAAAAAATCAGAGCAAAAATCCTTAAAGTCACATGTTTTCGAATCGCCGCCTCTCGTAAACCGTTCGAGGTAGAGATATGAGCCTTGTGCAGATTTATCTTCAGACCTTGCTGGCACTCACAGTGAAGGAATTTTTTTGATAACTTTTATCGTTTTGTCATAAAAAAGGTTTGTTTAGGAGTACCAAATCTGTCCTTCCCAAAATCGCTTAAAATTGAAAAATTTCAAAATTATCCACTTTTCTACACTGTCATATCTCCTACACGGATTTATGTAGACACACGAAAATCTCCAGGATTGTTCACCGATCCCTGCTGATACCTACGGTCCAAAAATTATTTGGATACCATTTATCGTTTTCGCGTGAAGTAGGTTTGTTTGAGAGTGAAAAACTTCACCTTCACTCGGGTTAAAAATGGTCAAAATGATCCACTTTTTCAAAGGGTCACAACTCTCAGACAGATTTTTGTAGAAACTTAAGAAGCTCCATGATTGTTCAGCAAGACCTGCTGATTCATACGGTGTATGAATCAAATCGATAGCCCTTATAGTTTCCGAGTTATTAGACGTTGTTTGAGATCATGTTCAGGCATTTTTCTGTTTTTCTCCATTTTCCCCTTTCTTTTCACCTAGTGTTTTGCCTTTAATTTTATATTTTCAGCAAAAACGTGTTAATATTCTCGATCTCCTGTCCGTTCTGATAAAAACGGTCCAAGAATGACATCGATCGCCCCTACGGTTTCAGAGTTATGGCCAGTTGTTCGGGAGCATGCGCCTCCATGTTATAATGCCTAGACCAGGGGAGACAGAGAGTGAGGTGCTGCGTGAGTGAGAAACAGCAGGTGTCAAGTTACACTGACGCTCTTTGCTGATTGGCTGATTCATTCCTCACTGTTCTATTTATAGCTCTGTGTATCTCCTACTGTCTATGTCTGTATATGATTCTGTCTTTGTTTCTGCCTCCATTCACTCCGTGTCTGATACTCGGACACACACACACGCTCACACACACCCACACACACATGCATGGATTACCATCTTTGTGAGGACTTTTCATTGACTTCCATTCATTTTCATTCGTTTCTATGGCCTAAACCTGACCCGACCCCCTAATCCTTTGATCATCTTCATAGGAGGCAACTACTGGCGGCCATTTTGTGTTGAGTACTTAAACAGCATGTACTGCTGTTCTAACAGCTGGACAACAGTGATTAAATTTAAAAGGCAATTTCATAGACTTTGGCATATAGGCTGTTAGCGCATCAGAACCTGGAACAAATCTCCATCAGAACCAGACCCAAACTCCATCAGAACCTTATCCAAAATCCATCAGAATCAGATGGAAACTCTATCAGAACAGGGTACAAATCTTCATCAGAACCATGTACAAACCTCCATCTGAAATAGGTCCAAATTCTATAAGAGCCAAGGAGAAACATTCATCAGAACCAGGTCCAAACTCCAGCAGAACCAGGAACAGATCTCCATCAGAACCGGACACAAACTCCATCAGAGCTAGTTAGGAACCCTCCATCAGAACCATACCCAAACTCCATCAGAACCAGGAGGAATTCTGTATCAGGACCAGTTAGTCACCCACTATCAGAACCAAGTCCAAACTCAATCAGAACCAGGAGGAACCTTTTATCAGAACCAGGTCCAAACTCCTTCAGAGCCTGGCAAAAAGCTCCATCACTACAAGGAAAGAAAAACTCCATCAGAACCAGATCCAATCTCCATCAGAACCAGTTAGGAACCTTCCATCAGAACCGGACACAAACTCCATCAGAACCAGATCCAATCTCCATCAGAACCAGTTAGGAACCCTCCATCAGAACCGGACACAAACTCCATCAGAACCAGTTAGGAACCCTCCATCAGAACCAGACCCAAACTCCATCAGAATCAGGAGGAATTCTGTATCATGACCAGTTGGTCACCCACTATCAAAACCAAGTCCAAACTCAATCAGAACCAGGAGGAACCTTCTATCAGAACCAGGTCCAAACCCTTCAGAACCTGGCAAAAAGCTCCATTAGTACAAGGAAAGAAAAACTCCATCAGAACCAGATCCAATCTCCATCAGAACCAGTTAGGAACCCTCCATCAGAACCGGACACAAACTCCATCAGAACCAGTTAGGAACCCTCCATTAGAACCAGATCCAAACTCCATCAGAACCAGGAGGAATTCTGTATCAGGACCAGTTAGTCACCCACTATCAGAACCAGGTCCAAACTCAATCAGAACCAGGAGGAACCTTCTATCAGAACCAGGTCCCAACTCCACCAGAACCTGGCAAAAAACTCCATAAGAACCTTGAACAATTCTATACCTGAACCATGTACAAGCATCCATCAGAACAAGACCCAAACTCCATCAGAACCAGGAACAAATCTCCATCAAAACCAGACCCAAACTCCATCAGAACCAAGAGGAATTCTGTATCAGGACAAGTTATTCACCCACTATCAGAACCAGGTCCAAATTCAATTAGAACCAGGAGGAACCTTCTATCAGAACCAGGTCCAAACTCAATCAGAACCAGGAGGAAACCCCTATCAGAACCAGATCCAATCTCCATCAGAACCAGTTAGGAACCCTCCATCAGAACCAGACCCGAACTCCAGCAGAACCAGGAACAAATCTCCATAATAACCGGACACAAACTCCATCAGAAGCAGTTAAGAACCCTCCATCAGAACCAGACCCAAACTCCATCAGAACCAGGAGGAATTCTGTATCAGGACCAGTTAGTCACCCACTATCAGAACCAAGTCCAAACTCAATCAGAACCAGGAGGAACCTTCTATCAGAACCAGATCCAAACTCCTTCAGAACCTGGCAAAAAGCTCCATCAGTACAAGGAAAGAAAAACTCCATCAGAACCAGATCCAATCTCCATCAGAACCAGTTAGGAACCCTCCATCAGAACCAGACCCAAACTCAATCAGAACCAGGAGGAACCTTCTATCAGAACCAGGTCCAAACTCCTTCAGAACCTGGAATAAATCTCCACAAGAACTGGAACCCAAACTCCATCAGAAACAGTTAGGGACCCTCCATCAGAACCAAGTCCAAACTCAATCAGAACCAGGAGGAAACTACTATCAGAACCAGAAACAAATCTCCATCAGAACCGGACACAAACTCCATCAGAACCAGTTAGGAACCCTCCATCAGAACCAGACCCAAACTCCATCAGAACCAGGAGGAATTCTGTATCAGGACCAGTTAGTCACCCACTATCAGAACCAGGTCCAAACTCAGTCAGAACCAGAAAGATACCTCTATCAGAACCAGTTCCAAGAAGAATCAGAACCTGTAATAAATCTCCACAAGAACTGGACCCAAACTCCATCAGAACCAGGAGGAAACTTCTATCAGAACCAGGAAAAAATTTCCATCGGAACCTTGTACAATTCTTCATCAGATCCAGGTACAAACGTCTATCAGAACCAGGAAGAAACAGCCATCAGAACCAGGTCCCAACTCCACCAGAACCTGGCAAAAAACTCCATAAGAACCTTGAACAATTCTATACCTGAACCATGTACAAGCATCCATCAGAACAAGACCCAAACTCCATCAGAACCAGGAACAAATCTCCATCAAAACCAGACCCAAACTCCATCAGAACCAGGAGGAATTCTCCATCAGGACCAGTTAGGCACCCATTATCAGAACCAGGTCCAAACTCAATCAGAACCAGAAAGAATATGCTAACGTTAGGATTGTAGCTTCTCTTTCTCCTCTCTTAGATAAAGAACACTTTTGCGTTTTTTAGGCAATTTCCTGTTTGTTTTTGTGTTTCTTCAGCGTATTTGTTGTTATTTCCTTTTTTCTGAAATTTCTCCTATTTTCTTATGTGTTTTAGCACTGACTTGAACTTCTTAGTCTATATTTTTGCTTCAGTCTATGCTTTTTCAGCTCATCTATGGCAGCTCTTTCCTGCTTTTTTAAAGTTTTTGTCAGTTCTTGCATTTCAACAACTCTTTCAACAAGTAGTTTTGAGGTAACTTTAAATTGTTAAGCTGTTTTATAGGTAATAGTCTTCCTGCTTAAACAGATCAGATGAGTTTTTCTTTGCTGTTTCTGCTATTTCTACTAATTTATCAGATTTCAGCAGATTTTCTGCAGTCAATTTCAGCTTTTTTCTGCCAGCTTTCAGCTAAAAAATTCAGCTTACAGCATTCCCACTGCATTTTCGTAGGAAATGCAAATTTTTCTAGTTATTATTATTATTCTTCTAGTTGCTCTCCGCTTTTTCGATTCGCTACTTCTTCTGCATACTTTGTGCTATTTTTACCATTCAAGTTTTAAAATATTCTGCTCATTAAGGACATTCCAGCTATATGTCTTGGTATTTATACATTTTATACTTTTTAAAATATTCCGCTTTTTCTGCCAATTTTGGCCCCATTGAAATGAATGGAAAACGACAAAAATTCCGCTAAATTCTGCTAAGACTTCACTGTTTTTGCCATTTAACTACTTCCGCATACTTTCAGCTAGAAACACCATTCAACTTTTAAAATACTTTCACAGCCTTCTGCTATTACTGTTTAATTCAACTTTTTGATATCTTTTACAGTTTTTCTACAATTTGGTTTCAAACTTTTTAAACACTTTTTCAGATTTTCAGATTTATAATGTAATCCTATGACGGAATGTTCGTGTCGCTAGAGTGTGTGCTCTAGGTTTTTGAATAACCTGAAAAAGAACGAACAAACTCTCCTCACTCGCTCAATTTTGAATCTACCTATACAAATTATACATCAAAACGTAGGAATCTCTTTCGCGATTAAGAAAATGTCACCCTCATTGATGTGGGACACATAGTTTTCCGGCAACACGCCCCGAAGCAACACAAAGTCAACACAGCCTCTATAGGAAATCTATAGGGATTTCAGAAAAAATCAGAGCAAAAAATACTTAAAGTCACATGTTTTTGAATTGCCGCCTCTCGTAAACTGTTCGAGGTAGAGACATGAGCCTTGTGCAGATTTATCTTCAGACATTGCTGGCACTCACAGTGAAGGAATTTTTTTGATAACTTTTATCGTTTTGTCATAAAAAAGGTTTGTTTAGGAGTACCAAATCTGTCCTTCCCAAAATCGCTTAAAATTGAAAAAGTTCAAAATTATCCATATTTCTACACTGTCATATTTCCTACATGGATTCATGTAGACACATGAAAATCTCCAGGATTGTTCACCGATCCCTGCTGATACCTACGGTCCAAAAATTATTTGGATACCTTTTATCGTTTCCTCGTGACGTAATTTTGTTTGAGAGAGAAAAATTCACCTTCACCCAGTTTAAAAATGGTCAAAATTATACACTTTTTCACAGGGTCACATCTCCCAGACAGATTTTTGTAGAAACTTGAGAAGCTCCATGATTGTTCAGCAAGGCCTGTTGATTCATACGGTGCATGAATCAAATCGATAGCCCTCATAGTTTCCGAGTTATTAGACGTTGTTTGAGATCATGTTCAGGCATTTTTCTGTTTTTCTCCATTTTTCCCTTTCTTTTCACCTTGTGTTTTGCCTTTAATATTATATTTTCAGCAAAAACGTGTTAATATTCTCGATCTCCTGTCCGTTCTGATAAAAACGGTCCAAGAATGACATCGATCGCCCCTACGGTTTCAGAGTTATGGCCAGTTGTTCGGGAGCATGCGCCTCCATGTTATAATGCCTAGACCAGGGGAGACAGAGAGAGAGGTACTGCGTGAGTGAGAAACAGCAGGTGTCAAGTTACACTGACGCTCTTGGCTGATTGGCTGATTCATTCCTCACTGTTCTATTTATAGCTCTGTGTATCTCCTACTGTCTATGTCTGTATATGATTCTGTCTTTGTTTCTGCCTCCATTCACTCCGTGTCTGATACTCGGACACACACACACACGCTCACACACACCCACACACACATTCATGGATTACCATCTTTGTGAGGACTTTTCATTGACTTCCATTCATTTTCATTCGTTTCTATGGCCTAAACCTGACCCGACCCCCTAACCCTTTGATCATCTTCATAGGAGGCAACTACTGGCGGCCATTTTGTGTTGAGTACTTAAACAGCATGTACTGCTGTTCTAACAGCTGGACAACAGTGATTAAATTTAAAAGGCAATTTCATAGACTTTGGCATATAGGCTGTTAGCGCATCAGAACCTGGAACAAATCTCCATCAGAACCAGACCCAAACTCCATCAGAACCTTATCCAAAATCCATCAGAATCAGATGGAAACTCTATCAGAACAGGGTACAAATCTTCATCAGAACCATGTACAAACCTCCATCTGAAATAGGTCCAAATTCTATAAGAGCCAAGGAGAAACATTCATCAGAACCAGGTCCAAACTCCAGCAGAACCAGGAACAGATCTCCATCAGAACCGGACACAAACTCCATCAGAGCTAGTTAGGAACCCTCCATCAGAACCATACCCAAACTCCATCAGAACCAGGAGGAATTCTGTATCAGGACCAGTTAGTCACCCACTATCAGAACCAAGTCCAAACTCAATCAGAACCAGGAGGAACCTTTTATCAGAACCAGGTCCAAACCCTTCAGAACCTGGCAAAAAGCTCCATCAGTACAAGGAAAGAAAAACTCCATCAGAACCAGATCCAATCTCCATCAGAACCAGTTAGGAACCCTCCATCAGAACCGGACACAAACTCCATCAGAACCAGTTAGGAAGCCTCCATTAGAACCAGATCCAAACTCCATCAGAACCAGGAGGAATTCTGTATCAGGACCAGTTAGTCACCCACTATCAGAACCAGGTCCAAACTCAATCAGAACCAGGAGGAACCTTCTATCAGAACCAGGTCCCAACTACACCAGAACCTGGCAAAAAACTCCATAAGAACCTTGAACAATTCTATACCTGAACCATGTACAAGCATCCATCAGAACAAGACCCAAACTCCATCAGAACCAGGAACAAATCTCCATCAAAACCAGACCCAAACACCATCAGAACCAAGAGGAATTCTGTATCAGGACAAGTTATTCACCCACTATCAGAACCAGGTCCAAATTCAATCAGAACCAGGAGGAACCTTCTATCAGAACCAGGTCCAAACTCCTTCAGAACCTGGAATAAATCTCCACAAGAACTGGACCCAAACTCCATCAGAACCAGTTAGGGACCCTCCATCAGAACCAAGCCCAAACTCAATCAGAACCAGGAGGAAACCCCTATCAGAACCAGATCCAATCTCCATCAGAACCAGTTAGGAACCCTCCATCAGAACCAGACCCAAACTCCATCAGAACCAGGAGGAATTCTGTATCAGGACCAGTTAGTCACCCACTATCAGAACCAAGTCCAAACTCAATCAGAACCAGGAGGAACCTTCTATCAGAACCAGGTCCAAACTCCTTCAGAACCAGTTAGGAACCCTCCATCAGAACCGGACACAAACTCCATCAGAACCAGTTAGGCACCCAATATCAGAACCAGGTCCAAACTCAATCAGAACCAGGAGGAAACTTCTATCAGAACCAGATCCAAACTCCAGCAGAACCAGTAACAAATCTCCACGAGAACTGGACACAAACTCCATCAGAACCAGTTAGGGACCCTCCACCAGAACCAAGTCCAAACTCAATCAGAACCAGGAGGAAACTTCTATCAGAACCAGATCCAAACTCCAGCAGAACCAGTAACAAATCTCCATCAGAACCGGACATAAACTCCATCAGAACCAGGAGGAATTCTGCATCAGGACCAGTTAGTCACCCACTATTAGAACCAGGTCCAAACTCAATCAGAACCAGGAGGAAACTTCTATCAGAACCAGGTCCAAACTCCTTCACAACCTGGCAAAAAGCTCCATCAGTACAAGGAAAGAAAAACTCCATCAGAACCAGATCCAATCTCCATCAGAACCAGTTAGGAACCCTCCATCAGAACCGGACACAAACTCCATCAGAACCAGTTAGGAACCCTCCATCAGAACCAGATCCAAACTCCTTCAGAACCTGGCAAAAAGCTCCATCAGTACAAGGAAAGAAAAACTCCATCAGAACCAGGTACAAACATGTATCAGAACCAGGTACAAACCTGTATCAGAACCAGGTCCAGACTCTATCAGAGCCAAGGAGAAGCATCCATTATAACCAGGTACAGACTTCCACCAGAACCAAATACAGATCTCCATCAGAGCCAGATCCAAACTCTATCAGAACCAGGAAGAAACCTCTATAAGAACCAGGTCAAAACTCCATCAGAACCTGGCAAAAAGCTCCATCAGAACCAGAAAACAAATGTTTAAGAACGTTCTAAACATTTTCATCAGAATCAGGAAAAAATCTCCATCAGAACCAGGTCTATCAGATCCAGGTCCATACTCTATCAGAACCAGGAAGAAAGAGCCGTCAGAACCAGGTCCCAACTCCACCAGAACCTGGAAAAAAACTCCATAAGAACCTTGAACAATTCTATACCTGAACCATGTACACGCATCCATCAGAACAAGACCCAAACTCCATCAGAACCAGGAACAAATCTACATCAAAACCAGACCCAAACTCCATCAGAACCAGGAGGAATTCTCCATCAGGACCAGTTAGGCACCCATTATCAGAACCAGGTCAAAACTCAATCAGAACCAGAAAGAATATGCTAACGTTAGGATTGTAGCTTCTTTTTCTCCTCTCTTAGCTAAAGAACACTTTTGCATTTTTTAGGCAATTTCCTGTTTGTTTTTGTGTTTCTTCAACGTATTGGTTGTTAGTTCATTTTTTCTGATATTTCTCCTATTCTTTTATGTATTTTAGCTCTGACTTCAACTTCTTAGGCTATATTTTTGCTTCAGTCTATGCTTTTTCAGCTCATCTATGGCAGCTCTTTCCTGCTTTTTTAAAGTTTTTGTCAGTTTTTGCATTTCAACAACTATTTCAACAAGTACTTTTGAGATAACATCACCTTGTTACGCTGTTTTTCAGGTAATAGTCTTCCTGCTTAAACAGATCAGATGACAGTTTTACTTTGCTGTTTCTATTTCTACTAATGTATCAGATTTCAGCAGATTTTCTGCAGTCAATTTCAGCTTGTTTCTGCCAGCTTTCAGCTAAAAAATTCAGCTTACAGCATTCACACTGCATTTTCGCAGGAAATGCAAATTTTTCTAGTTCTTATTCTGGTTGCTTCCGTACACATTTTTATTCGCTACTCCTTCTGCATACTTTGAGCTATTTTAACCATTCAAATTTCACAATATTCAGCCCTTTCAGGACATTCCGGCTATGACTTTTGGTATTTATACCTTTTTAAAATATTTTTAAAATATTTTTAAAATATTTATACTTTTTAAAATATTCAGCTTTTTATGCAATTTTTTGCTCCTTTGAAATGAATGGAAAATCTTAACAATTCCGCAAAATTCAGGTAAAACTTCATGCTCTTTCACAGCTTACTACTTCTGCATACTTTCAGCTAGAAACATCATCCAACTTTTAAAATGTTCACAAGACATTAATCTATCTTCAAATGATTCAGCTGTTTGATATCTTTTACGGTTCTTCTACAAACGCAATTCAAATTTCAGGCAAGATTTTTGACGTTTTTGATTTTATAATGTAATCCTATGGCGGAATTCGTCAGTTGGTAGAGTGTATGCTCTGGGTTTTTGAATAACCTGAGAAAGAACAAACAAACTCTCCTCACTCGCTCAATTTTCACTGTACTGGCACAAATTATGTATCAAAACGTAGGATTCTCTTTCACGATTCAGAAAATATCACCCTCATTGATGCGGGACTAACAGATTTCCGGAAACTTGACCCAAATCGATGCAAAGCCAACACACCCTGAATGGGAAACCTGTAGGAATTTCAGAAAGAATCAGAGCAAAAAATCCTTAAACTCACGTTTTCGAATCACCGCCTCTCGTAAACCGTTCGAGGTAGAGACATGAGCCTTGTGCAGATTTATCTTCAGACCTTGCTGGCGCTCACAGTGAAGGAATTTTTTTGATACCTTTTATCATTTTATAATAAAAAAGGTTTGTTTAGGAGTACCAAATCTGTCCTTCCCAAAATCGCAAAAAATTGAAACATTTCTAAATTATACACTTTTCTACACATATCTCTTACACGGATTTATGTAGAAACATGAACATCTCCAGGATTGTTCACCGATCCCTACTGATACCTACGGTCCAAAAATTGTTTGGATACCTTTTATCGTTTCCTTGTGAAGTAGGTTTGTTTGCGAGTGAAAAATTCACTTTCACTCAGGTTAAAAATGGTCAAAATTATCCACTTTTTCACAGGTTCGCACCTCCCAGACAGATTTTTGTAGAAATTTGAAAAGCTCCATGATTGTTCAGCAAAGCCTGCTGATTCATACGGTGCATAAATCAAATCAATAGCCCTTATAGTGTCCGAGTTATTAGACGTTGTTTGAGAGCATGTTCAGGCATTTTTGTGTTTTTCTCCATTTTTCCTTGTCTTTTCACCTAGTGTTGTGCCTTTATTATTATATTTTCAACAAAAAAGGATTGATATTCAATTCAATTCAAATCAAAAATACTTTATTAGTCCCAAAGGAAAATTAAATGTTGTTATAGCTCATATTATGAAGGTTTCCTCAAAGAGCCGTTGTAGATGCTGATGGCTGTGGGCAGGAAGGATCTCCTGTAGCGCTCCGTCTTACAGCAGATCTGAAGAAGCCTCTGACTGAAGACACTCTGTTGTTGTAGGACAGTCTCATGAAGAGGATGCTCAGGGTTCTCCATAATGTTCTTCATTTTATGAAGAATCCTTCTTTCCATAATGATCTCCAGAGGAGTCCCCAGAACAGAGAGAGTTTTTTTAAATGCCTGGCTCTGATGCTGCTTCCCCTGCAGATGATGGTAGAAGAGATTACACTTTCCACAACAGACTTATAGAAGATATGCAGCATCTTGCTGCAAACACCAAAGGACCTAAGCTTCCTCAAGAAGTATAGTCTGCTCTGTCCCTTCTTGTAGATGGCTTCACAGTTGCATCTCCACTCTAGTCTGTTGTCCAGGTGAACACCGAGGTATTTATACTCCTCCACCACCTCCACTTCTTCTCCCATGATAGAAATAGTTTTTGACTTATTCCTGTTTCTCTTAAAGTCTACAATCATCTCCTTTGTTTTAGTCACGTTCAAAATGAGATGATTGTTTCCTCACCATGCCACAAAGCGGTCCACCACCTTCCTGTACTCATCTTCTTGTCCATCTCTGATCCACCCCACGACTGCAGAAGCATCCGAGTATTTCTGCAGATGACAGGAGTCTGTCTTGTACTGGATGTCTGAGGTGTACAGAGTGAAAAGGAATGGTGAGAGTACAGTCCCCTGTGGTGCTCCTGTGCTGCTGACTACCTGGTTAGACTCACAACCCTTCAGTTTCACAAACTGTGGTCTGTTTGTCAGGTAGTCTTTGATCCAGGAAATTGTTGAGGCCTCCACCTGAGTCTTCTGGAGTTTCTGACAAAGCAAATCAGGTTGGATTGTATTAAATGCACTGGAGAAATCAAAGAACATGATCCTCACAGTGCTGCTGGCTTTGTCCAGATGACAGTGGGTTTTTTGAAGCAGGTGTATGATGGCATCTTCAACTCCAACTCCACAGCGATGAGCAAACTAAAGGAGGTCCCAATAGTTTATTGTTTGCTTACTCAGGTGGGCCAACAGGAGTCTTTCTAGGACTTACATGATATGGGATGTCAGGACAACAGATCTAGTCATTGATGACTGATGGGTGAGTTTTCTTTGGTACTGGAACAAGACAGGAGGTCTTCCACAACACCGGAACCTTCTTCTGGGCCAGGCTAAGGTTGAAGAGGTTCTGCAGAATCCCACAGAGCTGCTCTGCACAGGCCTTCAGGACTCTATGGCTGACATGATCTGGACCTGCAGCCTTATTCCTATTCAGTCTCTCCAGTTGTCTCTTCACCTGACTTCTTGAGACACACAGGTGGAAGGGGGAAGCAAAGGAAGCATCATCAGCATCTTCTGATATGGTTGAAGGCAAATATGTAGAAGCAGAAGGGTCTAGGGCTGAGGTGGAAGATAAAAAATGTGAGGTGTTACTGGACAGCTGTGAGTCCTGTGGGTCAAAGGAAGATGGAATGTCTGTTTGGCTGTGAGCAGGAGAGGAGGATGCGAAGCTGGTTTCTGAACTGAACCTATTGAAGAATGTGTTCAGTTCATTGGCTCTGTCCAGACCTCCATCAGTCTGATCTTCTTTCTGCTTGAAGCCTGTGATCTTCTTCATCCCTGTCCACACATCTCTGATATTGTTTTGCTGGAGCTTGCTCTCCAGCTTCTTCTTGTACACCTCCTTGCTGTCTCTTATCTTGACTTTAAGTTGCTTCTGTATAATCCTCAATAATTCTCTGTCTCCCTCTCTGAAGGCTTTTTTCTTGTTAAGCAGGTCCTTCAGGTCACTGGTGATCCAAGGTTTGTTATCGGGGAAGCATCTCACGGTTCTGGTAGGGATTATGTTATCCACACAGAAGTTTATATAGTCGGTTACACACTCAGTCATGGCATTGATGTCCTCTCCATGTGGCTGGCACAGTGCGTCCCAGTCTGTAGCCTCAAAGCAACCTTGCAGAGCTTCTTCAACTTCCTGTGACCATTTTCTCACAGTCCTCTTTATTACAGGTTGTCTCTGAACAAGGGGCTTATATTTCGAGCAGAGAAAAAAAAGATTGTGATCTGATTTGCCTAGAGGAGGTTGTGCTGTAGAGATGTATGAGTCCTTGACATTTGCATAAAACAAATCCAATGTTTTGTTTTCTCTGGTAGAGCAGCTGACAAATTGTTGAAACGTTGGAAGTGTAGCAGAGAGTGAAGCATGGTTAAAATCACCAGAAATTGCCACAAAAGCATTGGGGTTTTGTGTCTGTAGCTTAGCAACAACTGAGCTGATGGCATCACATGCAGTGTCAGCAACAGCGGAAGGTGGAACGTAAACTGTTACCAAAATAACACTGGTGAACTCTCTGGGTAAATAATATGGACGAAAACTTACTGCCAACAGTTCAATATCTGGACTGCAGAGATGACACTTCACAGTAACATGTCCTGGATTACACCATCTGTTGTTCACAAGTACTGCCAGTCCACCTCCTTTACATTTGCCGCTCCTCTTTAAATCTCTGTCTGCTCGTATGGTTAAAAAGCCCGGCAGAGAGACGCTGGAGTCGGGGATATGATCCTGCAGCCATGTCTCAGTAAAACACATGATACTGCATGCCCGGTACTCTGGCTGGGTCCTTTGTAGGGCTTGGAGTTCATCCAACTTGTTTCCCAACGATCTCACATTGCCCATCAAAATCGACGGAAGAGATGGTTTGAACTTCCTCCTTCTCTCTCTTCTCTTAGCTCCTGCTCTGCATCCACGGCGTCTCCTTTTCAACTCATCAGGGATTTGGGGTTGTAGTTGAAGCATTATTTGAGCTTTTGAGATATTAATCAGCTGCTCCCGGTTGTAAGAAGCAACACCGTTGCCATGGCAATGCATCATAACAAATGTCCAAAAATAGAAAGTATTAAGAAAAATCCTCCAAGCTGCACAGCATCCGACACTGGAGTGGACAGTCATACAAAAAAAATCAATTGTATCCGCCACAAGAGGAATAGTTAAAAGAATAAATCAGAATCAAAAGTAACAGATCTACTCCAACCTGCTGCCACCTTGAGCGGCGCAATTCGAGAAATATTATCGTTTCCCTGTCTGTTCTAATAAAAGCTGTCCAAGAATGACGTCGATAGCCCCTATGGTTTCCGAGTTATGGGCAGTAGATCGGGAGCATGTGCCACCATGTTATAAAGCCAGGCCATGATGAGATACAAAGTGTGGTGCTGCGTGAGTGAGAAACAGCAGCTGTTGGGCGCTCATTAATTACCATAGCAACAGAACACAGCTGCCAGTGAACTTAAGTAACCTCAGACAGAGAGTGGCTCTGAAAATGAGCTCAGGCCAGAAGCTTCCACGAGTGATCACAAAGTCAGTCATAGCTGACAACCACACTAGACTTTCAAAATAAGACCTACACATACTCTACAAAATGAAAGCCTTTTTTTCACACTGCACATCAACCTTCCATATTTACAAATGATTTTATAAAGCTGATAATAGCATAAACAATGATTTCAGCCGAGCATGCAGGTTCTATATGACTAATGGAAATAACCCAGACTTGAAAGGACAACCCTGCTAGATTTTCAAAATAAGACAAAACATGCTCTACAAAATAAAAGCCTTTACATTTTAAACTATAGACAATTGCAGCACTGGGCTTCACACTAATGTTGGAGCTCATCCAGTGTAGGAAGTAGGACCAGGTCAGCCCTTTAAAATAAGGATTACTGAAATTTTCAAAATAAAAACCTCAATCTTTAATAGTTACTAGTGATTACTTAAGTTGATAATAGTATACATAATGATTTTAGAATAGCAAGCAGGTTCAATGTAACTAATGAAAGTAACCCAGACCTGAAAGGACAACCACGCTGAATTTTCAAAATAAAACAAAACATGCTCTACAAAATAAAAGCCTTTACATTTTAAATTATAAATAATTGCAGGACTGGGAATCACACTACTGTTGGAGCTCACCCAGTGTTGGAAATAGGACCATGTTGGCCTTTTAAAATAAAGCTTACTGAAACACTCAAAATTAAAGCCTCAGTCTTCCAGAGTTACTAGTAATTTTTAAGCTGATAATAGCATACATAATGATTTTAGAATAGCAACCAGGTTCTTTATATCTAGTGGAAGTACGCCAGACCTAAAAGGACAACTATACTGGACTTTCAAAACAACACCTAGACATACCCTACAAAATAAACGTCTTCATATTTCACACAGCGATAATTGCAGCATTGGTCTTAACACTATAGCTGGGACTCTGTAATGGAAATGGATCTACTTTATCCTTTCAAAATAAGCTCACTGATATTAACAAAATAAAAGCCTCAACATTCCTTAGTTGGGGCCAGCCATAGCAATGAAGGGAGAACAGTGAGTGGCCTGACGCCCATGCCATTTACTGGTGGCACCTATTACTACACATCTCTAAACTGGACTCTTTATTTAGTGGCGACTGCCAAAGCAATGCAAGGACGCCTGATTACTGGTGAAACAAGAGCAGGTCTAGATAGACATCTTAACCTTCTACCCTCAATCGTGATGCACACCATTCTGTTGCTTTGGTTTTGTACCTCAGCCCCACAACCATTGGCTCTGATCCGAGAATTATTATTATTATTATTATTGTGTGAATGCTGAAGAGTGAATAATTTTAAATGGCAATTTCATAAACTTTTGAATATACGCTGTAGTAAGCCTTAGCAGTTTAGCTAATTTTAGCTTATACATTGCTTTTTGCATGGTAGATGGGTTAAATTAATATCAGCCTTCATGCTAGTGATAGCCAATATGCTAATATTAGCATTTTAGCTTCTCTTTCTCCTCTCTTCTCACTTAGCTGAAGAACACATTTGCATTTTTTAGGCAATTTCCTGTTTGTTTTTGTGTTTCTTCAGCGTATTTGTTAGTTAATTTTTTCTGAAATTTCTCCTATTTTTTTTATGTATTTTAGCACTGACATCAACTTCTTAGGCTATATTTTTGCTTCAGTCTATGCTTTTTCACCTCATCTATGGCAGCTCTTTCCTGCTTTTTTAAAGTTTTTGTCAGTTCTTGCATTTCAACAACTGTTTCAACAAGTAGTTTTGAGGTAACTTTACATTGTTAAGCTGTTTTATAGCTAATAGTCTTCCTGCTCAAACAGATCAGATGACAGTTTTTCTTTGCTGTTTCTGCTATTTCTCCTAATTTATCAGATTTTAGCAGATTTTCTGCAGTCAATTTCAGCTTGTTTCTGCCAGCTTTCAGCTAACAAATTCAGCAAACAGCATTCACACTGCATTTTCGCAGGAAATGCAATTTTTTCTAGTTACATGTGGAACCTCACATCTTACAAAGATCCGATGCCAGTCCATTAACCCTAACTATGTGTTGATGATAAACATAAATGTACATTAATTCTGCAGAGGTTTCTTGAGGGAAGTGTTCTGAAGAGCTTTGAACTTGATGCCAGCAACATGTTCATTACAGATATACTCAATCAGCTCCGCTGTGAAACAGCAGTCTGAAGTTTTAGCACAAATTTTGTTAGCAGGAACCTCTTCAGATTTAGCTGCATACTAATACCTCAGAGTGTATCTACTGTTAACAAAGCACAAAGATATTTCCTACATAAGTGATGTATGGATTTGTTATTGGATGTTTTCCAAAGATTTGCTTTATGCCTTAAATTATATTTTAATATACACATTTTACAAGTGTTAGCTATATTAAAGTTCCTTATTCAGATGCTGGAAAATACAAACAATGCATTTAAAATACTGTTCCTATTTCAGTTTAGTGCAGCTTTTAATGTCCTGTTCATAAACTGGATGGCAAAAATAGATTCTCCACAGACCAGTTATCTGCAACGCCGGAGGTATTCTGTTGTAGACCAGACAGGTTTGGCATTGTCTTTATGAAATCACAAAGAGCTTCATAGAAAGCCTATGTTATTAATATTTAAAGTAAGATAAAAGTTCCTTGAGTCATTTGTGGAACATCTACCATCTGCACCTTTTGACATGATGAGATCCAAAGGCTCAGTCTCCTCATTGCCTGCATTTATTCCATAGACAGCAAAACATTCTCCTTTCAAAATATATGTCAACATATTTTTGGTGGGTTCAAATGTATAATTATGAATGAATGCATCTTGGTTCAGGAACTTCTTTTGATCCTCATCTATTAATATGAGGTAATAATGGTTTCAGAAATCATTTACAGAAGTTAACGTGTGACTGGAGCCTGTGTAAAGCGGGACCAGCTGAAGAGTCTGTCGGATGCAGTTTCAATCTTCTCTTTGAGGAGCCTTACAGCAAAAACACAAAATTTGTTTTTGTGCAAATTTGTTTCAAGCAAGATTGAAAATGTGTGATTATTATTTATGGTTTAAATGTGACTTGCTAAAATGTTTTGATTACATTAAACCCAAAAATGTTTAAAGGAAATATTTATAATTTGAATTTCAGGAAACGGTTTGTTACAATTGGTTTCCTTCCTGTCCTCATTGTCTGTAAGCATATTATTATTACAATTATTATTACAATTAATATTATCATTATTGTTATTATTTGTAGCAGAATTATGGTTCTGTTAGCTTTCATGCACTTTATTTAACAGAGAAAACCTGCAAAATGAAATAAATATAATTGATAACAAAACATTTTTCTAAAAACAAATGTAAAAGAAATTATAAACACTTTTTACGCAGGGTAGAAGGAGCACATCCACTGTTACAGCAAAAAAAAAATCTGTCATGCTTCTGGGATAAAAATAAAGTGGCAATCAAGAATTTCATGAACAAAAGAGAAAAGTTAATCAATTTATCTTGAGAGAAACGTGTACATAAAATATGTAGCAAATTTCTGAAATCTGTCATTTCAACATTCTGTAGGATTTGTTTAAATTGCTGTTATTAGAATAACTAATGACGATTAATATCGTTGGCTCTAAACAAGTGTCCTCATATATACATACATACATATATATATATATATATATATATATATATATATATACTGAAACAACTGAAGCGCAAACGGAAAGAAGAAATTAACAAGACTCGTTGGTGAAGCGGCCTCGATTATGACCGAAGCCTAATACTATACTGCTACTACTAATAATAATAAAGGTAGTATTGTGTGTTGATTGCAATTATAACTTTTGGTCCCCTCGTTATTTTCTGCGCTTTGTGTTTGCCTGATTTTTCAGTCATTTTCTTACTCCTCCTTCTTGTTTCTGCGGGGAAATCTGTGGATCTTCCTCGGTGGCAGGATGGGAGGGTTGCGGTCGGTCTCAACTTGCTCGCTTTTAGGAATTTGTCAAAGCCTAAACTGTACGTAGAAACGTCATCTGTGTGGCGGACTGGGGGATAAAAAGTTGTTTTGTTTGCAGCTCCTCATCTTCCAGTAAAAGGCGGCGCAGAAACTGGGATTCGAAGTCGTCACAGATCGCTTTGAAATCCATTTTGATGGCCCGGGTCCACGCGCTCCCAGCTTTGTGTCACGCCTGAACTCGCGCGCGTGAAGAGTCCTGATGTGATATGAAAGTAGACAGCTCGTGACCTCGCGACCACAAACATATTAAAATGATGTCACGCGCAGCCACAAGTGGACCTGGGATTTAACAAGTTCCCTCCAGTTGAGCAGGAGTTGTGCCAACCTCCTCCTCCTTATCCTGGGGAGACACGGAATTCAGAATCGACGAAGAAGAATTGAGCAAATGATCTACTTTTTCCCTGTACTCCCTGGACGGTAACGATCAGCAGGTCTCGGCTCTCCGCACGCAGCCATCGAGCGAGGTGCGGCCGCTGGCTTTGCCATCATTAAGCGTGAAAACAGAGGCGGTGATTAGGAGGGGGCTTCCCTGGCAGAAGATGCCCTTTCCTGTGGGCCGGTGAGGAGCAGCCGACCCCTCGCTTCTTCCCACTACTTTGTTGTTGTTGTATTTGCGCGGTTGATGCGAACATGATGGACGGTTCTTTCTGCCGCCCAGCGGGGATCCTTGGCTCCCCCCCGACCCCCGGGAGCCAGCCCGCGGGCTCAGACATGCTGACGTCCGGCGGCGGCGGCACCAAGCCCCTCGCCTTCTCCATCGACCGGATTATGGCCAGGACACCGGAGCCCAGGTCGATACCGCTCCCCACCTGGTTCCAGTCCGCTCCCATGGGGAAACCCGACATGTGTCCGTCCTCACTGCACTGCATGATCCCGCTTGTGCCGCTCGGGTATGAGGCGGGCCACCGACTCAGCATCAGCGGGCTGGATCCGGGCCATTTGGACGGCTCTCACCTCCCGGCTCCCGTTGACATTTTGGGGTTCGGGTTGAACTACCGGACCCAGCAGGAGGACTCCGTTGTGAGCCAAAGCAGCGGCCAGTACAAACTTTTCAGACCGCGGGTGGTGAACCAGTCTTCGCTCTCCACCGTGGGCACCATGTGCTACCTGAACTGCGCTGGGGACGGAGGGGCCTGCGCCCCGTCGGCCGGCCTGGTCAACCTGCACCCGATGGCCTCGTACCTCCTCACCGCCCGACACAAAGCCCTCATAGCGGAGAAGAGCAAGCAGCAAGTGGGGGAGCGCTTCTCGGTGTCCGGGGTGCAGGCCTTCAAACAACTTTCTTCCAGTCAGATCCAACACTACATGAAGGAAAGGGACCAAATGCTCACGGACAAGATGTTTAAAGGCTCCCCGGCGGCGGCAGGAGCCGCCCGGCTAAACGGATCCTGTTCCGGCAGCAAGCCCAAAGTGTTCATCTGTGAGGTCTGCGGAAAGGTGAGCCGTAGCCGGGAGCGGGCTCAGACTGCTGGAGGTGTTCATGGCCTTTTCACAACTAGCCACAAGATTATTTTTGTCTAAATATTTAAAATGTTTTATTTTTAGTGAGTGGTTAACCAAAAATACAAAAAGGCCTTCAGTTTTCAACATTTAGGCCTGCATTCGGACACAGTCAAAAAGGAAATAAACAGAAAGTTGTTTTTTTTTAAGAAAAATGCCCTGAGATTTTTTCATTTGCTACTCGCACGGCAGAACAGAGCCCCTGCGATAAGAAACGCGAAAAATGATTTTATGTCTTTCTATGTATGTTTTATTATTTTTTAAAATACAACAAACGCAGATTCGATGTAAAAAAAAAACAGGAAGGGTAATAGCGACCCGCTGCACCGTTTTACGAACTGATGGTAATTCTTCTGCGTTCCAACAACTTTTTATTAGTTATTTAATAATAGAGGACCAAAGGGGGATTAAATTCGTTTTTTCACTTCATGCATCTCTATTATCATTATCATCATCATCACTAATAATTAGGCAGCAGGTCACTGTTCTTTCCTGTTCTCATCTCAATGTTTGCGGTTCCTCCCTCAGGTGTTTAACGCGCACTACAACCTGACCCGCCACATGCCCGTGCACACCGGCGCGCGGCCCTTCATCTGTAAAGTTTGCGGGAAAGGGTTCCGTCAGGCCAGCACTCTGTGCCGACACAAGATCATCCACACCCAGGTGAGCCCGAGGGCCGCTTTGCAGGTTGCTGCCTTCAGGCTGCATGCGGTGGGGCCGCTGGCTGCCAGCTGGGGCTCCTGTTGGAAAGCTTGTAATTGTGCGAGAACGCTTTAAGTCAGACTGTTTATTTATTTTTCACCCACACAAAAAACATGTATTTGCTGTTTGAATATTCTGAGTTAAAAATGTAAATTATATGCTTGGTTCGTTCTAAAATTATTGACTAATAACTTGCGGGCCGAATCAGTTCTCCGTCTGTAAACGCACTTTATTTATTATTATGATTTATGAAAGAATATTTTACCTTGCAGCATAGATTGAGCCAGAAAGCCCGGGTTCGCAGTAAATTTAGCTCAATGAACATTTTTCCCCAACAAAATATCGTTTGAAGACAGGAATAAAAATAGTTTTTTTGTATCGGGATAAAATGAAATTTGACCTCTAGACTTTGAGCTGACCGCCGTGTTCGCCGTGTGAACCATGTACAATCTAACCCTTTGAATGCGATTTCACCGCCGATCAATAGGCTACTTAGCTCTATAGTTTGTTACATAAAACTTGAAATATTTGTTCATTTTATTTCTTCCTTTTTATGCATATTTGTTCTGTTGTTTAAAAAACACTTTTAAATAAACGAATTTAAAAGAGGGACGCCCCCGCCGTCCAGCACGTTAGTTACACTGTAAAATTACTCTGGTTAAAATAACAGGCAACAATTAGGCCGCGGATTCCGTGTTTCATTCTACATCAACATTACAGTGGATCCAATGTAAAGAAGTACACTGACAGGCTGCTACAACACCAAACAGTAATTAGACTGGACCACATTTAGGCCAACAATCTTTAAAACCTTCAGACTAGCACTCTTAATAAATCCAAAGATCGTTTGTCATAAATTGTCATAATTTTAAAATTGTACATGTTTTGTAATTTTACAACAGAGTATGACAAAGGATGTTCAGGAATAAAATTCAGTTAAAATGTGCTGGTTTAAAAAAAATACTATTATTATAGCCAAAAATCCTTTATTTTCATTTTAATTATATTACACTAACTGTACTTTAGCTCCACAGTTAACCCAAACCAGAACAAAAATAATTTCATGAACGTTGTACTGACAAAAAACATACACTGTCTGTGTTACTGTGTGTGTGTATGTGTATGTGTGTGTGTGTGTGTGTGTGCTTGCTTATACAGGTTCCTGGAGTTTGTGTGTGAAGTTTGTGAATCATCAGCTTATGAAAAACATTTTTGTATTATTTTTCTCACCATTACATTTATCATTGAACCTGGCTGTAATGATAAAAGGTCAAAAGTCAGGTGTTTTTGGTGAACTTTAAATAAAGTTTGGACTCAGCTGCACGGAAGCCTCCATTCAACCAAGGGCATTCACAGTACAAACAGTTAAATAGATCATTAGAAATATCAACATCCATTAAGATGTTGGATCTGCCTCAGATTTGAGTTCACCAGTGAAAATAGAACAGTGAGAAAAACATCTCTTCATTTTACTCAGAAGAAAGTTTAACAAATCTGTACCAGTCTCCATTAAACCAACGGACCAATGACAGGATCTGTTATTGGGTCTGGAAAACCGTCAAAACAAAACATGATGCTCCAACCATGTTTGGCCTATTTTAGCTGAAACATTCTTGAATACAGTATAAACTGTGATTGGTGACTGTTAGTTCCAGCTGCCTGTGTCTATTACAGTAACATGTTGTTCTTTAGCTGGTGACCTTAGCTTGACTGCACCAACAGTTAAACATGTGAGGCAGATATGATCAATATAACAAACCAGTCCCTCTGAAAATGCTTTTATATTTGGTTAAATAAAATGGCAAATATTCTGCACTCTCAAGTCAAATTAAAGATAATAGGTAAATAAATTACAACATAAAAAAAACACATAAATAAATATCTTTACTTGCTAAACATCTATTTACATCAATGTAGTATTGCTTTGAATGTGCTGGGTCATTTTAAAGAGCTTTGTCCCTGCCGTAAAATCATTTACTGAAACAAATCTCTCCCGTTGTTTTACAGGAAAAACCTCACAAGTGTAACCAGTGTGGGAAAGCCTTCAACCGGAGCTCCACGCTCAACACGCACACACGGATCCACGCGGGATACAAACCCTTCGTGTGCGAGTTCTGTGGGAAAGGATTCCACCAGAAAGGTGAGAATGTTCAGAAAAAAAGATTGAATCCTGTGATGTAGAGCTGTTCTACACATTTCATTTCATGCTCTGCATATCTGGGAAAGACCTCTGGGCCACAGTGATAAATCTGTTTCTTTTGTCATACTTTACCCCAAACCAATGGACTTCTTGTGGAATAAGCTTCTCCTAATTGGCTCTCCTGGAGAGCAGGAATAAATATAGCAGCAATCCGTGGGCATTATTCTGTAATACAAACATTTCACGCAGTCGACTAATGACTTTTCCCAGATCCAGGCTGGATGCCAGTTCACAGCAGCTGTCAGCAGCATGCAGTAAACACACATTACAGAGGCTAGGAAAACAGTCATGCACAAACCGGAATATGTCTTTTAAATGACCTTTAAATTACTGCATCAACATTCTGAATGTTGCCTTTTTTCTCAGAGCACTAAAAAAAGTGTTTAATGATTCCTGTCTGAGAAAACCCAAGCCCACATTTTATCACTAGATTCAACAGATTGATTGTTCACACTTTATATATATATATAGACTGACTGATTGATGACTGACCGGTTTATATACAGGGGTTGGACAATGAAACTGAAACACCTGGTTTTAGACCACAATAATTTATTAGTATGGTGTATTGGCCTTTTGAGGCCAATGCAGCGTCAATTCGTCTTGGGAATGACATATACAAGTCCTGCACAGTGGTCAGAGGGATTTTAAGCCATTCTTCTTGCAGGGTAGTGGCCAGGTCACTACGTGATACTGGTGGAAGAAAACGTTTCCTGACTCGTTCCTCCAAAACACCCCAAAGTGGCTCAATAATATTTAGATCTGGTGACTGTGCAGGCCAAGGGAGATGTTCAACTTCACTTTCATGTTCATCAAACCAATCTTTCACCAGTCTTGCTGTGTGTATTGTGCATTGTCATCCTGATACACGGCACCGCCTTCAGGATACAATGTTTGAACCATTGGATGCACATGGTCCTCAAGAATGGTTCGGTAGTCCTTGGCAGTGACGCGCCCATCTAGTACAAGTATTGTGCCAAGGGAATGCCATGATATGGCAGCCCAACCATCACTGATCCACCCCCAGGCTTCACCCTGGGCATCCAACAGTCTGGGTGGTACGCTTCTTTGGGGCTTCTCCACACCGTAACTCTCCCGGATGTGGGGAAAACACTAAAGGTGGACTCATCAGAGAACAATATATGTTTCACGTTGTCCACAGACCAAGATTTGCGCTCCTTACACCATTGAAACTGACGTTTGGCATTGGCATGAGTGACCAAAGGTTTGGCTATAGCAGCCTGGCCGTGTATATTAACCTTGTGGAGCTCCCGACGGACAGTTCTGGTGGAAACAGGAGAGTTGAGGTGCACATTTAATTCTGCTGTGATTTGGGCAGCCGTAGTTTTATGTTTTTTGGATACAATCCGGGTTAGCACCCGAACATCCCTTTCAGACAGCTTCCTCTTGCATCCACAGTTAATCCTGTTGGATGTGGTTCGTCCTGCTTGGTGGTATGCTGACATTACCCTGGATACCGTGGCTCTTGATACATCACAAAGACTTGCTGTCTTAGTCACAGATGCGCCAGCAAGACGTGCACCAACAATTTGTCCTCTTTTGAACTCTGGTATGTCACCCATAATGTTGTGTGCATTTCAATATTTTGAGCAAAACTGTGCTCTTACCCTGCTAATTGAACCGTCACACTCTGCTCCTACTGGTGCAATGTGCAATCAATGAAGACTGGCTACCAGGCTGGTCCAATTTAGCCATGAAACCTCCCACACTAAAATGACAGGTGTTTCAGTTTCATTGTCAGTTTCATTGTCCAACCCCTGTATATATATATACACACATATATATATATATATATATATATATATATATATATATATATATATATATATATATATATTGAGCGATCTGTGTATGGAGCTCCTCCGGGCTTCGCAGTGGACCGGACCGGAGCAGATACAGTGTAAATCCAGGGTTGCAGTATATGAGTGAAACAACTGGAGGTGAAGTGAGCAGCATGGAGCAGCAGCAGAAAACACAAGGGAAGATCTGAAGGCACTACCTGGTGTGTCATTTTTTTTAAACTTTATATCAGAATCTTTAGAGAAACATTTATTTGAATATCTTGTATGCGTGTGTAATTTATCTTATTTTAATAATAATAATAATTTCATCTTATTTTTATTATTCATAAAAATTATAATTTGGGACTTTTAACTATTAACAATAACTACCAATATTTAAATGTACTTTTATGACAAGGAAGTGCTCTTATCTGCTGAGCCTTGATCCATTTAGCAACAGCAGCAACAACCTTTTCTTTAGAGATCTTTTCCCATCAGATGTTCTGAACAGCGTGGCTATAGATTCTGTTTCAACATTCTCCTTCATCTGTCAGATATCCTGACCTCTGACACCATTACTCTCACCATATCAGAGGTTTCTTGTTCAAAGCAGTTTGCAGAGAAGTCTTCTGGCTGTGCTTGGTGGGACCAGCCCATCTGTCCCTCCTCATTTTTCCAGCTCTGATCCAGGCAGCTCTGATCCTCTTTGATTCAGGAAAGTTGTGCAGACTAACGGCTGCTGTCATAGTATTGCTGTCATCACCAGCAATGCACCGTTTCACCATATTAACGCTGTTTGTAACGCAACTCTGCTTCTACATAAACCGTTTATAATTGACACTCATACAGTGAATGACCGGAAACTTCCCCATAGACATCATTTTTGCGTGACTTTGGACTTGCAAAATTTAACATCAAAATAGACCTATTCTGTGTCACAATTGTCTTTTATCATTTCAATTACTGCCCATTTCTTTCAATATCAAGATGTTTTCTTTCAATTTCTGCATTTGTGGGAAAAGCGTGTCACGGCCACTTTAACATTATCTCCAGAATGGAGAAGAAACAAATAAAAAGATTGCTTTAAATCTAAATATGCCAGCGGTGTAAACCATTTTCTGCTTATCTGTATGTGCTCTACAACTAATAATAGGTAAATTATTGAAGTCTGCTTAGGTTTGATGAAACATTTTTAGACAGTGGTAGAGTTCAGTAATCAATATACAACACAGTGAAAGGTGTGGATGTAAACGATTCATTGGCCCTTCTGACAGTAAGCTTGTCAGGAAACCATTGCCACATATCCAGTGGAAAAACAGAAAGAAACACATTGTTATCAACCTCTGTTACTAATAGCTAGCATTAGTTAGTACTCTAACAATTAGCAAATTCCACTGATTTTTTGACTTGTAACAAGACAGTACTCAGCCTGAGATTTACGTGATTCTCCCTGGTTTTCAGTCCTGTAGTAAAGATCATCCCCTGCTGTGCTGCACAGCTACATGATCAAATTTAAATAAATATTCAGCGTTTCACACAAAGATCATTACTGTATGTCTAAACATGCAGTACTACAGCCTCCTCACATTCAAGTAACAGTATTGCCAGCATTTTTCATTTTGCATCTTGATTAGTTACTGATTCTAGTCTAAAATGATTCCTTGGTAAATTATCATCTGAGTGATTTCATTAGGCTCTGTGTGAGCGTAGTTAAAGCGACATCGGTTTGAGACAGATTTTGCTGATCAACAATGGTTTCAGAGCAAAGCCGTATGGTGCAGATGGGAATGTATTAACCTCCAACATCTTGAAGTAAGCAACAGGCTGCCCAGCTGAACAGTTCTAGCTGATGCCAGAAAAAAATTATTTGTCTATTGGAAACAGGAAGTTAAATACACATTGGCTAAAGTGTTAAGTCTGTCTTGAACACAATGTTTTGATGGGAAGTTATGTCAAGAAACTTTCCCATCACTATATGTCTCATCATTTAAAATGTTGGAACTTTTTTTATATATTAATCTACTTTGTGTTGGATCAAATAAATTTTGGGAGAAATGTAAAATTCTGCTGTAATTCTCTACAGGAAACTACAAGAACCATAAGTTGACGCATAGCGGGGAGAAGCAGTACAAGTGCTCCATCTGTAACAAGGCCTTCCACCAGATCTACAACTTGACATTTCACATGCACACACACAATGACAAGAAGCCATTCACCTGCACAACCTGTGGCAAAGGCTTCTGCCGCAACTTTGACTTGAAGAAGCACATCAGGAAGCTACATGAGAACAGCTTTTCTGCAGTGTCAGAGGCCTTGAGACCCGGCTGCGGCGCCGTCGCCCCTGCAGGCCTGAAATACCTTTAAGCTAAAATCCCAGTTCCCGGTGTGTTGAGGAAAGATTTCAGAAATGAGTATCCTGTGTTCAGCCTGTGCACTTTCTCTGCTCACAATTGCTTCATTTATTGTTAATTAGCACTGACTCTGAAATGCTGTGAAAAACTGAAGTATTGTAGTGTTTTTGTTCCCTCATGTTTTTCCCTGCATATGCTGCCCCCTGCTGTCTAAACTGGCAGTTTGAATCTGGTAGTCACTGATCCAACAGCGGAATCGGACCTTTTACCTTCAGCACAGTCATGGAGCTTACCAAAGGACAGACTTTGACTCTTTAAACATGGCAAAGTGTGCATGAATCATTCCCCCAAAGCATATTTTACCTCATTATTGTGCTTTTGTCCCTTCAAAATAAAAAGTATTTAATATTATTGATTCAGGCTTCCTTGAATCAGTATTTGCTGTATTCATTATTCCTAACTAACCCATGCCACTGGATGATGTTGTTTCATCTTATCAAAGCTAAGACAGAAAAGCCTGCTTCAGAAGCACTTTTAAAGTGCTCTTCTTTATGGTATTACTTTTGAAGTAAATTTCCTGCAATGCTTTTACTCAACAACATGGGAAGCTCTGGCTTCGACTTTGCTGGTTGCCCCTGAGGCCTACTGATCAGCAGCTTAACACCCCACCCAGAGCTTGACCATGGGAACCATGATAAAGACAGTGAGGGGGTTTCTTAACCTCTCCAGGCCCTGAAGTGGCCTCCCAGGCCTAATATGGACTAACCCTAACCTCTGGCCCAGATACTGACCCGGACATTTGCTCTGGCCGGTTAACTCACTCAATACTTGACTGAGAACATACTGGACTTGTCATTTATGAGGCAATTATTCAGAAATTCAAACATATTGATGACTAGATATTGCTAAGTTAGTCATCAGCATTTCTATGTTTTTTTTTTCTTTCAGTCAGATCTCAGGAGATCCTCTACCTCTTCAAAGTTTCACCACTGTCTCATTACAACCACAAACATTTACTGAGATTTTATGTGTTAGACCAACACAGCAGTGGACAATTGTGGAGTAGAGACAAAAATGATACATGGTTTTCAAAGTTTTTCACAAATAAGCAGTGTGGTGTATATTTGTATTCAGCGCCCTGAGTCAATTCTTTACAGAACCACCTTTTGCTGTGGCTACAGCTGCGGCTTTGTAAGGGACTTTCTTGCCAGTTCTTTGCAAAGCAGCACAAACTCAGTCAGATTGAATGGAGATCATCTGTGAACATTCATTTTCAAGTCCTGCCACAGATTCTCAGTTAGATTTAGGATAGACTAGGATAGACTTTGACTATCCCATTTTAACACATGAATATTCTTTGACCTAGACCATTCCATTATAAACGGACTGAACCTTGTATAGTGCTTTGCTAGTTTTAACAACCACTCAAAGCGCTTTACACTAGAGCCACAGTCATCCATTTGCACTCACAAACACATACACTGATAAGCACCATCGTGCCCAGTGGCACATCAACATGTGCCTAGACAAAGCTGGAATCGAGCCCACAACTTTCAGATTACAGACTATTCTTCCTACTGAGCCACAGTGCCCTCATTGTATTTCTAGCTGTATGTTCACCTTCCAACAGGTCGTTTTTCTGCTGGAAAGTGAACGTCCACCTCAGCCTCAAGTCTTCTGCAGCCTCTAAAAGGTTTTCTTCCAGGATTGTCTTGGATTTAGCTCCATCCATCTTCCCATCAACTCGGATGCTACCACCATGTGTCACCAGATGATGTGAAAGCCAAAAAGTTTAATTTTGTTTATCAGAGCACCTTCTCCCACTTGTTCGCTTGTGGCAAACTGCATAAATAACCTCTTTGGCTTCCTGTCAACAACTGCTTTCTTCCTGCCTCCCTTCCATAAAGGTCAGATCTGTGAAGAACATGACTAACAGAAGTAACAGGACTAACAGGAGTACTGTCAACATATTCCTCCACCTGACCTGTGTATCTCTGCAGCCCCTCCAGAGATACCATGGACCTCTTTCCTGCTTCTCAGATCACTGTTCTCCATGTCAGTTTAGAGGAACAACCATGTCTTGGTAGGGTCGAAGTTAAGCTTGAGCTATTTTCCAAATAAGAAAGGGGAAATAATTTCTCTCCAGATTTACAAAGCTGTTTCTACTAAGTATTGACTCAGAGGGACTGAACCCATATGGACAGCACACATTTCAGGTCTCTATTTGTGAAGAATTTTTTAAACACACATCATTTTAATTCCACTTCAGATCCATGTTAAACTGACAGTTTTGGTTGTAATGTGACAAATGTTAAAAGGTTCAAGGGGTATGAATGCATTTGCAAAGCAGTGTAAATATGTTTTGATAAACTTTATTGCATTTCACTCAGTCAGATAATTTATACCAAATGGTTGTTTTTTTAATGTCAACAAATTCCATAAAGATAAACCCAGGTGATGAACATCAAATGGGTTTCAATGCCTACAAAGTCCCTGTATTCTTTTTATCTCAAGTGAAGGCCAAAAGTTCATACAAATGACATGAATGCTTAGTTTGACAAAATGTGGTTTTATTTTCTTCAGTGATATTTCACAGCTTTTAGAATTCTGGTCAGAACGATCAGATGCATATATAACCATTACAAACAGCTTTCAATACTTCATCTTCTAACAAAATGCCATTTCCAGAGCTCAAAAGAATCAGTTAACCTCATTTCATTCTAGTTGAATCATAAACACAGAGGAAGCTGTCGAAGAGTCCAGCTAAAATCCAACTAGTTGGCTGATTAATAGAAAATACAGTGACAATTGCATAGTACAGTCAGAGGTCAAGGCTGAGTGATGACACATTTTCAGACTTCAATGGGTTCTGTGGAGTGATTGGATGAACTGTTCCAGGCTGACCTGGGTTGTTGGCTGACTCAGACGGTGGATGGTGGAGTCTGTGACCCATGTGCCTGAAACAAGGACCCAGGCAGTACCATATTTCAACATTTAAGCTAGGCGCAGATTTCATTTAGGCGTCAGTCAGTGGTAAGTCAATGTGTTAACCGGATTTACGCCTGTGTATGTATCATAGGTTTAGATACATAGATATGAGCACGTAGATTGACTGCTGTTGTTCAGTGGAGCAACAGCAGCCAATGCTGCCAACATCTTGGTACAGGGGAGCCTTCTCACTTAAGCATGGCAGTCTGTTGTCTGTCTACCGTTAAAATCAACTGCAGTCAGGCATGTGTTTCATATAGAATACTAATAAAACAAAATATTTTGTGTAAAAAACATAAGCGTAGCCTTTTATGACTATTTCAGTGGACTTATGGAAATGTTCCCCATGAGTATTTACTAATTTCTTACTATATAGTGTGGTTTTATTCATATTTTTTCCACACAATTGCTAAGATATTCTAAATATGCAGTGTATCATTAGAGATCATTAGTAGTAGTTTCGGATAAATAGGTTTGTTTTATAAAAGTAAGAATTTAGTCAGTCATTTTCTACCACTTATTCCATAGTGGGTCGCAGGGGAGCTGGTGCCTATCTCCAGCAGTCTATGGGCGAGAGGCAGGGTACACCCTGGACAGGTTGCCAGTCCATCGCAAGGCAACACACAAACAACCATGCACACACCTAAGGGCAATTTAGAGTTACCAATTAACCTAACAGGCATGTCTTTGGACTGTGGGAGGAAGCTGGAGTACCCAGTGAGAACCCACACATGCACAGGGAGAACATGCAAACTCCATGCAGAAAGACCCCAGGCTGGGAATTGAACCCAGGACCTTCTTGCTGCAAAGCAATAGTGCTACCAACTGCGCCACCGTGCAGCCCATATACAAACATATCTATATAGAAATATATATATATATATATCACTTTATACATCCATCCATCTATCTATATATATAAAGTCTTGTATCTGTATATACAGGATGACACGAAGTCTGGTTAAGACTTAGTCAACAGTTAATATTAAACATTATTCCAGTCCATCAGGAATAACAATCCCCAAAAATGACAAAGGTGAGGTTCTAAGGTTTTGTTTATTTAATATAAGAATTTGATTTTTTTTCTGTCAACTAGTCTTGCAAAAAAGTGGATGTTGCCAAATCAGAACTCACCCAAAAATACAATAATTCAACGCAGTTTTTTAATAGATGATATTCTGATCATTCATTTATTTTAAATATATGTAAACATGATTAGATTTATAGCCAGTGAAATGTTGCTATACATATATGGAAATGAACAAAAGTTTCTGTTTCCTTTCTATCCTTTCAGCCCCCTGTCAGTGGCATCAGATGGCTGCTTATCCTGAACCTGGTTCTGTTGGATAGTTCTTCCTGTTCAAAGGGATTAGTTCCTTTCCACTGCAGTTGCATGCACTTGCAGAGTTCTGCTGAGCAATTAAGCTTTGGTGTACCTGGGCTTGGGAATCATTAAAAATCCATTGTTACTGACAATTCAGTTTTATTTATATAGCGCCAATTCACAACACATGTCGTCTCAAGGTACTTCACAACAGTCAGGTACATACACTCCAATTAATCCTAACCATTGAACAGTGCAGTCAGAGTTAGTTATTTATTCAAATTGGATAAAAAGTTTTTCTGTCTAAGGAAACCCAGCAGATTGCATCCAGTCAGTGACTTGCAGCATTCACTCCTCCCGGATGAGCATGTAGCGACAGTGGACAGTCACTGGCGTTGACTTTGCAGCAATCCCTCATACCATGCATGTAGCGACAGCGGAGAGGAAAAACTCCCTTTTAACAGGAAGAAACCTCCAGCAGAACCAGGCTCAGTGTGAGTGGCTATCTGCCATGACCGACTGGGGGTTTGAGAGAACAGAGCAGAGACACAAAGAGAACAAAGAAGCACTGATCCAGGAGTACTTTCTATGGGAAGGAAAAGTAAATGTTAATGGATGTAGCTCCTTTAGTCGTTTCACTTAGAAAGAAAGAACAGATAAACTCTGAGCCAGTTTTCAAGGTTAGAGTCTGAAAGAGAGCACATAGTTAGTTACAGTTAAGCTCAGTCAATCGCCATGTCCAGGAGAGAGAAAGGGTTAAACACTAAAAGACAGGGCCATGTGGATCATCAGTAGAGGGTGAGCATTAAGTTGTTGCCAGCAGAAGCTCAGAAGATTCCCCTCACCAGAAAGGTGTCACAGGTAGACACAGAGCCAGGCCAGGTGTAGCTTCTAGGAAGAGAAAAGAGAGAACAAAGTTAAGAGCCAAAATAACAGCAAATAATGCAAAATTGGAGAGTTGTGTGAGAATGTAGTGAAGAGGGTGAAAGTGGTCATCATGTCCTCCAGCAGCCTAAGCCTATAGCAGCATAACTACACAGATAGTTTCAGTTCAGATTACTTAGTTAAACGGCGCTTATTTACAACAATGTCGTCTCAAGGCACCCCACAAAGGGTCCCACTGATGGCCATTGTTATACTAAAAACCACAAGGATTGGGATACCTCCCTCTGTCAGACTGATTATAACCACTGGAAAAGAGAAGGGGTCATACAGGTAGCAGAAATGGAGGGTGTGTTTGCACTAGAGGCTGACATTTTTTCAGGAGTCCCACGGGTCACAGGATTCCCATGGGAATCCTGCGGGACGGGAGACAGAATGAGTAAGGATCCCGTGATTGGGACGGTACAGGATAAAAAATGAACGGGAGCAGACAGGAGCGGGAGCTAACCAATAGGAGGGAAAATAAACTAGGATCAATTGTCTTTGGAAATGTAAAACTGAGACTTTGTTATAAACTTAAAAAAAAAAAAACTTGGATCGACATTGTGTAGTTTTTTCCAAGAAGCTTGTACTATAATGCGAGTCAAACGAACTACAAGACCCACAAGCCAACAGGGCTTCACCCACAACCCAACAGTGCTTCTGATCGATGTTTTCCACATGCGTTCAAAACGCAGCAATGGAGCGAGCAAACGCAGGTGGAGAACTGGACATGATAAAATTGGATTTGCAACGTAAAGTCAAAAGTAAGGACCAATCTATTAAACTCATAGAGCTGACAGGAAAGTCGCAAATATTACCAAACTTCAGGAGAGTTGAATGTAGCGGTGTTAACAAGCAGTATGCTGCTTGTAAAACGTGTTTAGTAATAATCAAGTACACCAGTGATTCCGGGACGAGCGGTCTCAAAAGGCACACTTGTAAGGCAAATTCTGGATTAAATCAGCCCTGCATCTCTTCATTCGTTAAACAAAAAATACCATCACACGTCAAGTCTCATCTGACCAACAAAATTGCTCGCATGTGCAGCCAAGATTTAAGACCCTTTGCTACAGTAGAGGGGACAGGCTTTATCAGCGTTGCTCAGGACTTGCTCGACGTTGGAGCCAAATATGGAGAGGTGCAGGTGGAAGACATACTACCGTGTGCACGCATAGTCTCCCACCATGTTCAAGAGGAATATGAAAAAGTTAAACAGCTGATCATGGAAGAGCTTCATCAGGTATGTCACATCACACTATTTTGTAAAGCAACAAACTTTACCTTTATCACTCAATAGTCCATCAGTAATTATCCTAGCAGTAGATTTCTTTCCCCTTTTTTAAACTGCTCAATTTCTCAATATTCTAATCTGGTCATCTATTTTACAGGTCCTTCTCAAAATATTAGCATATTGTGATAAAGTTAATTATTTTCCATAATGTCATGATGAAAATTTAACATTCATATATTTTAGATTCATTGCACACTAACTGAAATATTTCAGGTCTTTTATTGTCTTAATATGGATGATTTTGGCATACAGCTCATGAAAACCCAAAATTCCTATCTCACAAAATTAGCATATTTCATCCCACCAATAAAAGAAAAGTGTTTTTAATACAAAAAACGTCAACCTTCAAATAATCATGTACAGTTATGCACTCAATACTTGGTCGGGAATCCTTTTGCAGAAATGACTGCTTCAATGCGGCGTGGCATGGAGGCAATCAGCCTGTGGCACTGCTGAGGTCTTATGGAGGCCCAGGATGCTTCGATAGCGGCCTTTAGCTCATCCAGAGTGTTGGGTCTTGAGTCTCTCAACGTTCTCTTCACAATATCCCACAGATTCTCTATGGGGTTCAGGTCAGGAGAGTTGGCAGGCCAATTGAGCACAGTGATACCATGGTCAGTAAACCATTTACCAGTGGTTTTGGCACTGTGAGCAGGTGCCAGGTCGTGCTGAAAAATTAAATCTTCATCTCCATAAAGCTTTTCAGCAGATGGAAGCATGAAGTGCTCCAAAATCTCCTGATAGCTGGCTGCATTGACCCTGCCCTTGATAAAACACAGTGGACCAACACCAGCAGCTGACACGGCACCCCAGACCATCACTGACTGTGGGTACTTGACACTGGACTTCTGGCATTTTGGCATTTCCTTCTCCCCAGTCTTCCTCCAGACTCTGGCACCTTGATTTCCGAATGACATGCAGAATTTGCTTTCATCCGAAAAAAGTACTTTGGACCACTGAGCAACAGTCCAGTGCTGCTTCTCTGTAGCCCAGGTCAGGCGCTTCTGTCGCTGTTTCTGGTTCAAAAGTGGCTTGACCTGGGGAATGCGGCACCTGTAGCCCATTTCCTGCACACGCCTGTGCACGGTGGCTTTGGATGTTTCTACTCCAGACTCAGTCCACTGCTTCCGCAGGTCCCCCGAGGTCTGGAATCGTCCCTTCTCCACAATCTTCCTCAGGGTCCGGTCACCTCTTCTCGTTGTGCAGCGTTTTCTGCCACACTTTTTCCTTCCCACAGACTTCCCACTGAGGTGCCTTGATACAGCACTCTGGGAACAGCCTATTTGTTCAGAAATTTCTTTCTGTGTCTTACCCTCTTGCTTGAGGGTGTCAATAGTGGCCTTCTGGACAGCAGTCAGGTTGGCAGTCTTACCCATGATTGGGGTTTTGAGTGATGAACCAGGCTGGGAGTTTTAAAGGCCTCAGGAATCTTTTGCAGGTGTTTAGAGTTAACTCGTTGATTCAGATGATTAGGTTCATAGCTCGTTTAGAGACCCTTTTAATGATATGCTAATTTTGTGAGATAGGAATTTTGGGTTTTCATGAGCTGTATGCCAAAATCATCCGTATTAAGACAATAAAAGACCTGAAATATTTCAGTTAGTGTGCAATGAATCTAAAATATATGAATGTTAAATTTTCATCATGACATTATGGAAAATAATTAACTTTATCACAATATGCTAATATTTTGAGAAGGACCTGTATGTAAGATATTGGAGGCCTAATAACACAATATTAATTCCTTTTGTGCAGACTACGGACCATGCTGTAACCACAGACCTTTGGACAGAGGAGAGGACCAGCACACACTACATCACTGTCACAGTTCATTACATTCTGAATTGGAAGATGGTGAACCGGATTTTGGCCACAAGGGAGATGGAGGGTGTCAAATCCAGTGACAATATCAGAAGAACTGTGGAGGGAATTCTTCAGGTAGCTCTCTCTTTCAAATCAGATTGCCTTTATCTATATGGCATATGAAATAAAACTTGCCAGTTAATTCATAAAATCGGGAAAACTATGAAAACATGCACTTCAACAAAGAGCATAGTGCAACAAAAACATGTCACAAAAGAATGACACAAGAAGAAATACTGAAAAAGCATACACTGTTATTTTTTTATAATATATAAAACTATGAATTTATTGAAAAGTGCTATGTACAAATACATGATTATTTATCATTCTGTTTTAAGGTGCGTTCACACCGAACGCAGATTCTGCGAATATTTTGCGTCATTTGTGTGCTTTTGCCCGCTTGACATTCCCGTGAACTTCACGTTGCCAAATGACAACAAGCGGCAACACTTCGCCGCGTCATCAAATAGGAGGAACTTCCATCTGCTTCTTTCAACTGAACATGGCGGACATGGATTTCACGGACCTAATTACGGTGTTTTTCCTGTGGAGAGCTGAAAAACGCCGTCGACATCCCTGGGTTCACCAGATTCTTCAGGGATGGGAACAGTTCGGAGAGTACCACCACCTACTCCAGGAGCTGCGTCTGGATGACGGTTGATTTCAGCGGTGCTTCCATCTATCCAGGACCCAGTTCGAAGATCTGCTGTCCCGCGTTAGGAGACGATCGGCCTCCGGGACACAAACTACCGGTGCTGTATCCCCGCTGCTGAACGCCTGTCCATCTGTCTTCGGTGAGTAAATAAATCTCAGCTCAGTAAAAAAAACAGCCGATTTTTAATGTCCACATCTCCTAAATATTAGATATTTATGCCTAAACATAACCAGTCCAGGTCCTTTCTGTACTTGCCTCGATAAAAGCAATTAGTTGATTCATACAACTCTGGCTTGCCGCACACCGCCACTGATCTGTTCCTCCATCTTCATTGACAACCGCTTCTTCTCCGTCGCGTCAACCAACCAGTCCCTGATTGGTTGACGCGACGCAAATTTAGGAAAAAGTTCAGATTTTTTAACTCGTCCATCGCTCCGCTCCCGCTTCGCTTGGCGCGCCTTCCGCACCGCGTCCTTTGTCTCCTTCGCACCGCCTCGCCCTGCTCCGCTCCTGAATGCTAGATAGGGATAACATGTAAATCGGCCGCTCCTATCGCAGTATCCGCGTTCGGTGTGAACGGACCATTATGATGATCTTATGTCTGGGATTTGCTAAGGTTTTATGTGTTGCTTTTGTCCAAAAAAAATTTATTTACCAACAGGAATTCGGCATCCTAAGCAAGGACACTGTCTTCGTGACAGATAATGGCTCCAATGTAACAGCAGCTTTCAAGGATTATGTCGGAATCTCCTATGCTGGCCATAATATCAACTTGATCTTAAAACATGTATTTGACCACTTGGATGAGGACAACCCAGTCCACAGTAGGATCATCAAACTGTTTAGGGACACAAAGACTCTTGTCACACACTTCAAAAGAGCAGGGTAAGATAATATAAAATCTTGTCATGTCTGCCTGATAAGGGTACTTATATATTTATAAACTGTAGGTGAATTAAATGAGAAAACATGAGCTGCTGTAATTAATATATGCAAGCATCAAAGTTATTTAATTTCAGTTGTGAGCCTCCTATGAAATCCAATGAAATAGTTTTTCCAAAAAGACCAACAAATTGGTAATCACTGTAATCCTGTCTCTCCTCTTTGAATTCCAGGTTACAAAAAGAGCTGGACCAGTCATTGAAGCAAGCTGTGGAGACAAGGTGGAATACCAGACTAGCAATGCTCCAATCTGTAAATGATGCTCTGAAGTCTGGTAAGCTGCATGAGATCCTGCTTCGCCGAAATGAGCTCTGTTACCTAAACAGCATAGACTGCGATCTTCTTGAGGACATCATCAAACTCCTGAAACCTTTTGATGAGGCTACCAGACACCTCTCTACAGAGCACACACCAACCCTTCACCTTGTCCTCCCGACCAAGGTGACTCTACTGAGGGGTCTGTCCATCCAGGATGGAGACAAGTGCTGTTATGAAAGAGGTACTACAATACATTAGTGATTGTTGTTGTTAAGGTGGTGGTGACTGAAGTTGCTGGCAGGAGCTTATCCAATAACGGACAAATTAACACAAGAAAAGAATTGTGAGTTTGATGTTGTCAAAGATAACATGTAGTTTAATTATTATATAAATTCCTAACTGCTCCATGAGTAAAATCAAGCACGGCGCCTGTCTGCCTGAGAACCCATGCTCCATAAAAATGATATTGCATATGTTGTCATATCATTGCATGCATCATTATGTGATTTCCCTCCTCCCCTAGCTGAAAGTGAAGTTAGTCCAGGCAGTGGAGTTGAAGTTCAAAATCCACCAGTACCATAAGCTAGCCACAGCTTTCTCGCCGAGCTTAAGGAGTTTCTTGAGGAAAACTCTCCCTGGTCAGGAGTACGAGGAGGTAATCAACACCCTGGCAGCACTCATAGAAACAGGGACAGAGGAGAGAGTGAGAGGCTCTGTGGAGAAAGAGGGTGAATAATACTAGCATCAGCAGAGCACTTACAGCGTAATTGTAAATGGCAAAATGCCTTCCTTTATGTTATTTTGAGGCATACATTTACACACACATATAGGTGTGTATTATCTGTTAGGTAATGTTTTAATATAGTTAAGATGTGTGTTGGACCAAAAAAAAAATTGTTAGATCAGTGGTTTTCAAATGTTCTCCTCAGGACCCACTGCCCTGCATGTTTTAGGCATTTTCCTACCTCCACACACCTGACTTAAATAACTGCGTGATTAACAGGCCTCTCCAACCCTTGGTGGATGCTGAGGAGGAAATGCAATCATTTGATGCTGGTGTGCTGGAGCAGGAACAGATCTAAAACGTGCAGGACCCGAGGACCGAGCTTGAAAACCACTGTGTTAGACTACAAAGAACTATATTGCGAATGGCAATGTTTTATATGAGTCTGTCTTCTTCTTTAAGGTTCATCCCCATCCAGCTCATCCACAAGGGCCACAGAGGTGCATAACTTCTTTGCAAGTTGTGTTGTAGAGGAGGAGAGGGAGGACAGTGGCAATATGGAGTCACAGGGTCGCCAATTGGTGCTACAGTACATGACTGACTCCAAGTGGACACGCTTCCAGTCTCTTTTAGACTTCTGGCAGGAGAGGTCAGGTGGGCTAGTGCCAGTTGCCACGAAGCTGCTAGCAATCCCAGCAACAAGTACTCCTGAGCGTAGTTTCAGTGCTGCTGGAAGACTGATTGAGGAGAGACGTTCCGCCCTCAATCCAGAGAATGTAGATGCACTTTTGTTCCTACATAGCAACATTTAAGGTTCCTGGACTTATTCAAGAATGTGTTTTAATGTTAGATGGATGCGTTTATTCTTTCTAAATTGTGAAGGTAATGAAGGTAAATTCTGTTCACCGAGTACAGTTCTCTTGCTAGGTGCAATTTTCTTTCGTTTCAGCAATTTGAAACATAACAGTGATGTCATTGTTCAAAGGAAACAATCACTTAATAAATGAGTAAAATACAACTATGTACATTTTGTTTATTCAACTAAGATAGGCATGGTCTGTTTCCTTGTTTGATATTTTATTATTTCTTCATTAATATTCTTTTTACTTTAACTGGCCTTTACTACAGCTAAAATCAGGGACCTAACTGGTCCTTCAAACAAAGAAATTGCCAAAAGACTAAATGAAGAAAACAAAAATGGGAGTGGCACAGGAGTGGGAGTCGTTCTAAATGGGAGCGGGATGGGAGTGGGAGTCAATTTACCAGGAGTGGAACGGGACAGGATTTTTTTTTTTTATGCTGGCCTGGGATTGGGATGGGACAAGACATTTTTCTGTGGGAGCGGGATGGGACAGGAGAGAAAATCCACTCCCGTGTCACCCTCTAAGTTTGCACCTCAACAATAACTGAGCCGGTTTAGGCTAAACCTGACTCCCCCTTACTCCAACAAATGCATATTAATAAATTAGAATATCAATGAAAAGTTAATTTATTTCAATTTTGTATTCAAAATATGAAACTCATATATTAAATAGGTCTCTTACTCACAGATTTATTTCAAGCATCAATTATAGTAAATTTTCCTGATTATGGTTTACAGCTAAGACAACCAAAATTTCAGAATATTACATGAGACCGATGAAAAAGATTTTTAATACAGAAAAGGTTTATGTGCTATGTTGGAAACAATTAAAATACTTAATAGCGTCTGAATTGTTATGCTCAAGTTATGTTTAATAATGTGTGAAATAAAATGTATTGTGTGGCTTGGTGGCCTGGCTGGCGGGCCTTCTGTGTTTTGTTTGACTTGGATATAATTTGCCTGGCTAACAGTCAGGCTTCTGTGTGTGTTTGACTTAGATATATCAGTCAGTCCAACTGACATACAGCTCAACTGACATTTGATAGAATATATGTTTTTCTACCCGGCAACAATGAAGATACTTCAGACAGGCCAACTGACACTTGATAGAATGTATGTTTTGGTTTGCATGTACATGCCTGGCTTTTCAATAAAAACTGCTGAAGCTGAGGAGAAAGGCAGAAGCGTTCGTGGTGAGCAGCAACGGGGCTGCAGCGTTTTTCCTGGCTGGCCAGAATAACTTGAATGCGCAGTCTTTGTATTTTCTTTTATTATCTAGTTTTTACTGAAATAGTATAGCAGGACTTAGCTTTACCAAAACAAACGAGCACGCAGGAGTTCTAGGTAACAAACTCCAACAACTTGGTGACCCCGACGTGATTTTGGAAAAAAGCAGAGAAATTCGGACAAAACAGAGATCCACCAACATACATCTGACACCGGGTACCCATCAATGCATAATAAGGTAAGCGGAGACCTGTTTTAATCGAACTTCTGCATTTGACATTTTCGATAGGACTAAATTAAATGGTGTCTGATGTCCAAGTAAGTGGAAAACTGCTAAATTTAGTACTTAATGATGTTTAAAGAAAGGATGAAGAGTAACTGATATACTGTTAAGGGATAAAGAAATGAATTTTGCCTGAGTTTGGCAACTCCACATGTTTTTTGACGAAAAAGCGTGATTTTTGCTGGGTTAAAGTCCCGGAGTTTGGGCAGCTCCGAATCTTGGAAGCGGTTTTAAATAGGGTTCGAGTCCCTGAGAGTTTTATGTTTAAAGGAGTCAGAAGATGAGACCAGGCAAAAACACAAGGGTGTGAATGCTGTGTTTTATGCGAGTTCTGCCTCAATAAAACCAGATTACAGATGTAATAATACATAAAGCACGTACTATAAGTCCTGTGAAGCAAATGAATTACTGTGAACAGGTCATATGAATCTGTGAGACCAGTAATAGTGAGAGTATGACTGTGAGTTATAAATTACATTTATACCAAGACCAGCATGAGAAACTATGAGCTGAAATAGGATGATTCAGCAAGAGTAGTCATAACTGGACGGCATTTAGTGCATTCCAGAAAAAATAGAAGTTGCACAAAACATAAACATAAAACTACATGAGCTGTTCACGAAAAATATAATCTGTGATACAGACGTTATCAGGCGGAGTGGAGTGTATGAGAGTGTGAAAGGAGAGATGCCCTGCCGACGGCAGAACTCTTCATTGCTATTGTATGAATGCAGCATTCCTGTATGGAAACCTAACTGGTGTCAACAATGACAGGGTGCTGATTGCTGTTTGGATTGTATGTGGGGAAACTAAGGTGTCTTGAGACGTGTTTATGTCACTCAAAATAGTCCAGATACTCGGGACATAGCGTGCCATATTTTCTGGACGGCCTCAGTTGACCAGTGAATGAACAGAGTGAAGTGAAGAAGGGTGCCAATACTTTTGACAGCTCCACAAGAAAACAAAAGGACTTTCTTTCTTATCTGCCTACTGTCCCTGTTCCAAATCCTTATGTTGCTCTCACTAATCTTAATCCTGAACATGCATGGTTTACATGCATTGACCTGGCAAATGCTTTCTTTTGCCTGCCTTTAGCTGAAGAATGCAGGGACATTTTTGCTTTCACCTATAGATCACATAGGTACTGATACACTCGTTTGCCACAGGGTTTTGCTCTCTCCCCAGGAATCTTTAACCAAGTTCTTAAAGACTCCTTACAGGACTGCCCACTCCCACCACATACTACACTCATCCAGTATGTGGATGACATTCTTTTGGCCACACCTACTGTAACTGAATGTTTGGAGGCTACTGCTGTGGTTCTTTCACATTTGGCCAAGACAGGCTATAAAGTCAGTAAAGCTAAACTTCAAATCTGCAGAAGACAGGTGGACTTCTTGGGCAGGGTGATCTCCCAGCCAGGTACAGGCATGTCCCCTGCGTATCAATCTGCAGTACTTTCTCATCCAAAACCACTCTTTGTAAAAGACATGTTGTCATTTCTGGGCCTTACAGGATACATTAGATCATTTGTCCCCAGCTACACTGATCTCACAGCTCCCCTTAGAGACCTAGTGAAAAAACAGGGCATGAGAAATCTCACTGCCCCCCTGGAATGGACCCGAGAGGCTGAAGAAGCTTTTATCACTCTCAAAACAAGCTTATCCCAAGCTGCACACTTGGCACACCCCGACTACACATTGCTGTTCTATTTAGATGTTTCTGTAACAGCACACACAGCGAATGGAGTGCTGTTCCAGAAAAAGGGGAAATAGAACTGTCCTTATGTACATAAGTGTTATACTTGACAACATGGAACAAAGGCATCACGAATGCACCAGACATGCAGCAGGGATGGCCAAAATAATCCACAAAACAGCCCATGTAGTTATGGGACACTCTTCATATTCTCACATCACATAGCGTGGTGGCTTTTGTGAACTCAAAAATGTTGGAGTAATTGAATATAGATTAATCTTATATTTTCTCCTATTCTTTAACTTGACTATTTGATCTTATAACCTTTCATGATGTATGTGTGAGTAAAGGATGTGTGAGTTTGTCAGCAGGATAATAAATGGAGCTGAACTAGCAGAGAAGGAAGCAGTCCAGTTGAGGAGGTCATAAAGATGAAGGCTGATTACACTCAACAAAAAGTCACAACTGACCCTACCAGTTGTAGGAGACTGTGGGAAATGTGTTGTTAATGTATAAAGCTGTTTATGACCTGTTTACGATGCAGCTGTTGTTTTCCCCCATCCTTTAGAGAACAATGTTTTTGTAAACTAGGGACCCTCGAAAGACAATAAAAAGAGGAAGCGGTCGGATAGGCTTCAGAGCGGTGCGGGATCTGTAACTGAGCAAATCTTGACCGTCTCTCCTCGCAAAGCGAGTAAAAGGAACTAATACTTTGTCTCTTTTTTCTTTTTGTGTTGTTATAAATATTGTTAGGTTGGTTAAACCTGACAATAATTTGGTCCTTCGAGAGCCGGATTCCAACTACGCCTGATGATTCCAGCGGGTCGGTAGACTCCAGGAAAAGACCGTGCGCACGGCTGTTTTCAACAGGAAGACACACAGACCCTTTCCGGGACTGGATTTCATCCCGCCCGCTGGAGTCTGACGGCTGACGGAACTCTGAGAGAGAAAAGAGAGGACAAAGTGGTGAGTGAATCTGGATTTAAAACAAAAGTGTGACGAATGACTGGGGGTCATTGCGTGAAGTGAAACCCTGTGAACCTAGGCACTGACAGGTAACAGCAGTGCGCCGGAGTTCTGCTTAAAGTATTAGTAAAAATACTGAAAATTCCGAGGTTAACAGCAGTGCGCCGGAGTCCTGCTGAAAGTATTGGGGAAAATACTGAAAATTCCGAGGTTAACAGCAGTGCGCCGGAGTTCTGCTTAAAGTATTAGTGAAAATACTGAAAATTCCGAGGTTATAGGGGATGACAGAGTCCTCTTAAGTATTAAGAAAGTAATACTAAAATTCCGTGTTTCCAGAACGGCGGAGTCTGCGTTTAAGTATTTTAAACAACAAAAAATACTAAGTAAAATCTGCGTTTAAGTATTTTAAACAACAACAAAAAAATACTAAGTAAAATCTGCGTTTAAGTATTTTAAACAACAAAAAATACTAAGTAAAATCCGCGTTTAAATATGTATGTGAGAAATAAATGGAGGATTTAAACCACTAGGTTTTGCCTCATACCAAAAACAGTGGGATTGTAAGTGACTAACTTTTGTGGAAGCAAAGGCAAGAATTCTCCACTCGAAAGAGAAAAGGAGATTTTTCTGTCACCCTACTGAGCAGAATAATCCAGTATTTAGAATACCCTAGGTATTTATATGCTGGACCAAATTTAAATAAAAGAAATGGGAAAAGGGTGATTTAAATACACTAAAATGAATAATAATGTAAAGATTGGAAATTTATGGAAGCACAGGATCAAATTAAAATATTAAAATGAAAATATTTAAATAAATGGACAGATGGTCGTTTAAACTCTAAAAAATTTGTTAATCTATAGGATGCAATAATTAAAAGTACATTAAAGTAAACGTGATTTAAGAAAAATGGACAAAGCAGTAATGTAGATGAGGATGTAGATTATTGCTTAAAAATAACTAAAAAGAGAGAGATGTGATGCAGGAGATAAGAATGGACGTTTTTGTGGAAAGCAGAAAAGGTCAGAGGGCTAAGAAGTAATTTTTGATAGACTTGCAAAGTGGAATAGCAGGACAGAAGAAGGGGAGTAAAAGAGTAGGTGGAAAGTTTTTGTTTTGTACCAAAGATCTGATGAGGTTTGACAGGATTGGATGGGCTAAAATGAGTCCCTTTGGTGAATAAATCCATCCCCACCATGGCTGTACCTCATGTATGTTTTATTTGTGTTTATTTTTTATTATTATTGTTTTGAGATGCTGAAGGCTGTTGATACAGCGTGTCACGGAGGTTCATGGCATGACATGGGTTTTTTCTGTGTAACCTTAGAAAATATTTTACTCTTTTTAATAGCCAGAGTGAAACAAAAGGAGGAATGACCTTTTGAAGAATATAAGATTAGACTGACAAAAGTGTTTAAAATACATAGTGGTCTACAATAAGCAAGGAGTTTATTAACAGCAGTTAAAAAAATGCACTACATGCTGGTTCCAGGGATGCAATTAATACCTGGGTAAGGAGATATTTTATAGGGTTCCCCACAGCAAATCTAGAAAACTATGTAAATCATGCCCTCCATGCAGAAAAAGAAGGAAAAAATAAAAAATAAATAAATAAATAAATAGGCAACACCTTTTTTTCAGCAAGAAGAAGAAGTTATTATTAAAACAACAGAGGAAGAGAAAAAATTTAGAGGCAGAGGACAAAAACCGCAGGGGTCAGAGAGGAGTGAGCAGAGGAGATTACAGACAATACACATCAGGGTGTTGATGTAAAAAAAAAGGAGCAGGACCACCTTATTACCACTATTAACTGGATGTTCTGAATAAGCCACCCCTAGACGTAGGGACAGCTTTACTAACAGAAGGAAGAAATGTTATTACTCAACTATAAGATCAGATGACACCAGATGATCTACATATTACCATGTGGTATAAAAATACTCCTGGACAAGATAAAATTTATGAAGAAGTATTAAATAAAGTAACCCCTATAAAAGTCATGGTAACTTATGTTTATACAGATAGGAAGAGTACCTCAGTTGCTGAAGTAGTGTTAGAGGAAGACACTAGGAAGCTCTGCAACATGTGGTCACCTCCACACATATCTTTATTCAAGGATAAAGAACTCAAGTAGCATGATATGAGTAGAATAGTGCAGAGGGTAAAAGATGTCACAGACTGGTTTGTAACAATAATGAATTCAGAAACTAGTGCATCCACAGGATTAATTAGAAAATTATTATTTTGGACAGTGACAGTGCAGGAAGGGATACATTTGCATACAAAACAACAATGAGAACTATTCCTTACTGAACAGGAGGAACAGTGTTTGAATGAAGTCCTTGATAAATTATGGTCAAAAGACTCTACTGATGTGGGTTTAGTAAAGGAGCATTACCTGTTCAGATTAGAGCAAAAACAGAATACAGGCCCAGAATAAATAATACCCTTTGAAATATGATGCTCGTGAAGGAATAAAACCAGTAATAAAGGATTTAATAACTGCAGGGGTGATAATAAAATGTGAGGATTCACCATGTAACAACCCCATTTTTCCAGTTAAAAAACAAGCTCCATCAACAGGAAAGATAGGCAGTTCTGGTTTGCATTTACCTTTGAGGGACAAAGATATACTTATACCAGACTACCTCAAGGTTACTGTGAAAGTCCAACTATATACTTTCAGGAAATGAGTGCAAGTATGGGCAAGTTTGACCCTCCAGGAGGTAGTCAGGTTTTACTATATGTTGATGATGTGCTATTAGCCTCTCCTGATGAGGAGACTTGTAAAATTGATACAATAGCATTATTAAAACATTTAGCAGAAGAAGGACAAAGTTAGTAAAAAGAAACTTCAGTTGTGTAAAAATGAGGTTAAATACTTAGGTCATAATCTTAGCGCAGGGGGACGCACAATTGTAGAAGAAAGAAAGACTGCAATATTACAAGTTCTAAAACCAGTAACAAAAAAGCAAATGATGTCCTTCCTTGGACTAACTAATTATTGTAGAAACTGGGTGCCAAATTATGCAGAAATAGTAACTCCATTAAACAAACTAATGTATGAGGAAGACCTGAAAATGACGTCTGAACTAAGATGGAGTGTAGAAGCTGAAGAAGCATTTACCAACATAAAACAAGTTCTAGTTTCCAGTACTGCTTTAGCATTACCAGATTATAGTAAACAGTTTGTTCAGATGGTAGATTGCAAGGGACATTTTATGACTTCAGTTCTGGTTCAACAACATGGAGATAAAATGAAAATAATAGCCTATTTCTTTTCAAAAGTAGATAGTGTTGCGTGTGTGCAACTATATTGTGTGAGAGCTGTAATTGCTGCAATAGTGTTGTTTCACCTTTTAACCTTAAGAGTTTCCCATGCAGTTTCAGCATTAATACTGCAGAATTAGGAAAAAAAAAAAAAGAAGAAAAAAATTAGAAGTGATTTGCAGGATCACGAAATAGTTTATGTGAATGATTTCTCTAAAAGATGAGAGGGAGAAGACACAAACAGGATATGCATTGGTGACAATGGATATAGTGTTAGAAAAGATGCAACAACAAAGCTCACTACAGGAGATAGAAATGTGGAAAAAACATGGAGCTGAATTAAAAGATGAAAACTATATTTGACCAGATAATAAACCTGTCCTACCAAAGAACCTATAAATGGAAGCAATATTTGAGCCATCGTGTTTCATAATGTCTCAACAGGGGGGAATAGTAGGACAGATATATTAATATTATATAACATATTGACTAAATTCTAAAAAATTCTTATTAAAAAAATTTTTTTTTGTAAAACATGTTTAGCGTGTGTAAAACATTATCCACAAGGGAATTTAAGACCACGAAGGGGACAATTTGCAAAACTAAGATACCCTTTTCAAACAATTCATATGGGTTTTATTGAGTTAAACCACAGTGAAGGGAAAAAGTTTTGTTTAGTCATTATAGATGCATTTTCTAAACGGATAGAACTATTTCCAACTAAACATTACAACTACCTCAAGGTTAACACCCTATGAAATGTTATGTGGAAGACCATACAGATTACCACAGTTCAAAAATAAGTGGGAGTTAGATGAAGAAGCTAACCTAGCTGATTATATGAGGAGTATGTTAGAAAGCAACAGAAATATATTTAAGCTATGAGGAATGTTCTATTTCCCAGCAGGAAAACTAACTAGTGAAACCAGGAGACTGGGTGTTAATAAGGAGTGTAAAGAAGAAACATTGGTATTTCACCTAAGTGGGAGGATCCATATTAGTTATTATTAACCACTGCAAGGGCAGTAAAATAGCTGAGAGATCAACCTGGATTCACCTTACACATTGTAAAAAGATCATTTCGGTTGAAAGCTCCGCCAGGGGAAGTGATTTACAGACTGATAATAGGGTGGACCCAGACATTTAGAGTCTGGAGAGATCCGAAAGTCAGTGAAGACAATTAAGACACTGGAACCATTTAGAGGAGTGAAAATTTCAGCCAAAATGATTTCTAGATGGATGAACAATGCTTTCCGATGCTGTGTGTTTATATTTTTTTTATATTGATTTTTTTGTTTTTCTGGTACTTCTGGAAACCAGTCAAAATGAATTAGAATGTAACAACATCTGTTATGAGTTATATGAAACAAATAGTGCTAAATCAAGGTAGGAAAGATAACCTAACTATGTGTACTAAACAAACTTCTTATACTTATGGTATTCAAGTGTGTGTGAAATCTAAAACCATAGCTGTGGTGCTGATCCCACTCATTAGCTTGACTAAATGAGGAAGGAAAGGGCAGGATTATAGAAGTTATAAATGGTACTTAACTAATGACAAGAAGAGACACCTCATGGTCCATAATGGTAGCTGATGGAGGAAAAAATTGGACACCAGAATGAGCACCACTGCTTATGCTAGTTATTAAAAGAAGTTGTTTAAGTTCCATAAAGCTGATAATGTAATCCAGGTTACAAAGCGAAGAGAGTGAAAATTATGTTAGGAAAGTTAACCACAGATGACTAAGTTCCAGGTTATTACAGGAGTATCAGGAACAAATAATAACTGGTTATTGATGGTAGAACAAGAGGCTAACATGACTAAAAGAGATTGTGTTGTGTGTTTGGGTTCAAGGCTTTTATTATAAATAATTCCAGCTGTGATACCACAACTCTGTGTGATGGAAGTAATGAATCAAACTAATCCTAATGAAATGTGTCAGCACAAGGATTCTGTTTTTCCTGTAATTAGAGCAGATAAGGATAAATCAGTTTTCCATAAGCGAATCACCACTGGACACTATACATGTATAAATATGACAGAGAGAGGTAATAAATTGGGAAATCTCATTGCAGTATGGTGTATTACAATTGTAAAAGTAAATAAGTGTTTTAAACTAGTCTCTAGAGGAGATATTTGGTGGTGGTTGTTTGATTGATCACCTTCAAAAGTAACAGGACTCTGTGCTTAATTACTTTATGGTTATATCCAATGTTAGTAGATGAAGTAACAGATGGACTATTTAGTGTTAAATCCACATGATTGGTGTGATAGGAAGTGCAGAGAAGCAGCTTGGCAGACTGAGGGAGACTCTACATACATAGATGCTATAGATGAATATAAATTAACTGATCAAGTAGCTGCAGGATTTGAATCAAGTATCTGTTGGTGGTGTACGTTGAACAGAAACGTAGACAGGATCAACTATATTCACTACAATGTACAAAAACTAGGAAATTGGACACAAAGCGGGTTTGAAACTGTCCATGATCAATTGGCTTCAACTTCCCTGATGGCATTCCAGAATAGAATTGCTTTGCACATGTTGTTAGCTGAAAAAGGAGAAGTTTGTGCTATTTTCGGAGAAAAATGTTGCACATTCACACCTAACAACACTGCTGCTGGCTGATGGCAGCCAAACGAAAGCTATAGAAGGTTTGAGATCTCTAAATGGCAAAATGAAAGAGCATTCTGGAGTAGACGCCTCGATATGGGACTCCTGGCTGGATATGTTTGGGAAGTATACAATTTTAGTATCATGAGTAATAATTTCCTTTGCAGTGTTTGCTGCAATTTTGACATTGTGTGGATATTGTTGAATGCCCTGCTTTTGTACTCTGCTTAACCGTCTTATCACCACAGCTATTTCTCCTATGGAAAGCAGAGTTACACAACTCTATCCGTTATTTAAACATCAGGATGATGAAGATGACGAGGATGGGACTGACCACATTTCTGACCTGTATGCAGATCCATTTCTATATGATTATGTGATTTAAATGTCAGTAAGTGCCTCTTGTCTTTGTACTCATGAAGATAAACTTACAGTTACAAAATTTGACAGACGTGGCTGTTAAGTGATATGAGAATATGAGCAGATATAAGATATACAGGGGGGAAATGTTGGAATAATTGAATATAGATTTATCTTATATTTTCTCCTATTCTTTAACTTGACTATTTGATCTTACAACCTTTCATGATGTATGTGTGAGTAAAGGATGTGTGAGTTTGTCTGCAGGATAATAAATGGAGCTGAACTAGCAGAGAAGGAAGCAGTCCAGTTGAGGAGGTCATAAAGATGAAGGCTGATTACACTCAACAAAAAGTCACAACTGACCCTACCAGTTGTAGGAGACTGTGGGAAATGTGTTGTTAATGTATAAAGCTGTTTATGACCTGTTTACGATGCAGCTGTTGTTTTCCCCCATCCTTTAGAGAACAATGTTTTTGTAAACTAGGGACCCCCGAAAGACAATAAAAAGAGGAAGCGGTCGGATAGGCTTCAGAGCGGTGCGGGATCTGTAACTGAGCAAATCTTGACCGTCTCTCCTCGCAAAGCGAGTAAAAGGAACTAATACTTTGTCTCTCTTTTCTTTTTGTGTTGTTATAAATATTGTTAGGTTGGTTAAACCTGACAATAATCATTCACACTATCACCACTGAGACAACAGAGACTGAGCAGGGTGCTGGAAGCTCCTAACATCACATACACACATGAAGGCATAAATATGGCAGGCAGAATGACGTCAGGAGAACCACATGTCTGTGCAGAAAAAGTTGAGTTTAATGAAAAAATCAGACCAGACCTACAAAGCACATCTCTGACAGATGCTAGAAATCTGTATACAAATGATTGCTGTTTCAGACATGACACACAAGGACTTAAAGCAGCGTATGCAGTGGTGGAAGACTCAGGGTTGGACTTTGTAACAGTGAAAGCGGAAAGGCTGACAGACACACAATCAGCACAGAGAGCAGAAGTTTTGGCAGTGATAGCGGCCCTAGAATTAGGAGGACAGAAAGTAAACATTTTCACAGACTCAGCATATGCCACAGGAGCAGTTCACGTAGAACTAAAGCAATGGTTGAGAACAGGGTTTAGAACAGCAGGACAGAAACCCATTAAGCATGAACAAGAAATGAAAAGGTTGGTTGAAGCATTGCTATTACCACAGGAGGTGGCAGTTATCACGTGCAAAGGACATGACAGCAGCAATACCAGAGTAGCACAGGGTAACCAGGCGGCAGATCAGGCAGCGAAGCAGTGTGCTGGGTATCAACCAAAAAATATATTGCTGTGTTCAGAGGTAGGGTGGACACCAGAGCCCACTCTGGAGGAAGTAGTGAAACTACAAAAGGGGGCCTCACCAGAAGAAAAGTCAATGTGGAAGGCGAGAGGAGGCAGTGAGGACCAAAATGGACTTTGGAGAAGTCCAGATGGACGTCCAATCCTGCCACCAGGGCTCACTACAGCAGCCCTGGAAGAAGCCCATGGCATGGGGCATGTAGGGACCACACAAAGGAAAAAAAATCTCGAACACTGGTGGCATCCTTATTTAAAACCAATGGCAGTGCATTGGATAAACTCATGTGAAATTTGCAGACAGTTCAATGTCAAACCTACCTTGAAGCCAGCGCCAGGGAAATTCCCAGTGGATCCTATTGCAGGGAAAGAAATCATCATTGACTATACAGATATGACTGAAAGAGTGAATGGGTTCTGTTATGATTTGGGGTTGTTTGGTTTTTGGTTTCTGGTTTTTTCCTTATGTTTTTCACTGCTCCAGTCTTTAATCATGTCTCTGTTTATTATTTTCCTAGTCATGCTTTAGATTTTCTCTTCTAGTTCATGTGCGGTCAAGTTAAGTTTTTGGATCTGGTTATGCTTTCGTTTCATGTTTTTCTAGTTATGTTTCTATTAGTTTGTTTCCTTGGATTTGCGTTCTGTTCAAGCCATGTTTTGCTCCAGTCACGTTTTGTTCTGTCAATTAAGTTTATTCGGTTCACCTGCACCATGTTAATCAGTTTTGTGTTCCACCTGTATCATGCTCCATTTAAACACACCTTGTTCAGTTAGTCGGCGCGGAAACATTTTTCATTTTCATGCTCATGTCCTGCTGTTCACACGAAGCCTGTCTTGCCAAGCCTGCCCGTGTCTGTTTTTGCCGTCACCTCCTGTGAGTGAGTTTTTTGTTATTAAATATTTTTCCATTTAACACCATGCTGCCTGCTAGTCTGCATTCTGGGTTCGTCCATTGCTCAAGCCGTAACAGAATGTTTCCGCCAACCACGAACCCCGCGGACACGCACAAGGCAGATATCTTGGATCGCTGGGTTGAACGGCAGAAGGAGGAGGCTATGAGGAATCTGCCGACCAACCTGGGGGTTGTGCCCTCTCCACTTCTCCTGGAGGAGATGGAACTCGCACCTTCTGGTCCTGGGTTTGGCCACGATGCGGTGGACCTCTTTACCTTTCTGTCTTGGGAGGCGGAGAAGTCGTTGCGCCGTTCTGCGGGGCTGTCAGTGCCGCAGTCGGCTTATGATGGATCCAGGTTAGCGATTCCAGTTCCGGGGACAGGTCCCCTTCGTCGCCTTTCTCCGCTTGCTCCCCTGGCTGTGCACTCTGGTCCGGCAGTGAAGCCCTCGCCCTCCTCTTGCCGCAAGAAACGCCGGCGTGGAGCACCTTCCTGTGGTTCAGCTGGGGAGGAAGTGGTTTCCCAGCCAGCCTACGTGAGCGCTGCGGCAAGTAAGCCCGCATCTTCGCCTGCCACAGCACTGTCTCCCAGGCTCGCAGCGGCAAGTAAGCCCGCATCTTCGTCTGCCACAGCACTGTCTCCCAGGCTCGCTGCGGCAAGTAAGCCCGCATCTTCGTCTGCCACAGCACTGTATCCCAGGCTCGCTGCACCTCCGCCCATGCCGTCTGCGCTCGCTCCAGCCCGGTGTTCTGAGGCAACACCTAACGAGCTGGAGCAGCGTTTGAGGTTCTACGCATGACAGATAAAGAGCTTCAGGAAGACCAGCCTCATGTATTCCTCTCCTGAGTTGATGGACAGAATCAAGCAGATGGAGAGGGATTATGAGGCTGCAGTAAGGCAGTTTTACTGCCGTCCACCTCCTTCCACGCCAGGACTCCAGGGAGCTGCTGCTGCTCCAGAGCAGCCCACTTCGGGTCTCCAGGAAGCTGCTGCAGAGCAGCCCACTTCAGGTCTCCAGGAAGCTGCTGCAGAGCAGCCCACTTCAGGTCTCCAGGAAGCTGCTGCAGAGCAGCCCACTTCAGGTCTCCAGGAAGCTGCTGCAGAGCAGCCCACTTCAGGTCTCCAGGAAGCTGCTGCAGAGCAGCCCACTTCAGGTCTCCAGGAAGCTGCTGCAGAGCAGCCCACGCCAGATCCACAGCCAGGTTTACAGCCTGACACACCACCACAGCCTCAACCTGACACACCACCACAGCCTCAGCCTGACACACCACCACAGCCTGACTCCAGGCCAGACACACCACCACAGCCTGACTCCAGGCCAGACACACCACCACAGCCTGACTCCAGGCCAGACACACCACCACAGCCTGACTCCAGGCCAGACACACCACCACAGCCTGACTCCAGACCAGACACACCACCACAGCCTGACTCCAGGCCAGACACACGTCGCAGAGGAAGTCGTAAAAGGGACGCCCCGGCTCAAGTCATTGGGGGCCCCGGCAACGCCTCCGCTCAAGTCATCGGGGGCCCCGGCGACGCCTCCGCTCACGTCACTGAGGGTCCGGCCGACGCCTCCGCTCACGCCACTGAGGGTCCGGCCGACGCCTCCGCTCACGCCACTGAGGGTCCGGCCGACGCCTCCGCTCACGCCACTGAGGGTCCGGCCGACGCCTCCGCTCACGCCACTGAGGGTCCGGCCGACGCCTCCGCTCACGCCACTGAGGGTCCGGCCGACGCCTCCGCTCACGCCACTGAGGGTCCGGCCGACGCCTCCGCTCATGCCACTGAGGGTCCGGCCGACGCCTCCGCTCACGCCACTGAGGGTCCGGCCGACGCCTCTGCTCACGCCACTGAGGGTCCGGCCGACGCCTCTGCTCACGCCACTGAGGGTCCGGCCGACGCCTCTGCTCACGCCACTGAGGGTTCGCCAGGCTCTGCTCACGCCACTGAGGGTTCGCCAGGCTCTGCTCACGCCACTGAGGGTTCGCCAGGCTCTGCCTCAGTCTCTGCTCATGCCACTGAGCGTCCGGCTGACGCCTCAGCTTCTGCCTTTGAGGGTGCGCCAGGCTCCATGCCTCTGGAGTTCCACAGAGCGTCTGGGAGGTCCTCTACTCTGCTCAGTCGGCCTCCATGTCTTTGGTGCTGGCCTGGTCGCCCGTCAGAACTCTGTGCCCGCTCGGGACGACCTCCTGGTCGCTCGTCAGAACTCTGTGCCCGCTCGGGAAGACCTCCTGGTCGCCCGCCAGAACTCTGTGCCCGCTGGGGACGACCTCCTGGTCGCCCGCCGGAACTCTGTGCCCGCTGGAGACGACCTCCTGGTCGCCCGCCGGAACTCTGTGCCCGCTGGGGACGACCTCCTGGTCGCCCGCCGGAACTCTGTGCCCGCTGGGGACGACCTCCTGGTCGCCCGCCGGAACTCTGTGCCCGCTGGGGACGACCTCCTGGTCGCCCGCCGGAACTCTGTGCCCGCTGGGGATGACCTCCTGGTCGCCCGCCGGAACTCTGTGCCCGCTGGGGACGACCTCCTTAATTAGTCTATTTCAACTAAGGGAGTCTACCCTCCTGAGGAATTTAACTGTATTCTTCTTAGTTTCCTAACAGAGGACTCCGCCGTCCTTAACGTAGAATTTAATTAGTCTATTTCAACTAAGGGAGTCTACCCTCCTGCGGAATTTAACTGTATTCTTCTCTTGTACCTGATAGTGTCTAGAATTGTCAGGGTTTTACTATTTTATTCTTTTGTCATTCATCCCTCTTTTTAATCATAAGATTTACTCACACTTCTCTGCGTCTTTGGAGTTCCGTCAACCCTTGGATCCCAGCTTGCCAGGGAGAACCAGTCCCGGAAAAGGTCTTTTTACCGTGGCCACGGAGTTTTACCTGGATCTCTCTCACCCGCTGGGATCGTCAGGTATCTTGGAATCCGGCTCGAAAGGACCATTTAAATGTTAGGTTTAAACCCCAACACTCATTACAACATCTGCACAAAGAAAGACACAGAGAAGTTAGTTTGTTTTAACTTGCAAGGAGAGTGTCCCGGAGACTGTCTCAGTTACAATCCTCCAAACACACTCTGAAGACAGTCTCCGCTCTTCATGCTTTTATTAGAAAAGGAACGCCCTAGTTACATGAGGTTTCAACTGCTGAGGGAGTTTATCTTTATGTGAAAACAGACTGTTCTCACATCCTGTGCTCATGTTGCAACATCATATTCCTCTATGCATATAAGGAGATAACAACCATTCTCAATCAGTAATATAAACAGCACATCTAGATAGTAAATGAGTAATGTAGAATGAAAACTGAATAATGTATGTACATTTATCTAACATTTCCCTCCTGTTTATTCAGTTTAGCATTATATCAATTTTAAACATAATTCAGTGACTACTTCTTTTCAGATTTTCAGTCATGAAATCATTGCAATGCTAAAAAGTTACACTCAGAGGACCTCCCTAATAACCATCAGGGTCTGGATACAAGTCTGGAAAATGCAGAGACGTCTCTTCGTTGCTTGTCTCATCAGGGTCTTCATCTGAGTCCTCGTCTGCTCTTATAAGGGCATACATCTCTGAGAGCTCTGTTTTAACTGGTTGTATAGCAGAGGTGATTATTCGAGAACACAAGGCTCTTATACAAGGAATACAACAACATCCACATAAGGTGAGAATAGCCGCAAACACAGCAATAGACGTTAATATAGAAAACACTAGTTGTTTATATTTTCCAAACATTTCCCCAAAACCATCCCACATTGAGGTGTCAACTCCAGAATGGTCTTTCATTTTGTCGTTGAGTGATCTAAGGCCTTCCAACGCTTTAGTCAGGTTTCCATCAGCTGCGGTGTTATTTGGTATAAAAGTGCAACACTGACCACCAAATATGGAACAAACACCTCCTTTCTCAGCTAAGAGCATGTCAACGGCAATTCTATTTTGGAAAGCCATAAGTGAGGTAGCTGACAGTTGTTCATGGATAGCGGAGAAACCTTCTTCAGTTTTGTTTCCTAATCTCTGCACATTATAATGGATGTAGTTGATTCTGTCTACATTTTTATTGATTGTACGCCACCAACATATGGTGGATTCAAAGCCTGCTGCCACTTCATCTGCTAATTTATATTCATCAGGGACCCCTCTTGGTATTCCTATGCTGTCTATGTAGATAGGGTCATCTTTACTCCATCCTGATCTTTTTGCTCTGTTTTTCCAGGTGTGTGGAAATATGCTGCTCACTGAAGCCAGTAAATCAGCTACTGAGAGTGGAATGACAGATACAGGAAAAATTAATGACACTGATGCACACAAACCAGTTGTGTTGTATGGCAACCTGTCATACAGTTTATCATCCCCACACCACCACCAGATGTCGCTGCATGCCTTAGATTTGAAGCTTACGTCTACTGCTACGATAGATTGACATTGATCTTTATTGAGCCTGCTTATGTTTGATCCTACACCTGTTCGGTTTATACAGGAGAAGTTTCCTGGAGCAACCTTATTTGAAAACATTGGTTTTTGTTTCTCAGCAGTAGTCAGAGGATAAATCTCATCCCATATGGTGCAGTTTGTCGAAGGTCTTGTGCTGTTCATTACTTCTACTAGGCATTCTTTTGTTAATGCTGAGGGAACCACTTGTAGCAGAGGTCTGGCTCCCATGCATACTACACAATCTGTTTTTGCCGCCTGGGCAGCCTGTTCTGCCATTAAGAGCCAGTTGTTGTCTATTTTAGATATTCCTGTAGTTATTTTAAACCAGTCATCTGTCTCGGGTTGTACAAAGATTTTAGGTTGGATGGGCGAGTCAGATTTTGGTCCTATGGTAATGTCCGGTCTCTTTTCCAGGGTCACATTGACCACTGTGATGTTAGGACACAATAATAATGTTATACAGGGATCTTGTGCATGTGGTCTCCTCACGCATAGGGCCAATCCATGGCACGGGGGGTTCTGGTGTTCACCAAAACTCTTGGGTACACCAAAAGGAATTAGGGTCGTGTTAATGTTTAACATTAATTGTTTATTTGTTTTGGTTAATGAGACCTGTTTCCCCCAATCCCGGCACTCTGTGGAGTATCCATATGTTCCCTTTTCCCATGATCCTGTAGTGGCAAAGACATTTCCCCACCAATGTCCTGATTGTTTCATACCACTACAATCTAGATACCAGTCATATCCATCCAAGCTGTTTGCCCCATAGCCCCCTATTTGCAAGTTTCGATCAAAAGTGAACACAGTCTGTGTTCTGTTAGTTTGATAGCAGAAATACAGTTCTGTTGTTCTACTGCTATCCCCATCTGTAGTTTTACAGGGGTTTTTTAATATTTCATGTTGGATTCTGGATCGATTAGGATTATAGTACCCTGTTCTTCTATTTTGCATTTTGTGATTTCTTTCCCATATTAACAGGGCACTTACAACTATGATTGATATGATGCTCCCTATTATCAATATCTTTTTGTGTGTAGGGGTAAACATCTTTCTGTAGATTGGAGCCCTTCCTAAAAACCTGTAGCAGAGCTGTGGACAATCTTCACCGGTTTGAGACAACTGCAAACTATAATTGCAGCCCCCTTTGTAGCCGGACTACCTCTGAAGGTCAGATGAAGAACTACAATGCTACAACAGATACCACAATGCTATTACTACAACACAAACAATGATAGTTAGGGTAAACACTGCTATTGAGAAATTTATTTTAGTCATGTTCTATTATTCTTTTACAATGTGTTAGATAGATCCATGAGTTCCTTTCTGCAATCTTAATCGCAGTTCCAGTAGTCAACAACACCTGATAGGGCCCTTCCCACTTAGGTGAATGCCAATACTTCTTCTTTATGCTTTTTATCAGGACCCAGTCACCTGGTTCAACTAACGGTATTCCCTGCGTAGACACAGAAGTTTCATCATCATTAGTTTTCTCATTGTTTTGCTGTCTTTGTTGTAACATCTTTCTCATATAATCTGCCAGTGTGCTTTCATCATCTGTTTCCCACATATTTTTTAAAATATGGCAGTCTGTAAGGTCTCCCAAACACAGTTTCATATGGTGTTAATCCATCTGAGCTAGTTATGTTGATATAGAGTTTTACTAAATCCATGCATTTAGTCCATGGTCTTCCAGTTTCTTCCATGCATTTTCTTAACCTGTTCTTTATAGTCCCATTCATTCTTTCTACTAGCCCAGCGCTTTGTGGATGATAAGCACAGTGGTGTTTTAGGTCTATGTGGAAGGCTTGTCCTATTTTGTTAATGATTTGATTAACAAAGTGTGTACCGTTGTCACTATAGATTTTCTCTGCAATACCATACCTTGGTATTATGTCTTTGCATAAGGCCTTTGCCACTGTTAATGCATCTGGTGTTTTTGTTGGAAATAGTTCTATCCATTTTGAGAATGAATCTATTATTACTAAACAATACTTTTTCCCTTCGCTGTTGTTTAGTTCTATGAAATCCATGTGGATATGTTGAAAAGGGTATTTGGCCTTGGGAAATTGTCCCCTTTTTGGCCTTAAGTTCCCTTGGGCATTGTGTTTTGCACATACTAAGCAGCTTCTACAAACATTTTTTGAATAGGAGTTGAATCCATAGGTTGTGTATACTTGGTTTACCAATCCTGTCATCCCTCCTGTTGAGACATGTGACTTACCATGACTCAATATTGCTGCCCATTTGTATAGGTTTTTTGGTAGGATTGGTTTATTTTCTGGTCAGGTGAAAATACCATCTTTTAATTGTGCCCCTTTTCTTTGCCATTGTTGTTGTTCCTGCTTTGGTGATTGTTGTTGCATGTCTTTTAATGTTTCATTTTGTAAATCAGCTCCTGTCATCATTAGAACTTGTATTTGTTTCTGTGCTGCTTCCTTTGCTATCATGTCTGCAAAGGCGTTGCCTTTTGAAACTGGGTCAGTTCCTGTTGTGTGTGCCGCACATTTGCATATTGCTAGTTCTTTTGGTAATTGCACAGCTTGTAGCAGTTCTGTCAGTAATGCTGCATGTGTGACTGGTTTTCCGGTTGATGTTATCATACCTCGGTTCTTCCAGTGTTGTGCAAATGTGTGGGTTGTTGCATAAGCATACTGGCTGTCTGTGTAGATGGTTGCTACTTTATCTTTCATTAATTTGCATGCTTCAGTTAAAGCCACTAACTTTGCAGCTTGTGCAGAGTAGTGTTGAGGCAGCGCTTCTGCTTTCAACACCCTATCATGAGTGACCACAGCATATCCTGTTTTTGTCTTCCCTTTTTCATCTTTTTTAAAGGAACCATCTACAAATAATGTTTCACCTTTCTATAGAGGAGTATCTTTTAAATCTGCTCTGCTTTTTGCTGTTTCTTCAGCTAATGTTTCACAGTCATGAGTTTCACCATCTTCTTCTGTTGGTATCAGTGTTGCTGGATTCAGCATTGTGCAACGTTCTATTTTTAGATGTGGTTGTGACAGTAAGATAGACATGCATGACAGATGTCTTGCTGGTGACAGGAAACTCATTTTTGTTTGCAAGAGCAGAGCTGATACTGCATGGGGAACTTTTAATGTCAGTGGGTGGAAAAGTACTATGTCTGCACTTGATGTCACAGCTAGAGATGCTGCGATAACTGCTCTCACGCAGTGGGGTAGAGCACAAGCAACAGCATCCATTTTAGTGGAAAAATAGGCCACAGGCCTATATTTGTTTCCATGTAGTAGTGTCAAAACTGATGTCATAAAATGTCCTTTGCAATCCACCATTTGCACAAATTCTTTCTGGTAATCAGGTAGTGCCAATGCACAGCTGCTTACCATGGCCTGTTTCAAGCTGCAAAGTGCATTTTCTGCTTCAAGGTCCCACTCCAGTGCATCAGACATTTTAAGTTCCTTCTGATACATAAGTTTTTGCAGTGGTGCTGTTATTTCTGCATAATTGGGCACCCAACTTCTGCAATAGTTTGCCAGACCCAGAAAAGACATCATTTGCTTTTTTGTTATTGGTTTTGGTGCTTGTAATATTGTTGTTTTTCTCTCCTCCATTATTGTTCTTCCTCCTGAACTTAATTGATGACCCAAATACTTTACTGTTTCTTTGCAAAATTGCAACTTGCTTTTGCTTATTTTATGGCCTTCTCCTGCTAGATGTGTTAGGAGAGCTAAAGTGTCCTGTTTACATGCTTCTTCTGTTTCTGATGCCACCAGTATGTCATCTACATATGTTAATAGTTGACTGTTTTGTGGAGGCTCGAAGGTGGACAGACTGGAGGTCAAAACTTGAGAGTAGATTGTTGGACTCTCACAATATCCCTGAGGTAACCTTGTGTAGGTGTACCTTTTTCCTTTAAATGTGAAAGCAAACCAGTACTGACTGTCTTTATGCAGTGGCACAGAGAAAAATGCATTGCTTATGTCCACTACAGTGAAAAACTTAGCTTTTGGGTTCAGAGAATTCAACAGTGTGTGTGGATCTGCTACACACGGCGATCTTTGAATGACTGCGTTATTAACTGCTTGTAAATCCTGAACCATCCTCCACCCTACAGATGGAGGTGCCTTTTTTACAGGGAATATAGGAGTGTTACAGGGTGACTCAGCACATTCAATCAACACTCCTGCCTTTTTCAACTCTGTAATAACTGGTTCAATTCCTATCATTGCATCAGGTTTTAGCGGGTATTGTTTCACTCTAGGCCTGTATTCTGTTTTGGGTCTTATTACAACAGGAAGCGCTGTTTTGACTAGGCCAACATCTGTTGGCCCTTGAGACCATAGTTTTTCAGGAACCAGCTTCAACAGTTCCTCTTGTTCCTTAGTAAAGAAGATATGTCACTTTTCCTTTTTGTCTAGATGCACTCCGGATTGGACAGTCACTGTCCAAAACAATGCCTTTTTTGTCATCAGGGTTGATTGACTGTACCAGGTGTTTACACCTGTTGCAACCCAATCTCTTGCTCTTTCACCACTGTTTACTAATTGGCCCAAGTTTTTCCACTCTTCAGTTGTCTCTTTACACAGTGAGATATGAGGTTCTGAGTATTGTCTAAACAACCTTTTGACTGTATCTGGCAGTATTACTGCAGCTGCGGCATTTACCGTCACGTCTGAGTACACATATGACACTGTTATTTTTACTGGAGTGATTTTGTCAAATTCGCTTTTGTATTTGGTGTCTGGTTTGTTTGTGTACCACATTGTAACATGTAGGTCATCAGGTGACATTACATCCTGAGGGTTTTGTATGGAATTTTTCCCTTCATCTACGAGAAATGACCCCGTGGAAGTTGGTGCTTTATTTGGGATGTCCAATGTATAGTAATAGTTTGGGCTTCCCACTCCCTGCATTACATATACATTTTCAGGCCTTTCCCTAGCTATTTTTAATCCATCAGGAGTTGGCAATATGATTAGTTGTAAGGCGACCATTGCATCTCTACCTAATAGATTTACTGGACATTCTGGCAATATCAGTACCGAAAGTTGGCATGTTTTTCCTTCCGGGTCTCTGAGCCATATGGGTTCAGTCTCAGTAACCCTTTTTGTCACTCCTTGGGCTGCTCTGACCACAGCATAATTTCCACTAGGCTTTGCATGTGGTAGTGGCTCTCTGAGGGTGGTTCTACATGCTCCAGAATCACAAAGAAATGTGATAGGTGTGCCTTGTACTATCAATGTTATTTCTGGTCTAATTTTTTCTACATAGAACAGTTCTTCCAGATTTAATATATTTTCTCCCTGCTCAGTCAAAAGTACCCTTTCTGTCATTTCACCAAGGGGTTGTCTGCTCAGTTTCCCCTGCGGCTCTGGTGCTAGTCACGCACTATAGTTTTGTTGGGCAGAGCTACTTTGGCAGTCTCTAGCCATATGTCCCTCTTTTCCACAGGACCAGCATGCTCTTGGATTTTGTGCTCCAAAATGTCCTTTGCCTCTACCTCTTCCTCGACCTCTACCACGCCCCCTGCCTCGTGTTTGTTGATAATAAACTGCATTATCAAAACAGGCTGTCTCTTCCTCGTGGTAGAACACTGTGTCTTTTTGTTTGGTCTTTTTACTTTTTATAACTTTTTCTGCATGCAGGGCATGGTTGATGTAATCCTGTAATAAGCCTCCACTCATTCCTATGTAATGGCGGTTTACCCAGCCATGTATTTCAGGTGACGAACCTGAATGGAGTGCATTTTTTAACTGTTGTTGGAAGGCACTGTTTGTTGGAAGGCACTATTTTACACCATACCGTTGTCTGTGCATAACCTTCTCTTTTCATTTGTTTTTCATTTTGTTTACATTTGTTAGCTATTTTACCTTGTAAGTCTTTTAAGGCAGCCGTGGATAACTTTCCATTAAAGTTATAATGTTTTACCCAGTAACACAATGGTTCCACAGCTGTTGGTTCTTCCTTTTCTACTACTTTCCAATCTTTGCTTGATAAATTATCAAGTAACTTTTGTTTTTCTTTATTTTGTCCCTTACCCATTTTTAGGCGACTTTTAGTTCCAGTATGGTTTTAACACCTGGTGTGTTCTAAATACTGGAAATACCTTTTAAACAAGATGGTGATCAACTAACCTGTTGCGGTAAAATTCACTTCAACCCGTTAAGGTGGAATTTTCTTGCCTACATGCATCCGCAACGGCTCACCATTTGTTCCTTGTTTAATTTATATGAAAAACAGTCACCTAGTGGTGGCTATTTTTCCACTCTCACACTCACTCGCTCCTTTTATTAGTTTCCTAACAGAGGACTCCGCCGTCCTTAACGTAGAATTTAATTAGTCTATTTCAACTAAGGGAGTCTACCCTCCTGAGGAATTTAACTGTATTCTTCTTAGTTTCCTAACAGAGGACTCCGCCGTCCTTAACGTAGAATTTAATTAGTCTATTTCAACTAAGGGAGTCTACCCTCCTGCGGAATTTAACTGTATTCTTCTCTTGTACCTGATAGTGTCTAGAATTGTCAGGGTTTTACTATTTTATTCTTTTGTCATTCATCCCTCTTTTTAATCATAAGATTTACTCACACTTCTCTGCGTCTTTGGAGTTCCGTCAACCCTTGGATCCCAGCTTGCCAGGGAGAACCAGTCCCGGAAAAGGTCTTTTTACCGTGGCCACGGAGTTTTACCTGGATCTCTCTCACCCGCTGGGATCGTCAGGTATCTTGGAATCCGGCTCGAAAGGACCATTTAAATGTTAGGTTTAAACCCCAACACTCATTACAACATCTGCACAAAGAAAGACACAGAGAAGTTAGTTTGTTTTAACTTGCAAGGAGAGTGTCCCGGAGACTGTCTCAGTTACAATCCTCCAAACACACTCTGAAGACAGTCTCCGCTCTTCATGCTTTTATTAGAAAAGGAACGCCCTAGTTACATGAGGTTTCAACTGCTGAGGGAGTTTATCTTTATGTGAAAACAGACTGTTCTCACATCCTGTGCTCATGTTGCAACATCATATTCCTCTATGCATATAAGGAGATAACAACCATTCTCAATCAGTAATATAAACAGCACATCTAGATAGTAAATGAGTAATGCAGAATGAAAACTGAATAATGTATGTACATTTATCTAACAAAACCAAATTGGCTAAAATCTGTGCACAGACCAAAATGAATTGGGTCACAGCCTTACCATTAGCCTTAATGTCAGTAAGAAGCTCTGTAAATCAGAGGCATGGTCTGACCCCCCATGAACTGCAAACAGGTAGACCATTTCCAGGTCCCCAAACCAGGCTACCTTTTCTAAATGAATGTGAACAGTCTATATCTCACCGTGATTATTACAGATCTCTCCACAGTTTGGTTGCAGCCTTCTCAAAACAGGTTCCAGAGAAACCAACCGAGGGACCCCAGCCAACCACAACCTCGGAAGCTGAGTGGGTCCTGCTGAAGGTGATCAAAAGGAAGTGGTCAGAACCCAGGTGGACCGGTCCATTCCAGGTCACAGAAAGAACCTCACATGCGGTGAGACTCAAGGGTAAAGGCGACACCTGGTACCACTGGAGTCAGTGTACAGCGACAGACGCTCCGCAGAGATCCCTCGCTGAGGTCCAGGAAAACCTGAGAGAGAACACGACAATAGAAGAGCAACCTTCTCACCCTACAGAAGGGGCAGAATAATCCCCTAGGGGTGAGGAGAAGTCATCATACCCATAGGTTAGTCTACACCTTGGGTTCAACAATCTGCAAAAGTATTTATACCCACATAGGGGCAGAATAATCCCCTAGTATGTAATCCCAGGCTCCAGGTCAGTCTACACCTGTGAGTTGAAGACCAGGACAGCATACAGCAGAAGAGGCGGAAGTGATTTAGCTTCCCTCTCACAGGGTGGTTGTAGCTGCTCTCCCACCCAGAACAGAACTGAACTAAAAAAAAAAAAAAAACTTTCTATTTTTCTATTTACAGGGTTTGTTCGCTCATAAAAAAAACCTTCTATTTTTCTATTTACAGGGTTTGTTCGCTCATTGTATATTCCAGGACTTGTATTAAGTACTTTGATGAAAGTATGAGCCAAAAGGCAAAATCCCTACCCCATATGGGTTGGATTTTGGGAGTTTCATGCATTATTTCCTTTTTTATTGTTACATTGATTTTTGGATTGTTTTGTGAACTTCCATTCCAGACATGCTCTGACAGCCACCAAACTGAGCAAATGTTCAAACGCGCAACCAAAAAGGGAAAAGCGGACTGGTGTATGGATAGAATCGAGGGGGTAGAGTTCAATTATGTTTGTGGGGCCACCACCACCTTTTCTTTTGACCTCTGTCTGGTAGTGAATTGCGGAACCGGGTGGGAAGGTTATGCCATTTATTTATGCATGGACGAAAGATGGTCTAAGTACTGTAAACAACGGAGGTACTCCTGGCCCAGGCCCCCACCATGTGGCTCTTGGAGCGGGGTGACTAGTTGGAAGGGCTCTGGATGGACTCCTGATAAAAAGACAGTACCCGGTAATTTGACATATATCAGCATCCAGCGCGGCACGCTAGGAGGAGCCATTACCAACGGACGTAACCCCCTTATGCTCTCCATGTACATTAACTGCACTCAATCATCTGTAGAGTATTTTACTCTTGCAGTATGGCAGTCAGGAACAGACACATGGGGACCAATAAAAGTAAATTTTCGAACACGGTCTGTGCACCAGGACAACACAATTACCGTCCCACCGACAGTCTGGCCAAAAAATAAACCCCAGGTGATGGAACTTGATTATTCCACATTGAAACCTATAGAGGTAATCCAAATGGCCACAGGATATACCGAAGATAACCTTTGGCTTCAGTGGATAACACAAACAGCAAAAGAACAAAGCAAAGCTGAGTGTGTGGCCTGTGCCTCGGCCCGACCACATCTTACCACCGATCCCGCCCCTCTGTATCCACAGGACACGTGGTGTTACAATTGTATGATACAACTAACTAAGGAGGCCACACCAGCTAACTGCACCACACTAGCCAGCATTTTTCCTCCCATCCCCAATAACACCAAAACAGGACCATTTACCCCTCAAAAAGGGAATGGCTCTTATACTTGTTTTAATTTTACTGCTCAAAACCCTAAAATCAATGTGGGACAGATCCCCTTAGATTGGTGTAATAGGTCTGCTTTAGGCGGGGGTATTGGACGTTGGGCAAGGTCAGGACTCTACTATTATTGCGGAGACCATAGACTGCTTACAAATATCCCACAAAAGACCGTAGGATTGTGTGCCATGGGTAGGCTACAGGCACCACTGGTCCTGATAGGACCTAATATAACATCTGCCACGATCACTCATGATAAGACCAGGGCGTTAACACGTAGAAGAAGAAGGCACGTCATGAAAAGGAGCGCAGCAACCTTTGACCTGAGTCAGGGCTCCCCCACTTACATTGATGCCATAGGAGTACCTAGGGGAGTGCCAAATGAATATAAAATCGCAGATCAAGTCTCAGCAGGTTTTGAAAATATCCCAATAATTGCAGCCTTTTTTCCGGTGACCCCCAATAAGAATGTTAACTGCATCAACTACATCCATTACAATGTTTTACGTCTAGCTAACCTAACAAGGGATGCAGTAGAAGGCCTGTCTGAACAATTGGCACCAACCTCCCTCATGGCTGTGCAAAACCGAATGGCATTAGATATGTTGTTAGCAGAAAAAGGGGGCGTCTGTTCGATGTTTGGGGATATGTGTTGTACTTTTATTCCCAACAACACTGCATCGGATGGTTCAGTGTCAAAGGCTTTAGAGGGACTTAAGACCCTCTCCGCAACCATGCATGAACATTCTGGAATTGATAATCCCCTGGAGGAGTGGATGACGGGCATGTTTGGACACTGGAAAGGACTGATAATGTCTTTGTTGATTTATATTGCTGTGTTTGTAGCTATTATGGTGACGTGCGGGTGTTGTGTACCATGTATTCATTCTCTGGTGGTAAGATTTATCACCTCCACTATTGAAGGGAAGGCTTCTCAGCATCCCACCATGATGCCACTGCTAGAAGTAGATGGTGATGATGAGGAGCAGGAAGGCATGCTGAAGATTTAAAGTTGCTTAAAATATAATCTGCGGGCATTTTAGAGTGAAGTCTTATTGAGACTTCAAAAGGGGGTAATGTTGGAAACATTTAAAATACTTAATAGGGTCTGAATTGTTATGCTCAAGTTATGTTTAATAATGTGTGAAATAAAATGTATTGTGTGGCTTGGTGGCCTGGCTGGTGGGCCTTCTGTGTGTGTTTGACTTGGATATAATTTGCCTGGCTAACAGTCAGGCTTCTGTGTGTGTTTGACTTAGATATATCAGTCAGTCCAACTGACATACAGCTCAACTGACATTTGATAGAATGTATGTTTTGTTTTGCATGTACATCCCTGGCTTTTCAATAAAAACTGCTGAAGCTGGGGAGAAAGGCAGAAGCGTTCGTGGTGAGCAGCAATGGGGTTGCAGCGTTTCTCCTGGCTGGCCAGAATAACTTGACTGCGCAGTCTTTGTATTTTCTTTTATTATCTAGTTTTACTGAAACAGTATAGCAGGACTTAGCTTTACCAAAACAAACGAGCACGCAGAAGTTCTAGGTAACAAACTCCAACAACTACCACTCGCCGATGCCCTCCACAAGGAGGGGGAGCCATGAAAGATGATTGATAAAGCAGCTACACATGCTGCTGTATCCAGCCGGGAGGTTTTTTTAAAATCCTGTATAAACTAATGTCATCTTCGAGAAAGTCTTTGTAATATATGTAATATTTGTGGTCTAATAGTGGTTTCTACCCAAAAAAACCAAAAAAAAACAATCCATCTCTTTCATAGAGCTTTGCATCCAGCATTTATTAGAGCAGAAGATAAACTGGTCCCAGGCTGAGCACTTGTACATCCATAGCATTTTAAAAACATGGGGAAATGAATTTATAAGGAAACCAAAGTCAGTAGCTATAGGAATATGAGACCTATTTAACACAGATAGATCTAGAAATATACCCGACCAAATGGTGACAAATAATACTGCATTAAGGCCAATACACATACTGTAAGAAAAGAAAAATCTTTGCCTGAGGTTGCAAACACAAAGTTCTTTCTGGCCAGGAAAGGAAAGTGCAAAACGCTTGGGTTGTCCTCATTGGTGTCTCCTGCTGCGGCACACCACCTTCATGTTTCACTTCAGAAGAAAAACGTTCTGACCACAATATGCCTCAAAAACAAGCTGCAAGAACTCCCAAACCAGGGCTACAAGAGGACAATGGTGTCAAATTGTTCTTGCAGCCATGGGAGAGAGACCAAATTTCTCGGTTCTTGCGGAGTATGTATTTGCCTTTAGATGGATGTCATAATCATGTTACTCTTTGCTTTCTCTATTTAAGTTAGCTTAATCCTACTATAGAATATAACAAATGACAAGTTGAGCAATTAAGTTATAAAATGTGGCAGAAAAATCTTTTTACCTCTGCAATGTTTCATTATAACACCTTGAAGAAGCAAGAAAGTCTTGCATCTTTACTCTGAGGCATCATTACTGACACTGTTCTGAACTGTGTGGAGGAGCCGTGTCCCCTGACAAAGGATGGCAGCGATACTAACATATGCTTTGGGACTCCGCACAACATCTATGTGTTCATATCTATGATTAGACCAAGCAAAACTGTCTGGTTTAAAAGTGGTCTAAAAGACTAGAAGTTAAAATTTAGCAGATCAACAAACAAAGTCTGTAAATCATGCAAAAGTACCAAAAAGCATAAACTGAAACTTAAAGACAGCTTAATTTGATTCATCATTATGAATGAATTTCATCCTTTTTTCAGTTTTTATGTTGTGGTAATAATATTATTGTGTTAAAAAACAATCTGCATTTTTGTTTATTTGAGAACCAAACATTGAGAGAATTGTATTAAATACTAGAAAATTCCTGAAGAAATTTTGATGTTTTGCTTGCTTCTCGGATCATAACTAAGGGCTCTGTGGCTGAGGTAGACCCAGGAGTAAGGGTAGAACACTGAAGAGCATTAGAAGAACAGTACATTTGTGTTTGAGTCTGTTACAGTTCCATGAAAATCACCAAACTGATATTATTGTGTCATGTAGCCTTTTAATTAAAGTCCTGAGGTCACCTGTATATGATCTGTCTGTGTTGATTTAGCTGTCTGTTAATGCACGGCTTGTATCAAATCCACTTGTCTTTCAGAATCTGAAACTTTCACTAAGCCTTATTTTAAACGGCCATCGTAGTTACATTTCCAACACTGGTTGAGTTCAAGCAGTAGTGTTAAGGCCAATGTTGCAATTATCTGCTGTGTGAAAAATGATTGCTATTATTTCGTAGAGTATGTTTAGATCTTATTTTGAAAGTCCAGCATAGTTGTAGTTTCCGGTCTTGGTTAGCTCCACTAGCCTTTTAAAGTGCCTGTGACATGCTTTTCCCACAAATGCAGAAATTGAAAGAAAACATCTTGATATTGAAGGAAATGGGCAATAATTGAAATGATAAAAGACAATTGTGACACAAAATAAGCATATTTTGATGTTAAAGTTTGCAAGTCCAAAGTTGCCCAGAAATGATGTCAAAGGGGAAGTCTCCGGTCATTCATTGTGTGCGTTAAAAACAGCGTTAATATGGTGAAACGGTGCATTGCTGGTGATGACAGCAATACTACGACAACAGACGTTAGTCTGCACTACTTTTCTGAATAAAAGAGGATCAGAGCTGCCTGGATCAGAGCTGGAAAAATGAGGAGGGACAGATGGGCTGGTCCCACCAAGCACAGCCAGTTGTGATCAGAAGACTTCTCTGCAAACTGCTTTGAACAAGAAACCTCTGATATGGTGAGAGTAATGGTGTCAGAGGTCAGGATATCTGACAGATGAAGGAGAATGTTGAAGCAGAGTCTATAGCCACGCTGTTCAGAACATCTGATGGGAAAAGATTTCCAAAGAAAAGGTTGTTGCTGCTGTTGCTAAACGAATCAAGGCTGAGCAGGTAACAACACTTCCTTGTCGCAAAAATACATTTGGTAGTTATTGTTAATAGTTAAAAATCCCAAATTATAATTTTTATTATTATTAAAATAAGATAAATTACACGCGCATACGATATAATTAAATAAATGTTTCTCTAAAGTGTCTGATATAAAGTTTTAAAAAAATGACACACCAGGTAGTGTCTTCTGATCTTCCCTTGTACTTTCTGCTGCTGCTCCATGCTGCTCACTTCACCTCCAGTTGTTTCACTCATATACTGTAACCCTGGATTTACATCTGCTCCGGTCCGGTCCGCTGCGAAGCCCGGAGGAGCTCCAAGAACCATACACAGATCGCTCAATAAAAGCCAGTGATAAATGTGGTAGCAAATCCAAAACAAGTCAGTTTACCTGCAGGGGTTCCCCTATGACGTCATAAACTAAACATCTGGATTTATCTTGAAAATTTGATGTCACAGCCCCTTTAAGGCCAACCGACCCACTGGTGGGTCCAGCTGCTGTTTTGTCTCTAAAATGACGTCAGACGGAGTTAAGTTTAGTTTTCTTAAATGCCTTACAAGAGGAGGCTTTGATACGATGGCCGGGAAGTGCAAACCAACGTTACAATATCTGAAACACTTTTACAAGTCCCGAAACAAATTTACATGTGAGAAATACATTTAAATTTCAGAAAACAAATGAACATTTCAGGAAACAAATTAACATTTGAGAAAACAAATTTACATTTCAGGCAACGAATTTACATTTCTGAAAACATGTTACAAAATAACATGATGTGTTACAGTGTTTGCATTGTGTTTCAAGCTTATTATAAGTCAGTGATAGATGCAATATTATTTATAGAATGTCATTTAGATAAAGTCAGATTTAGTGTTCAGCATTTTTCTTTCTGTTTCCATAGTGATGATGGTGCAGAAGAAGATGAGAAGTATCTGCCACCTGCCCGTCAGCTTTCTCTAAGACTCCTGTGTTCTGTAGCAAGTGCGATGTTGCCCTGTGCTTTGTTAATAACAGAAACTGTTTCAGAGACCATCATTGGAAGTTGTAGTGTATTTTTACTTTGCGACTGGTTGTTTTTGCACATTTGTTTACATAGATTTACAATGAAAATTTGTTTTTGCACATAGTTTGTCATTGATTATTCTTTTTTCAATAAAATTCCTTCAGTTGGGGACAAAGATTCAATTTAGTTCCATTTCCTTTCATAATGTTGATTTTATGATGTGCACAATGATACATTTTGATAATATACAGGGTAAATGTCTCGAACAAATGCTATCTCATATGCAGAAAGAGTCCTACAATGGGGATAATCACTTTTAACCAGATTCCCTTTTTATTGGGTGAAAAACGCATTCGGCACAGTTGGCACGTGATTGCCTAAATTGTGCCAAAATGGCAGTTCCGCCTGGCACATTGTCCACTAAAACACTTGCACAACAAATATGCTTCAACTGATTCAGTCCAAATTTGCTGCACTTATAGTAAAGATGTTGATGAATGCAATCTGAGGCTTCTCTTAGGTTTTCAAAAGGACTGTCTTCCTTGAGTCTGTATACCTTACAGCAGTGATTCCCAACCTTGGGTTCTCTAGGGGTACCCCTAGTGGTACGTGAGCACATTGCAGGGGGTATGTGAAAACATTCAATATTTTATTTCTAAGTTGAGAGGTACACATCAGTCAGTGGGGATAATTCCTGGATGTGTGATGCTTTATTAGGACCCAGGTGCAAAATACACCAAGCTTTTATCAACCAAAAGGCACAATAAAACAACAATAGGTGGGAAAGACTAAAGCAGGGCCATCATCGCTGTTCACCTGCATGACGCTCCACTACCAGGAGAGAAGAGCTGTTTCCACTTTACCTGTCAAGGACAAGCAATCTCAGGTGTCTCAAACTAATTTAATGAGTCTTAACATTATATGTTTTGTTGCTGATTTTTTAGGTTTAAATGTCTGTTTATTGGGGACTTATTCAAAAGGGCTCCAGTTTTGTTATAACAAAAGCAGGTTTATTATTTATGTTGATTTTATATTTATTTAGATTACTTACGGCAACAGAGTTATCTTTACGTTTAATTTGAGCTGAAAAGAATAAAATGCCTAAGAACTAAATGTTGAAGTTAATGAGATTAAATAAAATGATTTTCATTTAATAATAACTGGATCTACATTCTATTTTTGCTAAAGTACACTTGACTGAGGGCAGCACCCCACCCCGCCAGCAAGGTAGTAATAGTATGTTTTCACAGTAGATGTCATTCATTTTATTAGATCACGTTGTGAGTGATTTCTGTCCCTGCGTCGTCGCTACTCTACTTTCTACGGCCAAATTTGGCAAAAACTGGACAAAAACACACTCCTCATACTCAGTGTCACCAACGCTGACGTTGACAAATGGTGTGCTCCGGGTGAACACTCGCTCCCAACAGTGGACGGAAAACATGCCAGGGGATTTCTCGCAGAATCCCCTGGCTCCCACCGGCTTGCTGCCTTCTGGCAGGCAGCGGCATGCTTCTGCCGGCCACTGCCACGAATTGAGCTCCACCCTGCTGTCCCAGCGCCGCCCCACAGATAAAACTCCGCCCCCTCATTTGAATATAAGAACATAAGATAAAAGAGCTTAAAATGAAAAACGGGGTAAAAAGTGACAGAAATATGTAAAGTAGCTTTACAAAATAAAAGTGTCACAAAATAAAATTGCATTATGAAATAAATAAATAAATCTTTAAGTGAATTAAATAAATCTTGAAATTAATTAAATAAAATAAGATGAAAATTTATTTTCACATAATTATTTTGTTTTATCTCATGGGGATATTTATTTATTTTATGGAACATTTATTAATAATTTATCAATAGCAGTATTTATTTATTTTTGAATGAAACGGCTCTCCATAGGCTGTTGGAGGCGTAATAATAGATGGAAAGACAGTTAAAAAGATTAAGAAAAAAGATACAGAAATAAAATCTAAATACAGCAGGTAAAAGATAAACAAATAACTTTTTTTTTTTCCTAAGGAATGTTTTGTTGAATATGCAGAGTAAACAGGCTGCAGTCAGTAGAACCTATGAGCCCGGCCATATGTAAAATATTTTGTTTTCTGTGAAACCCCCCAACCCCCAAGACTAAAATCCTAGGGGAAACACTGGAGGGGCTACCTGTGGTATAGCAAAATGGCTCAGGGGGTACACAATTCAAAAAAGGTTGGAAACCACTGCCTTAGAGTCCTAGAAAGGGTCAGAGCAATCAGGGTCTGTACAAAAACCGTACATAGTTAAAAAAAAATATTTAAACAATGGATGACATCCGTCCCTTGTCCTCAATCAGGGAGATTTTCATAGCTATGCTTCATTTACAGTAAAATATAGGACAATGGAAAGGAATTTTCCCACACAGATTTCTGCTCAAACTGTCACTGAAAATACATGAGTAAGGTATTTGGAATTATTTCACTCCTGGCAATTGGGACGGGTTTGACCAAAAACCATGAGACCTAGAGCAATTACAAAGACATCGTGGGAAAGCAGAGGCCTTATCCTACAAACTGACCGAAAATGGTGACTTTCCAGCTTCCCTAGAAAAAGAATGCCTTCTTCCATTCTAATTAACTGTCACCTACACTCCACAATGTTTGTGGCGCTTTAACCCTACATCTGGAAAAACCTAAGCATGTATTAACATGCCATATTCACTTCTGAAATGATTATTTCTCTATAAACAGAACGTCAAACAGTGTTTCTAAGTGAAACTATGGCAATACAGCAAAGCCTCAGAAATGATGAATTTTCGTGGTTACCTTCTCCCCTGACACCATTCCCCTGTGGGTTTTTTGGGTGTGGTTTTACCTAATTTCGTCACCATGGTACCCTGAAATGCCAATAAAAGTAATAGCACACATTTCGATTCCCAGCCAGATGTTTTGATACATATATTGTGTGGGTGCAACCTAAGGTTCGGGCTATGTAGATGGAAGAATAAGTAGAGTCCAGTTTTGAGGTGGTAACTAATAGCTACAATTGAATTTTAATTTAAAGTGTGATCAATCATTCAAGATCTACAGGCCTGACTCTGTGTTCTGGATATCACCAGAGACCAACTTCATAAAAGAAAAGACAAATTGTTAGTTGGTCAGCATAAATCCTGACTGTGACTGATTTTGTTATTAACACAGCACTGACAGAAAATCTCTTAGTAAGATATGAAATAATTTGTATTTGTAGAAAAAAACTCCTCAATTCCCTCTAAAACTATTACATAATCTGTGTATTTCTGGATTGCAGTTCTATGGTGTACCTGGTCAAAAATCTAATTGAAAGGTTGTGAATCTGTCATGATCCTGGTGTGTGGGTGTGAGTTTGTGTGAGACTTTCCAGAACAGAGAATCTACTGGAGGGCATGGCTGGGTTCCTACACCTTGCACACCAGTCACCATCATCAGACAGCTGGAGATTTAAGGAGCTGTTGGACAACCAGACTTGAAAAGACCCAGGGGTCTCATTTAACACGACATACGCTTAAAACAGGGCCTGAAACTGCTGCAAGTCACTTTCCACACAAAGGTTATAATCTATAAAAAAAACAAATTTGACAGGACAATGTAAGGTTCCTCACTCAAACTCTGACACATGCGTACACTTGTTTTGGAGACAGGCGTAACGGGTGACGCAGATGGTGAACTGGGGAGTTGAAGCCACACTGCAACATGATTCCACTCAAAAATTAAATTTCACTCTATATACAACTTTAATCATAGATGGAGTTAATCATAAGTATTCAAAACCGGAGTTATTTATGCTTGCGCTGGTAAGCCATCACTACAAGGATCTTTCACATAAATTAATAAAAAAGGCCTTTAAGCTTAAGTTTAATCAAAGTTTTCTCACCATTACGTTCCTCTTCCCAATGATCACCAGGGCGATATGTACCACAGATTAACTCTAAAGTTGTGACAAGGTTGATTTACACAGTGATCATGATACTATGATACAGTTTAATAAAAATTAAACTGTGATTTATCTGGCTCGTCTGTGGTCTCAGCCAAATCTGTGTCTCCCTCCTTCTCTTACACAATGTAACACAAGCCTGTCTCTCCTAGTGTGGAAGCCATCCTTTCCTCAAAGGAGTCAGTTCAGGTTTGCCCTTACCCCCCACCTGTGGGTTACATGCTCCGATGGTGCCGTGTCAGTCACATTTTCGACACCACCTTCATATCTGACCACTTCTTCTTCATTTCAGTCATGGTCCTAACTGTCCCTCTTCCTGTATTAACAGTGGTAACAACGTGTTGCCTCTCAGAACACTTCCCTTTATTTGTCAGTCTACTACTATGGCTATCAAACATGATATTTTTTCCCTCCACCTCACTTACCAACACTTCGATTTTTGTCTCAGCGTTTTTTGTTTTTTTTCTCCGTGGTTGCCACTGTTAACCATGAAATAAAAATATAGCCGGCTCATTTAATTACATATTGACATTTATGAGGTCCTTTGCATTGACCATTTATGGATGAATGTGGGCGTGTAGAGGGAACCTTGTACACAAACACTGAGGTGCAGCTGTAATTTATAAAGGGGAACTTGCGCATGGTTTTATAAGTCTGGATTTTTTTTGCTGTATGCCATTTTTGAATTTTGGGTGTACATATACCCTGCCTCTCGCCCATAGACTGCTGGAGATAGGCACCAGCTCCCCCGCGACCCAGTATGGAATAAGCGGTAGAAAATGACTGACTGACTGACTGACTGACTGACATACACTTTTAGTATAGATCCTACGCAGTGTTTTATAAATGACACCCTTGGAGCTTGAGAGAGTGAAACAATGTAAGTTCTTAGGGCTATGGTTTGATAAAAAAAATAGACCTGGACAATTCATTTACAAAAGACAAACTTAACAGAAGTCTCATTAGATCTACAGTTGCACAATTTATGGATTAGCTTCAAACACAGTTCTCAGAAAACTGAATGTCAATCAGGTTCTGTGGTTAATTATAGGTGCCATTAAAACAATTCAAAGCTTTACATGTCAAGGTGGCTGAACTTCCATCAGCATTAAGAAGGATTCAGCTGTCATTGAACTACTGGGTTAATCTGCAGCGACACAGTCAACACCACCTCACATAGGCAACTTTACAACACTGCTGGTAGAAGGTAAGACCAGTTAATAAAACATTTGGTTGGACAATCATACAGAAAGCAATGGAGGTACGAATAAATAATTCTGAAATCAATCTAATTGTGCCATTGGCATAAATGCATTTTACCTGATGCCAATGTGTATTTAACTAAATTATAAAGAAAAATAAAGATTGACAACCTTTCTTTGTTATTCAGTAACAGTACATGAGTATACTGAACAATTTTTTGACAACGTAAAAATTGGCACAGATGCATCCCAGAGTCCAGTTATACATTCATACTTCAAATAGGGAGGAAATTAAATTAGGGACTATCTGTCAACACTGCAGAAATGACTGCATTGTTACTTTTAGAAGAATGGACTTTTTTTGTTACTTTTTAGTAGAATGTCTTTTTAGTAGAAAAGACTTCTGAGAACCATTATTTGTTCAGATTAAAGTTCATCCTTAGTCAGTTTACAAAGAAATCATTCAGAAAGCCATCTTGATATTCTACTAGACATCCGGCAAACATTATGCTGTATTCAGATGATGGGGCTAGCAGTTGTGTTTCCCTGGGAAACCTTCACATATAAGGGTGAAAAGAAATGAAATGGCAGGCAAGAAGGCTAGACTAGACAAACCAGACAAACCAGGATGGCAATGATATAAAAGTCACATATTGCAAGTCAGAGGTTAAATGCTTTATTAAAAAGAAAACTAAGGAAAAATGGCAAAAACCCTGCGATGGACTGGCGACGTGTCCAGGGTGTATGCCACCTCTCGCCCATAGACAGCTGGAGATATGCACCAGCTTCCCCGTGACCCACTATGGAAGAAGCGGTATAGAAGATGAATGAATGAATGAATGAACAGTGGAAAGATGATTAGAAGGAATACAGAAAAGGTTAAAACCTAAATTATGTCTCAGGACATAACTCATCATTACACATAATAGAGAGACATAATACAAGAAGATGGGAATTCTGTAAGAAAAGTGAAAAAATAGAACATGTAATGTATAACTGTAGGAAATACCTGAGAGAAAGAACTGAAATAATGAGTCTTGAACAGGAAAAAGAACAGTTCAATCTTATAAATCTCTGAAGAAAAAAAGATTATTAGAAATTATTAGAGAATTATTTATTTATTTATTTAATTTTTGAGCATGCTGATCCTGTTGGTGGCGGTAATACACCCAATTGTTGTTTGCCAACTGCCATTAAAAATGAAAAGGAAAAAAAAAAAGACTTGAAAAGCCTGTTTGGAGCAAACATGGAAGAAGCCTATCTGATGAGATATGACCAAACTGAATTCTTTTAGTTTACATGTAAAACTACATACAGTTATAGTCAATAAATTAGATTATTTTTGAAAAGCACATTATTAATTCCACACCAACTGATGTTTTCAAGTCTGATGATTTTCTGCTTACAGTTAATGAAAATACCACATTAAAGATTAAAATATTACATTAGACCAATAAAAACACATTTTTAATACAGAAATGTGGGCTTAATTAAAAGTATGTTTAATACCTGCTTAAAGTTTTTTTATTTTCAAAAGGTACTTTTAATCTGACAAACAAGCCTCATCAGATTGCAGATTTGTTTGTTGAATATGCCCGTATGTTTGGTGGAAAACTAACACTGCACATCCCTCTGGACATACCCTGCCCACAGCTGCAAAACACTTGAGAAGAAAATTAAGGTTCTCCATCCAGTCTAACTGAGCCTGAGCTGTTTTGCAAAAAAAAAAAAAGGTAATATTTGTGTGTAGATGTAGAAAATGTGGTAGAGGAATACCCAAAAAGACTTGCTGTTGTAACCACAGCAAAAGAGTGTTCCACAAAGTATTGACTTGAGCGATGAATAAAAATGAGTGCTACACTTTTTTTAAGTAGAATGTTAGTGTCAAGCATGCACCATGAAACTTTTGGATGTTGACCTTGTTTCAGGAAGGACAGCAAAGAAGTCACGTCTTTCTTAAAAATATCAAGGACAGACTGAAAATCAGCAGACGTTTTTACAAAAGAAGAAGACAAGGTTACATTAGTGCAAATATTTTTGAAATCGATCTGGGATCGATGGGACTATTAATATTAAATAGTAATTAGTGACAGCCTAGAGAAAGAAACTGTCTCTGTGGCGGCTTGCTTTGCAAATATTGCTCTGTTGTACCAACCCGAAGGTAAAAGTCTAAACCTAGGGTCTGCAATGCCAGTCATTGAATGCCACTGTCCTTCAACTTTTATATGCATCCCTGCTCTGAGGGAATCAGGATCAACCCGCCTTAGTCTCAAGTTCTTGTTTCCAGGTTGTTAGGTATTATTTAGTCAACTCAGAGGTAAGAATGATACAGAGTCAGTTTTACTTGTGACAGGGTGTCAAAACTTTGTAGTTGCACTGCAAAGTGGGGTACCCTTATCTCTTTATTTATATGCACAGTTCAACAGACAGTTCAGAGAGGGTGTATATGTGTGTGTGAAGATGAAAGGAGGCTGGTTCTCATAGGAAATAGATAACGGAGATCTCACACACAGGAGGGCTGCATACCAGAGCATGATACAAAGCGGAGTGCAGGTGCCTTGCAGCACAAAGTTTTTACATGAGTGATAACAAGTCCTCGCACCCATCCAACACAGGTTCTCTGAGAGGGTTATGTTCAACTCATCTCAAGCTCGCCTTCATTTCAGATTCTGGATCCTGAGTACTCCGACAAGGCAGTCCAGCTAAGTTTGCCTTCATCTGGAGTTCCTGTACCCTGGTTCTCAGAGTTCTCCCAGCTGCTGGGCCATTTTTCAGAGCTCCTCCATACCGAGAAGTCCCCAATAAGTTCAGTTTCTCCAGTATTACCATAATTAGCAGTTATAGCTTGTATGAAACTCATCTCCTTGATTCAATATTCCTCCACTCCCAGCCCTTGCCGTTTACTATTGTTAATGACTCTTTAATGCAAGGTTGTGTCCATGGATCTACAGGGGCCAGTGCTCCTGTAGATCTGGTCCTGGCCCCTGTACTGAAGACATAATACTAAATCAATTTCTTTTGATGATATGTGCTGGCAAAGAAACCTTAACTGATTGGTCCCTTGAACCATTTTTTTGTACCTTTACAGTTTTACTTTAACAATGATTCAGAAATTAAAGTGTTGCACTTTTAGCTTCAGCCATATTGAGATAGGATTACAGTTTTCATCTGCTAGATCAGGAGCCGCAAGTGGCCCTGTGGCTCAATTAATATGAAATGATGAAATATTGCCCTGTTTTTATGGTTTTATTGCTTTGTTCTGTGACCCCATTAAAAACACTGGGCCCTCCCTACCGCCCCTGGTAAATTTGGTCTAGAACCACCACTGATTGTGTCTCTTCTTGCTTTAAACACACATAGATAGCTCCTTCACATATCACACGACTTCGTCTGAGCCTTTAATATTTAAATATTTAAATCCTCTGATAAGGGGTTTTATTTTGAAACTCTGACCGGAAGAGGATTAGTTTACTCTGTGCACGTGTGGTTTAGTTACCTTGAAGTTGTCGACTCTCTGGTGACGTTCTCGGAGGATTATCGCTGTGTTTCTTGGCCAAGAACCGCCGAGGCGAACAGAACCCGGTGAGACAGGTAGGCTGAAGCCCGCAGGAGCAGCGGCGTTGGTGCTGGTTGTGTAGGCAGGTGTAGCTGACAGGACGTCCCTGAGCAGCTCCAGGAACTACGGTGGAAGCTAAAGCTACATGAAAGGAAACACGCAGCAGCAGCGGCGTTCCAGGCTTCCATCAGGTTCACGTCGTTCCCGGGTCTTCCACAGCTGCAGCTGTAGACCTGGACAGGTTACCGTTAAAGTCTGAGGGGGAGTCTTTGATCAGAGGCCAGGTTGGAATAACTGCAGGGCAGAAACAGGACAGTGTGCTCTGCTGGTGGGCAGTCAGGGATCCTCAGCTAAGGGTTAGATCACACAGCTAACAGGACGCTTAGAGGACTACCGACCCCGATCACTGGGCCGTTCCTGGACGGGTACTGTGGGGAACAGAGGGAAATGTTTAGTACCGGTATATGTAATAATAATAAAAACATAACCGCAATAAATAAAAATACCGTCAGAAATCTATTTTAGTGACTTTGCTACAGTTAAATTCATGGCTTCTCTTGAGTATCTCAAGTGTTTATTTCAGTTAATTTTGATTATTCTGGGTTACAGCAAACAGAAGTCCCAATTTCAACTGTTTCAGTAAATTACATTATTACATTAAACCAATAAAAGATTCTATTCCAAAAATGTGGGACTATTGAACATAAAGATCCATGTTCTGTACAGAATCTAACTCAGTACTTGGTCAGGGCTCCTTTTGCATGAATTAATGCAATGTAGCTTGGAGGAGATCAGCCTGCGGTTTTGCTGAGGTGTTCAAGAAGCCCAGATTACTTTCATAGCAGCCTTCACCATGTCTGCATTGTTGGTTTTGGTGACTCTCATATGGACCTCTATGGGTTTAGATGAGGCCAGTTTGCTGGTGTAACTATGGAGATTAAAGCAGCTGCTAGTATGTTTGGCAGTGTGGATAGCACGTTAAGCTTGTCAGCAGCAGAAGCAAGGATAAGTCTGTTTTCCACCAATAGTTCTGGGATTTAAAGCCTGAGGATTTGTTTTACCTGTAAAAGGAATCCCAGGGAATGTGAGTGCCTTATGTTTCCGTAGCTCAGAAAGGCCCTGGAACATTTATTTAGATCAGCCTGATGACATACACTCAGTGACATTAGTAGGGTTGTAATGATAGAATCGTGATCACTGTGTGCAAATTCATCATAGCTATCAATATTATCAGGTTGTTTTATTATGTGAAAAATATGCAAGACGTGTTCAGAACCACACCTCCGGGTGAACATAGGCAGACCCTTGGCTAAAATCCTGGGATACGTTTAGAAACAGGTTCAGTAGAAACCAGACCACTCTGAATGTTCCCAAACATCAAACTAAAGGTTACCTTACTGTCCACCCGCTGCTCAGCACCTAGAGGCAGCTGCAGGCCGAGGATCACTCCTGTTTCCTTCTGCATAAAGTAAAAACAAACCCATCTTGCAGAAGCCCTCCTTGTGCAGCCAGAAGATCCAGATTACAGCAACATTTTACAGTTGGTGCCTCTCCTGGTTAAAATGTTCCTGTTTCACTCAGCGCTGCACTCAAAATGTAACCTTTTTCATACATGCAGGTTAAAAGGTGATATCATTTTAAAATCGTATTTCTAACCCCAGGACATTTTATCATGGTAATTATTAAAACCAGTAATCTGCTTATGGGAGACAGTTCAAGGGGTTTTCCCCATCCTGACCTGTTAGTTAAAAGTTTTATAAGTCACCTTCCTTATGGCTTAGTAAGATGCTTCTCTCGGAGATGGTAATATTTTTAGCCCATATGAAGGTTTACAGACCTGCTCTGCCTCTCACCCACTATCAGAAAGAGAGAGATTTTCCAAGCAGGTCATAATGTCTGAGCATGCTGCTCTGTGATCCAGTGCTGGTTGGAACTTAATGTTCACTAAACTGATTGAAAGCTGTTTTTAATTCCTCCTAGATTGTCCTCTGTGGTGTACCTGTAGCTATTAGATTGACAGGAAGCTGTAGCTCATGCTGTAATTTCACTTTTTCCTGCCTACACAGCCACAGGAACTGTGGCCTGTTCACAGATGAGCTGGTTATGGAACATCTGCTTGATATTATCGAGCTTCTTGGTACTGTGTGGTCTGGTTCTTTTCACCAGCATGCTTATTCAAACTAAACCATGGTTAAAGAAAGTTGGATCAGCAGTACTTCTCCTGTGACATGTTGGTGAGCAGCAGCTGCTTATCAGCAGCTCTCTCCCAACAGCAAACTCAAACAAATGCCACATCTCTCAGCTACTTGCTTGTCCAGCTGTGTTAAAGGTCTGCCCTCTCAGAATTAACATTGTGTGGTCAGCAGCTTGTGTTTCCCTGTCTCTATCCTAAGCAGGAGAACTGAAGTCATGTTCAGATTCCTCAGTCTCCAGAGCAGGAGGCAGCCTAGCACCATAGGAGCTCAGCGGCGGTACAATCACCACAGGGCTGTTATGGCCGTACGCCGCGAGGACGTCAACCCCTGGGAGAGGAGGGCGCCGCTGGCCCCCCGCCACGTCAAAGAGCTGACGAACGATGGTGTCAAAGTCCTGGTCCAACCATCTAACCGCAGGGCCATCCATGAGAAGGTACGGCAGTTATCACCGTTGGTTCTTTACCTATAAACTACATGATTAAAATATAAAAATGCTACACCTTACATAGTAATGGAGAAACAGCCTTCCCTAAATCTAAGGTTTCAGGTATCAAAATGTTTAAATAAACCTATTAATTATTCATATGGTGGCAAAAAGAGAACCAGTACCTTGTGAAAGTATTCATGTACCTTGAACTTTATCATATTTTGTCACTGTAAATCAATCACCTCTGTGTGTTTGTTTTGGAATAGATCAACACACTTCATATAGTTGTGAAATGGAACATAATGATGCAAGTTTGAAGTTTCAGCTGGACCTTTTATTTAGCCTCTTTTACTTTGATACCACTAAATAAAACAACCATCTGAATAAGTCATCGAATTAGTCCATTTGTGTATAATTGAATTACGGCATAAATCCAGTTCTTCTGTGAAGGCGAAGGTTTGCTAGAGGTCACTGAAGAGCAATAAGCAGACAGGTCAAAGTTGTGGAGAAGTTTAAAGCAGGGTTAGCTTCTAAAACAATATCCCAAGCTTTGAACATCTCACAGAGTGGAGAGAGGATGGACCAATTGTAAACCTACCAAGACATGGACGTCCACCTAAACTGACAGCCTGGGCAAGGAGCATCTGTCCACAGGACAACTAGTAGTCATGCACCCCACAAATCTGGACATTATGGAAAAGAGAAAACATTGTTGAATGTTGAGAGAAATTTCAGTTTACCAACAAGACATCATGCTGTGGGGATGCTTTTCTTCAGCAGGGACAGAAAAGCTGGTCAGTGTTGATGGATGGAGGTAAATCCAGGACAATTCTGGGAGAAAACCTGTTAGAGGCTGCAGAAGACTAGAGACTGAGGTGGAGGTTCACCTTCCATCATACAACCACCCTAAACATCCATCCCAGAGATACAATGAGATGGTTTAGACCAGGGCTGCACTGTATTAGTAAAACAGTTGATTAATGATAATGTTGGTGAATTTTTATACATTAATAATCTGAATGTTATTCTGCTTTGATTCATGGCAGACATAAACCCCAAATAATGTCTAGCTGATGGACCAAATAAAACAATAAATAATTTCCCTCCTAACAGGGAGGTTTAGTAGGTAAGGTTGCGTCTGGCCTCCATCTGCTGCTTTGACAAAGAAGCAACTTGGTTGTGGTTTCTTAATGACTTTAGTTATGGATTTGGTCAGCTGGTCTCTCAATGCAATTGATCAAATTTTCTCGACGGGAAGACAGGGTGAAGGAGAGCCCAACTTGCCCGGACGGGACGTTTTTCTCTGGATACACAATGGACTCCTGGCAGAAGTGGAGGATTGTGTGTTTGTCAATAATGTCAGTCGAGGATGTGGAAGATATGTATATAATTGGATGTTTGATATCAGGATTTCTGCTTTTTGGAGTCAGCGGTTACCTGGCATATCGAGAAATTCGGAGAATGTCAGCAGCTGTTCTGGCAATTGTGAAGCTGCCTGGCATGTGTGATGGGATCTTCAGGGCGATCAGCACTCAGACTGAGATGTTACGTGAGCTGAATTGCAGACTGGATGTGATCCTTAGGATCGCAGGCAGGTTGCGGTTCCTGGACTCAGGGGTGAAATGGGATAAATCTTGGAGAAAGTTGTTCGCTCGGATCTGGCAAAAGACCAGGAATTTGGCTGTTTGGATTCGCCTTTGAGAAGCACCAGCGAGACTCTCAAGGCTGACGGAAAATTAAGAGTCAGCCTAAGCCAAATAATTATTGTTTTTCTGAATCTGGCTCCCCTGCACGGCCTTGATGGCTGGCTGTCTTCAACCTCTCCTGGAAATTATGTAAACATGACGCTCTGCTCCCTCTGCTCCCTCCCTTCCCTGAGGACATTTGTGGACCTGCTCAGAACTTTGTGGCCGGTTGATGAACATTCCAACGTACCATCAAGGACAATGGCCTCTGGGACAGTGCTTCATGGACTTACTTGCACACACTCACTTGCACACACACACATGCTCAAGATAAACATAAGCACCCCCTCACACCACCTTCACCGTTCCCGGCATGATGTAAACTTGTTGCTTCTTTGTGCTGAGGTTTTTTGCAATCTCAAACTGTATCCTGCTAAGGATAAAGTGTAAAATATGTTTTTTTTTTTTCCTCTACTTACCTAATGTGGCCTCTTTTCTCATCTAGCAAGGGCAGCGCCTGTGAGTGGGCAGCAAAGCCTCGGTGACCCGTCCGCCCCTTGTCTTGTGTCATGATGTCTGTTTGGATGGGTTGTACTGGAATTCTAATTTCCCCTTGGGGATCAATAAAGTATCTTTGAATTGAATTGAATCAGAACATATTAAAGTCCTCCTGAAACATCTTTTGCTGCAGCAAACCACACACATCACCAACTATATCACTGGCAGAGAAAGTCTGAAGGCATCTTTCTTAAATATGTAGCTAATATGTTTTGTAATCCAAGCAGTTGTTTGTAATTCTGCCATCATATGCAGTGATAATGAAATAATGATACATGTGCAACATACACTGCTCAAAAAAATAAAGGGAACACTCAAATAACACACCCTAGATCTGAATAAATGTAATATTCTCATTGAATACTTTGTTCTGTGCAAAGTTGAATGTGCTGACAACAAAATCACACAAAAATCATCCATGGAAATCAAATTTATTAACCAGTGGAGACCTGGATTTGAAGTCACACACAAAATTAAAGTGGAAAAACACACTACAGACTGATCCAACTTTGATGTAATGTCCTTAAAACAAGTCAAAATGAGGCTCAGTATTGTGTGGCCTCCACGAGCCTGTATGACCTCCCTAAAACGTCTGGGCTTGCTCCTGATGAGATGGCAGATGGTCTCCTGAGGGATCTCCTCCCAGACCTGGACTAAAGCATCCGCCAACTCCTGGACAGTCTGTGGTGCAGCGTGACGTTGGTGGATGGAGCGAGACATGATGTCCCAGATGTGCTCAATCGGATTCAGGTCTGGGGAACGGGCGGGCCAGTCCATAGCTTCAATGTCTTCATCTTTAGGAACTGCTGACACACTCCAGCCACATGAGGTCTAGCATTGTCCTGCATTACGAGGAACCCAGAGCACACCACACCAGCATATGGTCTCACAAGGAGTCTGAGGATCTCTTCTCGGTACCTAATGGCAGTCAGGCTACTTCTGGTGAGCACATGGAGGGCCATGCGGCCCACCAAAGAAATGCCACCCCACACCTTTACTGACCCACTGCCACACCGCTCATGCTGAAGGATGTTGCAGGCAGCAGATCGCTCTCCACAGTGTCTCCAGACTCTGTCACGTCTGTCACATGTGCTCAGTGTGAACCTGCTTTCATCTGTGAAGAGCACAGGGCACCAGTTGCGAATTTGCCAATCCTGGTGTTCTCTGGCAAATGCCAAGCGTCCTGCACGGTGTTGGGCTGTGAGCACAACCCCCATTTGTGGACGTCGGGCCCTCATACCATCCTCATAGAGTCGGTTTCTAACCGTTTGTGCAGACACATGCACATTTGTGGCCTGCTGGAGGTCATTTTGCAGGGCTCTGGCAGTGCTCCTCCTGTTCCTCCATGCACAAAGGCGGAGGTAGCGGTCCTACTGCTGGCTTGTTGCCCTCCTATGGCCTCCTCCACGTCTCCTGGTGTACTGGCCTGTCTCCTGGTAGCGCCTCCAGGCTCTGGACACTATGTTGACAGACACAGCAAACTTTTTTGCCACAGCTCGCATTGATGTGCCATCCTGGATGACCTGCACTACCTGAGCCACTTGTGTGGGTTGTAGAGTCCGTCTCATGCTACCACGAGTGTGAAAGCACCACCAACATTCAAAAGTATGGTATTGGGACAAAATCGAAAGGGATGAGCCAAGCTCTGACATTATTGAACAGCAAAACTCTGCACACATATGGAACAAATTCACAAAATTTCTTAAAATACAAGAATTTATTAACAAAAATAAGCCAACTCAAAGTCAAACATATTTCAATTAACAAACTCTTTACTATGCTAAAACAATCCAACTAAACTACCAAGCAGAATGAAAGAATAACGAAGACTAATGGGCTATGTACAATATAAACAAGCTGATCAAAGATGGTTGAAAGAGTGATGCAATATTACCATGCAATGTTATTTATGTTTGAGACCCAAGGATTATCTTGAAGAATCTGGAAGTGAAGTTAGTCTTGGAACTAACTTAGGCAATAATTGGCATACCTTTAGACAACCATTCACAATGCAAGATCAGATAAAATATTTTAATAAAATAATATTTTAAGAATGATTTGCTGAATAAAACCAACCTTCTGGATTCTCAACAGTGTTTAATTAGCTTCCTTTATTAAGTAAAATAGTAATTGAAGAAATATTATTTTGAATAAGAACCAAATCTTTCTGGAGAAATGGGCTTAATGGTGTTTACTTAGTTTTCAAGTTTGGTAAAGTCATATTTAGGGAAATATTTTACTGGATTGAAAAATAACGTTTTTGGGTAAATGATCTTTAGCAGGCTAACACGTGTTCTTAGCTGTTAGTGGTTGGATCTAACAAAAGAAGCTTATAGCTTATCAGAATCAAACACATACCTTTAAAATACCATTAATAAAATGGTTAAAATACATAAACATGGACGGCACGTTATGGCCGATCTACTGTGTTTAAAATCACCCCTTAAATAAAGTTTGTCTTAACTTTAAATAAAAACACAGAACACAAACTGAGCACATGTGCTTACAGCTAATCTGCTAGCACTAAGATAGCTGAGTTTCAACACAAACAAAACCAAACGTCATAAAACAAAAATAATGTTTAGATTATTTCATTCTTAATTACTTCTCTCTGCCCAAACCTAACCTCTCAGGTGAACCGTGCTGAGGAAAAGCTGTCCAGGGCAACGAAGTTTGAAGAAAATATCCACAGGAACAAAAGGTTAGCTGCAGCTAACCTCTGTAGCCGTGGGGAGGGGCGGCTCGCTATGTCGGCCGGCCAAACTGCACGTTAATGCGGTAGCTACGGTGATGCGGTCCCGTTGTCCTTCCTTCAGACCGGGAAAACTGTTCCACTCAGCGTCGTAGAGACAGGGTCTCTGCTGGGAACTCTCTGGAACACAGTTTGCTTCTGTAGACCTCAGAGAGAAAAGTCAAGCCACGCTTGGACATTAATTACCCCCGTTCATGAATGAATACCGGATACACATAACAGCAATTCATTCGTACTTAACTTAGTGCATATGATCGCGTGATCGTATGACACTCTTGGATCCAGTTTGAATAGTTATGTCTGTTTGCCAGCAAAGAGACATTAGGGAGCTGTGTCTCTCTGTCCAGACCCCTGGGGGACCTGCGTAGAAGAGACAGGATGTAGCAAGAGCGGTGCTTTTATTTGGACAGTGACGTCACAGGAAGTCCACTGTTACCCCTTTTTCCTGGGTGTGCTGGAAATAGGTTAATGCGACTTATTTTGAAAGTTCCAGAAAAGTTCGTACCGGACTTTCATGTTGTACCCATGGCTGTGGTCCCAACAGCGGATACTTCAGTCTGTAGATGAGCCGAATTATAGGAGACGTACCAAGTTTTGTTTAAGTGAGGGATGATGCAGATGCACAACACACTTTTCACTTTTATTTGGAAGACATTTATATTTTCCCTTCCACTACAGTTGTGTACTACAGTATGTTGTTAAGTCACAGAAAATCCCCCCAAAGTAGTGATGTTTGAGGTTCAGGGGGTATGAATACTTATGCAAGGCTTTGTTGTTGGTAGTCATCTCAAACTGGCTGTTTTATTGTCTGACCAGCTGGTTACTGGCCACCAGCTGATCATGTGCATTTCTGAGTTCTTTCAAGTTTTACATAATTTATGTTAGTTAAAGGAAGTAAAGACCCTTCTGAGCAGAGTGGTCACTGCTTCTCATTCAACCTGAGCTTTGCTTTCAGTTATACATGAAGGCTGGAGCTGTTATCCAGGAGGACATTTCTGAGGCATCACTGATTATTGGAGTGAAGAGGCCGCCGGAAGAGAAGGTGATTCCCAGGAAGACGTATGCTTTTTTCTCCCACACCATCAAAGCTCAGGAGGCCAACATGGGGCTGCTGGACGACCTGCTGAAGAAGGTGAACTGCAAAATCTTGTTCTCCTTAAGTACTGTCAAGTACAATTATAAGTATTACAATTAGGGAATAAGGCAGCTGCTAACAATTATTTACGTAATCAAGTATTCTATTGATTGTGCTGACGACTGAGTCATTGAAAAACAAAATTGGCACGTTCAGCAGATATGTCAATTACAGGTCCTTCTCAAAATATTAGCATATTGTGATAAAGTTCATTATTTTCCATAATGTCATGATGAAAATTTAACATTCATATATTTTAGATTCATTGCACACTAACTGAAATATTTCAGGTCTTTTATTGTCTTAATACGGATGATTTTGGCATACAGCTCATGAAAACCCAAAATTCCTATCTCAGAAAATTAGCATATTTCATCCCACCAATAAAAGAAAAGTGTTTTTAATACAAAAAACGTCAACCTTCAAATAATCATGTACAGTTATGCACTCAATACTTGGTCGGGAATCCTTTTGCAGAAATGACTGCTTCAATGCGGCGTGGCATGGAGGCAATCAGCCTGTGGCACTGCTGAGGTCTTATGGAGGCCCAGGATGCTTCGATAGCGGCCTTTAGCTCATCCAGAGTGTTGGGTCTTGAGTCTCTCAACGTTCTCTTCACAATATCCCACAGATTCTCTATGTGCTCCAAAATCTCCTGATAGCTAGCTGCATTGACCCTGCCCTTGATAAAACACAGTGGACCAACACCAGCAGCTGACACGGCACCCCAGACCATCACTGACTGTGGGTACTTGACACTGGACTTCTGGCATTTTGGCATTTCCTTCTCCCCAGTCTTCCTCCAGACTCTGGCACCTTGATTTCCGAATGACATGCAGAATTTGCTTTCATCCGAAAAAAGTACTTTGGACCACTGGGCAACAGTCCAGTGCTGCTTCTCTGTAGCCCGGTCTGGGGAATGCGGCACCTGTAGCCCATTTCCTGCACACGCCTGTGCACGGTGGCTCTGGATGTTTCTACTCCAGACTCAGACAACTGCTTCCGCAGGTCCCCCAAGGTCTGGAATCGGCCCTTCTCCAGAATCTTCCTCAGGATCCGGTCACCTCTTCTCGTTGTGCAGCGTTTTCTGCCACACTTTTTCCTTCCCACAGACTTCCCACTGAGGTGCCTTGATACAGCACTCTGGGAACAGCCTATTCGTTCAGAAATTTCTTTCTGTGTCTTACCCTCTTGCTTGAGGGTGTCAATAGTGGCCTTCTGGACAGCAGTCAGGTCGGCAGTCTTACCCATGATTGGGGTTTTGAGTGATGAACCAGGCTGGGAGTTTTAAAGGCCTCAGGAATCTTTTGCAGGTGTTTAGAGTTAACTCGTTGATTCAAATGATTAGGTTCATAGCTCGTTTAGAGACCCTTTTAATGATATGCTAATTTTGTGAGATAGGAATTTTGGGTTTTCATGAGCTGTATGCCAAAATCATCCGTATTAAGACAATAAAAGACCTGAAATATTTCAGTTAGTGTGCAATGAAACTAAAATATATGAATGTTAAATTTTCATCATGACATTATGGAAAATAATGAACTTTATCACAATATGCTAATATTTTGAGAAGGACCTGTAACTGCTTTAAGCTTATTTTATGAATGTTAGAAATTCACGAAAGAGAGGACTTTAGTAATCGAGGTACTGGAATCATTCCAGGTCTCGTTTCAGCCCTGTAAGTTCCTACTCTGGTTGCTTGTGTTAACAAAGACTGAATTTTGCAGTTGCAGATGAAGAAAAATGCTTTTGTCATTTTTCAAGGACTGTTTCAGAATCTTTTATCATCCTTTTCCACACGTGTATGACAAAGTTTCACTCCTCCACAAACTTCTTCTCAACAGATTTCCCTATTCAGTCTTTAAGAATCAGTTAGTCAGGCGGATCTCCTTTCAGTTGTGTGTTTTTACTGAATACCTTTATAACCATGTGGGAGTCCATGTTTATAGGTACCGTTTGATAGGTGAGTCAACAGAACACAGGCCATAAAACCTCCCACCTATAAGCAGGAATCCACAGAAGGCTGGTTGACTGGCTGACTGACTGGTTGACTGACTGACTGACTGACTGACTGGTTGACTGGTTGATTTACTGACTGGCTGATTGGTTGGCTTACTGACTGGCTGACTGGTTGACTGGCTGGCTGACTGACTGGTTCGCTGGCTGTTAAAGGTTCCTGAAGCACATAAAAATGACAGTGTTCCTCGGTTTTGCAGCTCAGCTGCTCGGTCTGAGCTGCAGTTGATATGGTTAGCTTTGATAACAAGATCTACTTTATGTTTCACATCACAAACATTTTCCATCACAGACAAATTTATTTTTCTTTAATGGTTATAATATCAGATGGTTGATTTATTCAAAGGTTATAACATGGATGATGCTTTTTTTTCCAGACTTCTAAATCATTTAAGAACAGACACAGAAACTGAATCATAGTCTGTTTGAAAACTCGAGCTTTTTAGTGCTATAAAATAACCCACTCCATTTCATCTGATCTTGTCTAGACACCAAAACAAGAGATTGGTAAAATGAAGGTTAGGACACCCTACCCCCTTATAGCTAGTGTGTCTACCTTGGCTGAAATAGCTTTAGTAAGATGCTTCGACCATCTCTGACATCAGTCTAAGCAAAGTTTGTAGAGAGGGTTCGGACATGTTCAGCCTGCTTGAAGTCCCCCCACAACATCTGAAGGAGATCAAGACCGTTTGAGCTTCAGCTTTATTTTTTGTATAGATGGTCTCACACATTTCTCCAGCTCCTTCTGATACACTGTAGAATCCACAGTGAATTCTATGAGCTGGCCAGGTCCTGCTGTAGCAAAGTATCCCCAAACTATGACACTTCCACCTCTCTACTTCACAGTTGATGTGAGGCACTATTTCTAGTTAAAATAATTCTCTTTAAGTATGAGGAACATTATTCCAGAAGCCCTGGTACTGTCTAAGTTCTGTCTGGCAGACTACAGTCTGGCCTGCATGTTTGCCCAGGCAGTAAAGGATCCCTGCTTCTACACAATCTCCATGAAAGATAAACTTGTTCAGTTTCTTCAGATTGTACAGGCAAGGACTTTGATGTTAACAATAGTAAGAGCCTGCAGCAGGTCGCATGCTGACATTTTAGGATTTTCGAGGATATCTCTTAGTATCTTGTGGTCTGCTTTAAGCGTGAACTTGCTTAGACAACCAGACCTGGACATGTTGGAAGTTGTTTTGAATGTCCGTCACTTGCAGACTATTTTTCAACAGTAAAATGGCAGATAGTTGTGTGACTTGGGCTGGGCGATATGACCTAAAACTTTTATTGTATTAATGTTCAGCCTTATAATGCTGTTGTTAACCATAACCCAAACTCTGACCCTTTTTCAAGAAAACAGCAAGATAAAAACAAACCTTACTGCTGTCTTCCCACATATAACAGTAGAAATTACTTTGAAAAATACTTTATTAATCCCAAAGGGAAATTAAACGTTGTTGTAGCTCATTATCCAGGTTTCTTCAAAGAGCTGTTGCAGATGCTGATGGCTGTGGGCAGGAAGGATCTCCTGTAGCGCTCCGTCTTACAGAAGATCTGAAGAACCCTCTGACTGAAGACACTCTGTTGTTGTACGACAGTCTCATGAAGAGGATGCTCAGGGTTCTCCATAATGTTCTTCATTTTGTGAAGAATCCTTCTTTGCTCAATCATCTCCAGAGGTTCTAGGGGCAGTTGATTAAACAGCTTAGCTCCTTAACAAAGCTTATGCAGCAGTTTGCCTAGTGTGAAAACAGTGGATTAGCCCAATGATCTGACCATATGGAGTGGTTCTACTAACAACTGATCATAGCATGAAATGATTCATTGATGGCCAAGATAACCAAGATGGCACCGACGATGGCAGCCTCGGAGCTTCGCTCTCTCTTTGTTTTTGTATTTTGTGTGTTATGTTTTTCGAACTACAGTTCTGTGGTCTCGGGCCACAATCCTGTGGTCTCATTCAGTAGAGAGGAACTTCTCAACATCAGAGAGTCCTCTCTTGGGATTTTTTCACCATCTTTCATCGATCCGAAATTCACTGAGCTCCTGGCTAGCGGAGCTGCGGCGCTATACGGGATACTGCGCCGAAAGCGTCGAAGGGGGAAAGCGTGCTGGCGCGCTGGTAAAGCTCCGCAAAAGAGGACTTTGCACACCACTGCCTTCAATCCACCTGGCAAATGTCCGCTCTCTAAGCAACAAGATGGACAAGCTGCTTCTCCTCACCGGTAAAAACACGGACCTCCGCGGATCAGTGGTTCTCTGCTTCACCGAGACATGGCTGAGTGAAAACATCCCGGACCGCGCACTGCTGTTGCCGGACTTCCAGCTGTTCAGAGCGGATCGCAGCGCGGAGCTATCGGGGAAGAGGCGAGGAGGCGGAATCTGCTTTTATATAAATGAAGGTTGGTGCAGAGACATAAAAGTGCTGGGGAAAACATGTAGTCCGGATCTGGAGTCATTTTCCATAATCTGTAAACCGTTTTATTCACCGAGAGAGTTTTCCTCGTTTATAATAATCGGCTCATGTTTTCCACCGCATGGCTGCACTTCTGCCGCGGAAAAACATCTCGCTGAGATGATTACAGACGTGGAGAAAAAATACACGGACTCTTTCATCATAATACTGGGAGATTTTAACAGAGCAAACCTCTCCAATGTACTCCCCAAATACAGACAGCATACTAAGTGTCCCACCAGAGACAAAAACACACTGGACCATTGTTACACAGCTTTAAAGGACTCATATCATGCTATTACCAGGGCTGCTCTGGGTTTCTCGGATCATTCTCTTATCCACCTCATCCCAACCTACAGACAGAAACTAAGAGCTTCCAAACCCAAGGTTCACACTGAGGAATCAAAGCAGACGCTACAGGTCTGCTTTGAATGCACAGACTGGACTGTTTTTGAAACTTCAGCCACTGACCTAAACCAACTAACTGATGTGGTGACATCATACATCAGTTTCTGTGAGGACATGTGTGTGCAGACCAAGACCTTCTGCACCTTTGGGAACAACAAGCCATGGTTTACTCCACACCTCAAGAATCTGCGCAGGGATAAGGAAGAAGCTCACAGCAGTGGAGATTGGGCGCGGTACAGGCAGGCCAGGAACAAACTAACAAAGTAGATCAAAGCAGCCAAGAGAAGCTACAGTGAGAAGCTTAAGAACAACCTTTCTACTGGTGACGCTTTGGCTGTATGGACCGGTCTGAGAAACCTGACTGCCTATAGGAGCTGCCCCACACATCCTGGACAGATTCGTCTCCTGGCCAACTGTCTGAGTGGCTTCTACTGCAGACATGACAAGAAGCCATTCACACCTCAAATCATCCCCTCCACATCCCATTCAGGAACAAATTTGACCCGTAAAACAACCAACCCCCTACCTTCAGATCCTCTGCCTGCACTAAAGATCTCCGAGGAAGACGTAAACAGGCTCTTTCAGCGCATGAAAACAAAGAAAGCTGGAGGACCTGATAACGTCTCCCCATTATGCCTGAAAGCTTGTGCAAATCAACTCACTCCGATCTAAACAAGGATCTTCAACAAGTCACTGGAGAAATGTGAGGTCCCCTCCTGCCTCAAACGATCCACCATCATCCCGGTCCCCAAGAAACCCACCATCTTTGGATTAAATGACTACAGGCCTGTAGCCCTGACGTCTGTGGTCATGAAATCCTTTGAGCGGCTGGTGTTGAAGCACCTGAAAGACATCACAGGCCCCCTGCTGGACCCCCTGCAGTTTCCTTACCGAGCAAACAGGTCAGCAGATGATGCTGTTAACTTAGGTCTACACTACATCCTGCAACACCTCGACCACCCAGGGACGTACGCCAGGATCCTGTTTTTAGACTTCAGCTTGGGCTTCAACACCATCATACCAGACATCCTCCACCAGAAGCTCACCCAGCTCAACGTCCCAGCCTCCACCTGCCAGTGGATCAACAGCTTCCTGACGGACCGACAGCAGCAGGTGAGACTGGGGAGCATCTTCTCCCGATCCAGATCAATAAGTACTGGTGCCCCCCAGGGGTGTGTTCTATCCCCACTCCACTTCTCCCTGTACACAAATGACTGCACCTCATTGGACTCATCCGTGAAACTCCTTAAGTTTGCAGATGACACCACTGTCATTGGTCTGATCCAGGACGGTGATGAGTCTGCATACAGACAGCAGGTGGATCGGCTGGTACACTAGTGCGGTCAGAACTACCTTGAACTGAACCCACTCAAGACTGTGGAAATGGTGGTGGACTTTCGGAGAACACCCCATACACCCCCCTCACCATCCTCAACAACACTGTATCGGCCGTGGACCACTTCAGGTTCTTAGGAACTCTCCTGTTTCCACCAGAACTGTCCGTCGGGAGCTCCACAGGGTCAATATACACAGCCGGGCTGCTATATCCAAACCTTTGGTCACTCATGCCAATGCCAAATGTCGGTTTCAATGGTGCAAGGAACACAAATCTTGGGCTGTGGACAATATGAAACATGTATTGTTCTCTGATGAGACTGTTGCATGCCCAGAGTGAAGCATGGGGGTGGATCAGTGATGGTTTGGGCTGCCATATCATGGCATTCCCTTGGCCCAATACTTGTGCTAGATGGGCGTGTCACTACCAAGGACTACCAAACCATTCTTGAGGACCATGTGCATCCAATGGTTCAAACATTGTATCCTGAAGGCGATGCCGTGTATCAGGATGACAATGCACCAATACACACAGCAAGACTGGTGAAAGATTAGTTTGATGAACATGAAAGTGAAGTTGAACGTCTCCCATGGCCTGCACAGTCACCAGATCTAAATATTATTGAGCCACTTTGGGGCGTTTTGGAGGAGCGAGTCAGGAAACGTTTTCCTCCACCAGTATCACGTAGTGACCTGGCCACTATCCTGCAAGAAGAATGGCTTAAAATCCCTCTGACCACTGCGCAGGACTTGTATATGTCATTCCCAAGACGAATTGATGCTGTATTGGCCGCAAAAAGAGGAAGCTGCTAAAGTCCTCTTTCTAAAGGCCTCTGACAAGTACTTGGATCTCACCATGGTGTTCACACTCACTTCAACAGTCAGGAGCACCAAAGTAAATATCTGGCCTGTATTCACAAAGACTGAGTCCCCTCATAGAGCTCCTATCTTTGCCAATGACTCTTAGAGTGATCCAGTTCGCTGCTGAGAGCAACTCTAAGCTTGGAGACGACAGAAATTCCTATATTAGTCAGGAGGTTTGGTTAACCCCATTGCTAGGTGTTGTAAACCCGTTGCTAGGTGTGACGCTATCTTCTAAGAGCTATGATTGGTTGTTACAAAAAAAAAAAAACAACCAAAAAACCAAATGCGCTCCTAGCAAGGTTTCAATAGTTTTGCAATTTTCATTTTATTTTTATTTAGTTTTGACTTCAAATTTTCAATTCTATTTTAGTTTTAATTAGTTTTTAGCATTAGTTTGCTAGTTTAGTTTTTATGTTTGGAAAATGCTTAGTTTGAAGCTTAGTTTGAAACTTCATTAGTTTCAAATCCGGGGACATTTCCAGCTCAGAGATTAAAATAAATAAATGTTATCAAGATATAATGAAAACATCGGTACAGTTACAGTTTCCTTAATTTTTAAATATTTATTCATAATTACACTATAAAAATCAAGTGTAATAGCAAGAAAGTCTATCCTCACTGCTGTTATCATTTCCTAAGAGTAATAAAACAAATAAATAGCAGTAGTAATGTCTGTCTTTTTTGCTCTCCTCCTTTTTCTAACACTCATCTGCTCTACTCTACTTTCTATCAGTCTTTTTTTTCCTTCTATCTCCTCTTCTATCAGACGTTCACTATTCTAAAAGAGACATAATCACAATACTCTCCAAAAACATTAAAGTGTATAACATACTGAAAAATTACAATTTAACAGATATTCATTCATCTTCTATATCGCTTATTCCTTAGTGGGTCACGGGGTAGCTGGTGCCTATCTCCAGCAGTCTACGGGCCGGAGGCAGGGTACACCCTGGACAGCCATCACAGGGCAACACCTAAGGGCAATTTAGAGAGACCAGTTTACAGTCATGTTTTTGGACTGTGGGAGGAAGCCGGAGTACCCGGAGAGAACCCACGCATGCATGGGGAGAACATGCAAACTTCATGCAGAAAGACCTCTGGCCGGGAGTCGAACCCAGGAGCTTCTTGCTGCAAGGCAACAGTGCTATCAACAGCTCCACCATGCAGCCACACAATTTAACATATAAAAGTTTTGTTTTAGATACTCTTTAGTAGTTGGATATTTTTAGAAACTAGGATAATTCTTTAAATATTAACTTTTCTATAATTAATTAACTATTTTCCTTAGTTGATGAAATGCGAAATTTGTCATATTTAGCAAAAAGAAAAAGCAACAATTTTAACTTGGAGCTACAGGCTCATACAACAGAAGAAATGCACATTTAACCAGGTGATTCTCTCTCCCTTCTCATCATTCTCTGTTCATGCAGTTCTTGCCTCATTCAGTTTGGAGTCAGTAACAGTAACGTTCATGTCCAAACTGAGTGGAAAACACCCCTCAGCCTGAGTTCACAAATCACTAGAATAAATTAGCAAAACAACTCAGGAAATATAAACTAAAGGTCACCGATCAATTCTAAGACATCTTACTTTAAATGAATCCTTGTTGACACTGTAGCCCCAATTTCCCAAATCAGGGAGTTGTGCCCTCGTCTTCCTATTTGCTGTTCTGTTCTTTCATAAAAACCTGTTTTCTTAGCATTTGTGTCCTCACCTTTAGTAAAACAAAACACATCCAAGCCATTTTTTTTCTTTTTTTACCTTTTTTTTTTTGAGTGTTGACACGCTAGTAATGTTTCCTTCCGCAAAACAAACCATCACGGCCAGGATCAGCCCAGTCCAAGGAGGTGTACTCAGCTCTTCCTCTACTTCTACTCTGTCTGTACCGTTAACGGCAGCGCGACCAGCAACCATAACAGCAGCTGTTGTGCGCAACATGCTCACTCGGGCTTTCTACCCCTGGCTACCGTAGTAAGCCAACACACATTTCTCATTCACAAAACGCTAAAATCGGGGAAATTTCCGGGGACAGCTTTAGCCGGGGACAGGGTGTCTACATTTGCTCAGCCTATACTACAAGACACTTGGTTTTATCTATAACGCAGTCATATTCAAAGTAATCCCTATTTGGACTCTGGCACTTTATCTCAAGTTTTGCTGACATGACTCTAGGTGTGGACGGACCGCTCAGATGACTTGACCCACGTACCCGCCATCTGCTGGCGTAATGCGGCACAGCAAGAAAAAGAAACGACAACTCGAGACTAGACTTCATACTTGCATGAGACATACAATGAAAACAAAGCACATTACCTCTATAAATTCAGTTAATTTTAGTTAGTTTTGGGAACACTCATTACAGATTCAGTTAGTTTAAATGTTTTTGCACAGTCTCGTTTTTGTTTTTAATTTCAGTTAACAGAACAGTTTTTTTAATTCTAGTTTTTGTTATTTCGTTAGTTTTTGTTAACGATAACTTTGGCTCTTAGTAATCAATGGAGTGAAATGAACTGTTGATAGAATTTAGACTTGACTCAAAAATGTTTAAATCATGATGATAAAACTTAGCAAGATTAAATTAATTGTCAAACAGCATCAACATGTTTGAATATAGCTTATTTAAATGCTTATCATTATTTTGATTTGCTTATTATTAAGTTGTCATGCTGGTCGTTTTTATACTTCATCTATTTCATATTAATATTAAAATTCAGCATTTTACTGTGATCTTCTTGTATGATGAGGTTTGATTTGGTAAAATGACCAAAACAAAATGGAGAAAAAAGGTGGAGAAACCACACTGAACAGAGGAGCAGAGCCTGCTGCTGGAGGAGAAGAGAGGATTGTTGAAGGGTAGGTTTGGTCCTGGGATCATGGTGGGAACAAACAGGCATTCCCAGCAGGTCAATGCATCGTTCCCTCTGCTTTCAGCACCAGCCTGGAACGTAAGCAGCTCTGGTACCTGCTGGTACCTGCTGCATTCAGAAGCTAGAGAGGAGATAGCAGCACACTAGAGAACTTCTACACAGACGGGGAGCGTTGTAGATTTTTCTTAGAATGACGTCACTGGGAGCTACTTTTAGTCTTAGGATTCTTTGTGAGTCTGGGTCCTGGGGTCTAAACATGACAAACCATCCTTCAAAAGGAAGAGTAACAATGTAATTAATCATCATGTGCTCCTGATGTAATACACTGATTTTAAGCTATTTTAGGTGGTGATAAATGTGGGGGTTTAATCATTTATTCAGTTAATTTCATTTTTATTGTAAATTTATATTGCTTAAAATTTTCCTTATTGTTTAAGACATTTTTTTACTTTATTCTTATGGAGGACCGATCCTGACAAAATTAAAAATAAAAGCAGAAATATATATATTTTGTTTTTCCTTTTCCTTAGACATGCATTTTCATCAAGAAATGTATATATTCTGTTTTTCCTTTTCCTTACACATGCGCTTTCATCAAGAAATGTAAATGTTTTGTTTTTCCTTTTCCTTACACATGCGTTTTCATCAAGAAATGTAAATGTTTTGTTTTTACTTTTCCTTACACATGCGTTTTCATCAAGAAATGTATATATATATTTTGTTTTTCCTTTTCCTTAAACATGCGTTTTCATCAAATGTAAATGTTTTCTTTTTCCTTTTCCTTACACATGCCTTTGTTCTTTTGACATTTCCTCATATCTCTTTTTCCTTTACCTTATGCATTTCTGCTTCATTATGCAAATGAGGAGGGCTGCCTTCTTCTCTCCAGCTCCTCTCCTATTGGTCAATATACAGGAAGGAGGAGGATCCATGTGCAGGCCGAGGGTGTGTCCCAATTCAGGGGCTGGATCCTTCCAAGACCGTACTTGTAGGCTGATTACGTCACAACGCGGCGCGTAAGGTCTGTCAGATGCTGCCGACAAATGTGTCCTTCTTTTGCCCGATTTGAAGGATGTGTTGAGTATCCTTCGCGGTCCATTTTTTCCCATGATTCATTGCGGGTCGAAGCGGTTTGGTCAAACGGGCAGCCACAGGGGGCAGCAACAAATGTCATTTGTTCATGTAAGTCGATTTGACATTACAGGTGATATTAAAGTTAACCTGAATAAATGGACAATTTTATGTAATCCTACCGTATCGCTGGAGAGTGCGATTGAGAATAAATAAGCTTTTAAATATTCATTTTTGATGAAGAAATGTGCTATATGTGTTTTTAAAAGTGTATTTATAATTCAGCTAGCATTATAATTTGTGATTCCAGGTACAGCTGAAGAGAAATACACTTTCAAATGCAAGCAAATCTCAGTAAAGAAGTGAAAAGTTTGAAAGAGCTTGTTTTAGGCATTTGCATAGAAATATTTTAATATGTTCAGCAAATTAAGACAAATGGAAAATTAAAAAAGGCTTTTTTTACACTGATATTAAGCAAGATGTTTTTTTTGTTGTTTAGGGACAAAGGAGCAGATGGGCCAGTTTATTAAGCTCAGGGGTGAGAATGACCACCTTTTTACTGGAGCTAAAAACTCAGCCACCGTGGCTTGGAGGTACAATAACAACATTCTTTGCAGTCAGTTTCTGTCCAGTTTCAAAAACTCCTATCTTTCTAACTTTCATAAATATCCATCCAGTGATTAATATACTTCTTTTGGTTTTCCCTTTTTCCTTTTGCTTGTTTAGGACAATTCTGGAGAAGATGGGCCAACAGGGGCACACCCTTGCAGGCCCAAAGAAAAGTGGGACAATATGAAAAAGAAATATAAAGTTTGTTCAGAACTTCTCATGTCACACACAAATAAAAAATATTTCTCAAAGTCGTATTGGTTTCTCTGTTTTATTAACTCTTTTTTTCTTCCTTCTAACTTTAGGATTGCAAGTATCCAGGGTCAGGAGAGGGAGTCAGTGAAAAGCCCACTGCTGCTACTTCGCCCTGGTTTGTCCTTATGGATGAGGTGTTGGGACAGAGGCCTTCCACAACACCTCCTGTCCTGATTGCCTCCATCCCTGAGGACACTCCAGGGCCTAGCGGAACGCTGGGCAACCAGACGGAGAAGGAAGACAGTGAGCCAGCAGGAAGGGGTCAGAAAAGAAAGAGGGACAGATATGATGGAGTTGATCAGGGAGGACATGAGGGCACAGAGAATGGACAGACTGTTTTCCATCTTAGAAAGAATGGTACTGAAATAAGGTGCTATATAAGAAATAATATTAAGTTTTGTTCAGATAGTTTCTTAAAGTTTTAAGCTGTTCTAATAAATTTCTAAATGGTTTTTGTCACCAATGTATTTTATTTCCATTTGACCTAACAATAATTCAACTTCATTAACATTTCTAAACAGTTTATTTTAAAAATTACAAATAGCATTTTAAACAGAATGTGGAAAAAAACAACATTCAAACAGATCAAGATTACAAGACCAAAGGCATAAAATAAAACTATCTACAAGTATTTACAATGGTGACAGCAGGATCAACCTGAGTGACCGGTTCCTGGAAAAACCTCTTCAACAGAACAAAGAGGCAGATGGCTTTCTGAACAGAAAGTCTCTGGCGATGTGGCTAAATCTCTCGCAAGGTCAGAGACATGGATGGGACGCTGCAACTGAGACTTGTGGTTTGTCTTTCTGGATGGGGAGCGAAGCATCACATAGGTGGTCTGCAGATATTTGTGATTCCTCTTTCCGCTGTCCACGTCATCAAGTTTAAAGGGCTGGCTGGACCACATCACTAATCAGGAATGTAATCAGGAATATGCAGAATTAGAAGATGGTGCTCACCAAATATGATAATTAGTTATACCCCTCAAACATTAATCACATCTATAATATTATACCTGCCTGCATACAGTACTCATGTTCTGGTGGTGTGTATATATATATATATATATATACAGGTCCTTCTCAAAATATTAGCATATTGTGATAAAGTTCATTATTTTCCATAATGTAATGATGAAAATTTAACATTCATATATTTTAGATTCATCGCACACTAACTGAAATATTTCAGGTCTTTTATTGTCTTAATACGGATGATTGTGGCATACAGCTCATGAAAACCCAAAATTCCTATCTTACAAAATTAGCATATTTCATCCGACCAATAAAAGAAAAGTGTTTTTAATACAAAAAACGTCAACCTTCAAATAATCATGTACAGTTATGCACTCAATACTTGGTTGGGAATCCTTTGGCAGAAATGACTGCTTCAATGCGGCGTGGCATGGAGGCAATCAGCCTGTGGCACTGCTGAGGACTTATGGAGGCCCAGGATGCTTCGATAGCGGCCTTTAGCTCATCCAGAGTGTTGGGTCTTGAGTCTCTCAACGTTCTCTTCACAATATTCCACAGATTCTCTATGGGGTTCAGGTCAGGAGAGTTGGCAGGCCAATTGAGCACAGTGATACCATGGTCAGTAAACCATTTACCAGTGGTTTTGGCACTGTGAGCAGGTGCCAGGTCATGCTGAAAAATGAAATCTTCATCTCCATAAAGCTTTTCTGCAGATGGAAGCATGAAGTGCTCCAAAATCTCCTGATAGCTAGCTGCATTGACCCTGCCCTTGATAAAACACAGTGGACCAACACCAGCAGGTGACACGGCTGTGGGTACTTGACACTGGACCTCTGGCATTTTGGCATTTCCTTCTCCCCAGTCTTCCTCCAGACTCTGGCACCTTGATATCCGAATGACATGCAGAATTTGCTTTCATCCGAAAAAGTACTTGGGACCACTGAGCAACAGTCCAGTGCTGCTGCTCTAGCCCAGGTCAGGCGCTTCTGCCGCTGTTTCTGGTTCAAAAGTGGCTTGACCTGGGGAATGCGGCACCTGTAGTCCATTTCCTGCACACGCCTGTGCACGGTGGCTCTGGATGTTTCTACTCCAGACTCAGTCCACTGCTTCCACAGGTCCCTCAAGGTCTGGAATCGGCCCTTCTCCACAATCTTCCTCAGGGTCCTGTCACCTCTTCTCGTTGTGCAGCGTTTTCTGCCACACTTTTTCCTTCCCACAGACTTCCCACTGAGGTGCCTTGATACAGCACTCTGGGAACAGCCTATTCGTTCAGAAATGTCTTTCTGTGTCTTACCCTCTTGCTTGAGGGTGTCAATAGTGGCCTTCTGGACAGCAGTCAGGTCGGCAGTCTTACCCATGATTGGGGTTTTGAGTGATGAACCAGGCTGGGAGTTTTAAAGGCCTCAGGAATCTTTTGCAGGTGTTTAGAGTTAACTCGTTGATTCAAATGATTAGGTTCATAGCTCGTTTAGAGATCCTTTTAATGATATGCTAATTTTGTGTGATAGGAATTTTGGGTTTTCATGAGCTGTATGCCAAAATCATCCGTATTAAGACAATAAAAGACCTGAAATATTTCAGTTATTGTGCAATGAATCTAAAATATATGAATGTTAAATTTTCATCATTACATTATGGAAAATAATGAACTTTATCACAATATGCTAATATTTTGAGAAGGACTTGTATATATACTGCTGAAAAAAAATAAAGGGAACACTTAAACAACACAATATAACTCCAAGTAAATCAAACTTCTGTGAAATCAAACTGTCCACTTAGGAAGCAACACTGATTGACAATCAATTTCACAGCTGTTGTTCAAATGGAATAGACAACAGGGAGAAATCTTTGGCGATTAGCAAGTCACTCAATAAAGGAGTGGTTCTGCAGGTGGGGACCACAGACCACTTCTCAGTACCTATGCTTTCTGGCTGATGTTTTGGTCACTTTTGAATGTTGGTGGTGCTTTCACACTCGTGGTAGCATGAGACGGACTCTACAACCCACACAAGTGGCTCAGGTAGTGCAGCTCATCCAGGATGGCACATCAATGCAAGTTGTGGCAAGAAGGTTTGCTGTGTCTGTCAGCGTAGTGTCCAGAGCCTGGAGGGGCTACCAGGAGACAGGCCAGTACACCAGGAGACGGGGAGGAGGCCGTAGGAGGGCAACAACCCAGCAGCAGGACCACTACCTCCGCCTTTGTGCAAGGAGGAGCACTGCCAGAGCCCTGCAAGATGACCTCCCGCAGGCCACAAATGTGCATGTGTCTGCACAAACGGTTAGAAACCGACTCTATGAGGATGGTATGAGGGCCCGACGTCCACAAATGGGGGTTGTGCTCACAGCCCAACACCGTGCAGGACGCTTGGCATTTGCCAGAGAACACCAGGATTGGCAAATTCGCAACTGGTGCCCTGTGCTCTTCACAGATGAAAGCATGTTCACACTGAGCAAATGTGACAGACGTGACAGAGTCTGGAGACACCGTGGAGAGCGATCAGCTGCCTGCAACATCCTTCAGCATGACCGGTTTGGCAGTGGGTCAGTAATGGTGTGGGGTCAGTAATGGTGTGGGGTGCGGCCCTCCATGTGCTCACCAGACGTAGCCTGACTGCCATTAGGTACCGAGATGAGATCCTCAGACCCCTTGTGAGACCATATGCTGGTGCGGTTGGACCTGGGTTCCTCCTAATGCAGGACAATGCTAGACCTCATGTGGCTGCAGTGTGTCAGCAGTTCCTGCAAGATGAAGACAGTGAAGCTATGGACTGGCCTCCCGTTCCCCAAACCTGAATCCGATTGAGCACATCTGGGACATCATGTCTCGCTCCATCCACCAACGTCACGTTGCACCACAGACTGTCCAGGAGTTGGCGGATGGTTTAGTCCAGGTCTGGCAGGAGATCCCTCAGGAGACCATCCGCTGTCTCATCAGGAGCATGCCCAGACGTTGTGGAGAGGTCATACTGGCACGTGGAGGCCACACACAATACTGAGCCTCATTTTGACTTGTTTTAAGGACATTACATCAAAGTTGGATCAGCCTGTAGTGTGTTTTTCCACTTTAATTTTGTGTGTGACTCCAAATCCAGGCCTCCATTGGTTAATACATTTGATTTCCATTGATGATTTTTGCCTGATTTTGTTGTCAGCACATTCAACTTTGTACAGAACAAAGTATTCAATGAGAATATTTCATTCATTCAGATCTAGGATGTGTTATTTGAGTGTTCCCTTTATTTTTTTTTAGCATTGTATAAATATATACACATATATATATATAGAGAGAGGAAAATAAGTGTTTGAACACCCTGCAACTTTGCAAATTGTCCCACTTAGAAATCATGGAGGGGTCTGAAATTTTCATCTTAGGTGCAGGTCCACTGTGAGAGAAATAATAATAATAAAAAAAAGTCCGGACATCACAATAATTATTATTAATAATAATTTATTTGTGTGTTACTGCTGCTAATAACTATTTGAACACTTCTGAAAATCAATGTTAATATATGGTACAGTAGCCTTTGTTTGCAATTACAGAGGTCAAACGTTCCCTGTAGTTTTTCACCAGGTTTGCACAAACTGCAGCAGGGACTTTGGCCCATTCTTACACACAGATCTTCCAAATCAACCAGGTTTCTGGGCTGTCCCTGAGAGAAACTGAGTTTGAGCTCCCTCCAAAGATTTTCTAAAGGGTTTAGGTCTGGAGACTGGCTAGGCCACTCCAGAACCTTGATATGCTTCTTACGGGGCCACACTTAGGTCATCCTGGGTGTGTGCTTCGGGTCATTGTCATGTTGGAAGACCCAGCCACAAACCATCTTCAATGGCTGAGGGAAGGAGGTTGTTCCCCAAAATCTCGCAATACATGGCCCCAGTCATCCTCTCCTTAATACAGTGCAGTCATCCTGTCCCATGTGCAGAAAAACAACCCCAAAGCATAGTGCTTCCACCCCCATGCTTCACAGTAGGGATGGGGTTTTGGGATGGTCCTCATCATTCTTCGTCCTCCAAACACGGCGAGTGGAATTAAGACCAAAAAGTTCTATTTTGGTCTCATCTGACCACAGAACTTTCTCCCATGACTCCTCTGGATCATCCAAATGGTGACATCAGCAAACTTAAGACGGGCCTGTACGTGTGCCGATTTAAGCAGGGGAACTTTTGTGCCATACATGACTTTAAACTATGACATCTTAGTGTATTACCCACAGTAACCTTGGAAACAGTGGTGCCAGTTCTCTTCAAATCATTGACCAGCTCCTCCCATGTAGTTCTGGGCGGATTCCTCATCTTTCTTAGGATCATTGATACGCCACGAGTTGAGATCTTGCATGGAGCCCCAGTCCGAGGGAGATTGACAGTCATGTTCAGCTTCTTCCATTTTCTAATAATTACTCCAACAGTTGATCTTTTTTCTCCAAGCTGCTTGGTAATTGCTCCGTAGCCTTTTCCAGCCTTGTGCAGGTCGACAATTTTGTCTCTGGTGTCTTTGGACAGCTCTTTGGTCTTAGCCATGTTAGTAGTTAGAGTCTTACTGATTGGGTTGGGTGGACAGGTGTCTTTATGCAGCTAACGACCTCAAACAGGAGCTTCTAATTTAGAATAATAAGTGGAGTGGAGGTGGACTTTTTTGAGGCGGACTAACAGGTCTTTGTGGGCCAGAATTTTTGCTGATTGGCAGGTGTTCAAATACTTATTTGCAGCAGTAACACACAAATAAATTATTTTTAAAATCATTGTTTTTTTTTTATTATTATTTCTCTCACAGTTGACGTGCACCTAAGATGAAAATTTCAGACCCCTCCATGATTTCTAAGTGGGACAATTAGCAAAGTTGCAGGGTGTTCAAATATTTATTTTCCTCTCTATATATATATGTATATATTTATACACTGCTCAAAAAAATAAAGGGAACACTCAAATAACACATCCTAGATCTGAAAGAATGAAATATTCTCATTGAATACTTTGATCTGTACAAAGTTGAATGTGCTGACAACAAAATCAGGCAAAAATCATCAATGGAAATCAAATTTATTAACCAATGGAGGCCTGGATTTGGAGTCACACACAAAATTAAAGTGGAAAAACACACTACAGGCTTCTTGCCACAGCTCGCATTGATGTGCCATCCTGGATGAGCTGCACTACCTGAGCCACTTGTGTGGGTTGTAGAGTCCGTCTCATGCTACCACGAGTGTGAAAGCACCACCAACATTCAAAAGTGACCAAAACATCAGCCAGAAAGCATAGGTACTGAGAAGTGGTCTGTGGTCCCCACCTGCAGAACCACTCCTTTATTGAGTGACTTGCTAATCGCCAAAGATTTCTCCCTGTTGTCTATTCCATTTGAACAACAGTTGTGAAATTGATTGTCAATCAGTGTTGCTTCCTAAGTAGACAGTTTGATTTCACAGAAGTTTGATTTACTTGGAGTTATATTGTGTTGTTTAAGTGTTCCCTTTATTTTGTTTTAGCAGTGTGTATATATATATATATATATATATATATATATATATATATATATATATATACATATACACACCACCAGAACATGAGTACTGTATGCAGGCAGGTATAATATTATAGATGCAATTAATGTGTGAGGCGTATAACTAATTGTCATATTTTGTGAGCACCATCTTCTAATTCTGCATATTTCTGATTACATTCCTGATTAGTGATGTGGTCCAGCCAGCCCTTTAAACTTGATGACGTGGACAGCGGAAAGAGGAATCACAAATATCTTCAGACCACCTATGTGATGCTTCGCTCACCATCCAGAAAGACAAACCACAGGTCTCAGTTGCAGCGTCCCATCCATGTCTCTGACCTTGCAAGAGATTTAGCCACATCGCCAGAGACTTTCTGTTCAGAAAGACATCTGCCTCTTTGTTCAGTTGAGGAGGTTTTTCCAGGAACCGGTCACTCAGGTTGATCCTTCTGTCGCCATTGTAAATACTTGTACATAGTTTTATTTTATGCCTTTTGTCTTGTAATCTTGATCTGGTTGCCCAGCGTTCCGCTTGGCCCTGGAGTGTCCTCAGGGATGGAGGCAATCAGGACAGGAGGTGTTGTGGAAGGCCTCTGTCCCAACACCTCATCCATAAGGACAAACCAGGGCCAAGTAGCAGCAGTGGGCTTTTCACTGACTCCCTCTCCTGACCCTGAATACCTGCAATCCTAAAGTTGGAAGGAAGAAAAAAAGAGTTGACAAAACAGAGAAACCAATAAGACTTTGAGAAATATTTTTTATTTGTGTGTGACATGAGAAGTTCTGAACAAACTTTATATTTCTTTTTCATATTGTCCCACTTTTCTTTGGGCCTGCAAGGGGGTGACCTTCCCCTGTTTGCCCATCTTCTCCAGAATTGTCCTAAACAAGCAAAAGGAAAAAGGGTAAACCAAAAGAAGTATGTTAATCACTGGATGGATATTTATGAAAGTTAGAAAGATAGGAGTTTTTGAAACTGGACAGAAACTGACTGCAAAGAATGTTGTTATTGTACCTCCAAGCCACGGTGGCTGAGTTTTTAGCTCCAGTAAAAAGGTGGTCATTCTCACCCCTGAGCTTAATAAACTGGCCCATCTGCTCCTTTGTCCCTAAACAACAAAAAAAACATCTTGCTTAATATCAGTGTAAAAAAAGCCTTTTTTAATTTTCCATTTGTCTTAATTTGCTGAACATATTAAAATATTTCTATGCAAATGCCTAAAACAAGCTCTTTCAAACTTTTCACTTCTTTACTGAGATTTGCTTTAATTTGAAAGTGTATTTCTCTTCAGCTGTACCTGGAATCACGAATTATAATGCTAGCTGAATTATAAATACACTTTTAAAAACACATATAGCACATTTCTTCATCAAAAATGAATATTTAAAAGCTTACTTATTCTCAATCACACTCTCCAGCGATACGGTAGGATTACATAAAATTGTCCATTTATTCAGGTTAACTTTAATATCACCTGTAATGTCAAATCGATTTACATGAACAAATGACATGATACATTAAAATAACACTAACATAAACTGTTAGAAATCACTTGTGTTTAACGTTCACTGTGATAACTGGCAGCGGGAGATCAGTGCCGATAGTCCGGTCAGATCTCTACCGGGCTAGCTCGCCCCACCGCCGGTAGGGCTGGCAAAGCAAACCGGCAGTTACTATGGTGGGAGCGGAAAACTCCGAACACGTCGGAGCACGTTTGAAATTAAGCGATGTCTTGATAAATCAAGCAGATTTTTAACGTCTAAACTGTAATATTCCCGCACTGAAAAAAGTTAATTTGTGTCACAGAAAGTGTAATTTTTCACAGTTTACTCCCAGCTTTTGCCATTGTGGTCCGCCATGGCTGCCCCTGTTTGACCAAACCACTTCGACCCGCAATGAATCATGGGAAAAGATGGACCACGAAGGATACTCACAACGCATCCTTCAAATCGGGCAAAAGAAGGACACATTTGTCGGCAGCATCTGACAGACATGGATCCTCCTCCTTCCTGTATATTGACCAATAGTAGAGGAGCTGGAGGGAAGAAGGCAGCCCTCCTCATTTGCATAATTACGCAGAAATGCATACGGTAAAGGAAAAAGAGAGACGAGGAAATATCAAAAGAACAAAGGCATGTGTAAGGAAAAGAAAAAAGAAAACATTTACATTTCTTGATGAAAACGCATGTTTAAGGAAAAGGAAAAACAAAATATATATACATTTCTTGATGAAAACGCATGTGTGAGGAAAAGGAAAAACAAAACATTTACATTTCTTGATGAAAATGCATGTCTAAGGAAAAGGAAAAACAAAATATATATATTTCTGCTTTTATTTTTAATTTTGTCAGGATCGGTCCTCCATACACTCTGACTTAATAAAACATATAGAATGGGCTGTGGGCTGTACAGAGGCCACAAACTCATGGCCTCAGTGTTTTTTAAAATTTTAGTTTTTTGTCTGAAAGGCTTGTGTAATTACATGTTATAACTTGTCTAATGTGCCTTGGTGTCACAAAAACATTGAAGGTAATTTAACTGCAGCCATCAAGACTCGTATGAAGCTGTCTAACATTGCAGCTTTACATGTTAATATTTCAAATCGTCGGAATCTAGGAACATTGGCTATGGAAGGACGTTTTTGGTAAAAATCTGAGCAACTTTGGAGTTGAGTGCTACCCCAACAGTATGCATGGTGATTACATTGGTTCCAAGTGCTTCAGATCCTGGGACATATTTAACCTTATACACACTGAGCCGAACAGAAATCAATGTTTTTCAATTTGATTTTTAATTAGTTTATGTGACGACTTGAGATTCACAGTTGTCCCTAAATTATGGCCATCTTTGAGTAATTGTTTCCCTTAGTTACTGTGTAGACTGATTTTGATGGACTCCTTGTCAGATCTTGAGAAATCACAGGGCTGGTCTGTGAGATTCCCAGTGATAGTCAAGGACATCCTGACAACACCTGAAATGGACACAGATAGTTTTGGAACATTGTTTGTTAGATAAAAAAATAAATAAAATCAGAATAACAGGGAGCAGAAATGCAGGGTAATAAAGCTGACTTTGTCAGCTTGTTTTCAGAAGTTTTTAGGAGGCATTTTACTCCGTGAATTGAAAGTGATGTGAACATGGGTTCCAGATTTAATCTCCATTCATATTTCATAAAAAAACAATATACAAGTCAATTTTGTGTTTTTTCAGGAAGTCCGTCTCATTGACTATGAGAAGATGGTTGATGCCAATGGTTATCGTATTGTAGCGTTTGGTCAGTGGGCTGGTGTTGCAGGTATGAGAAAGTAAATGGTTTTGCACTGCATGTCTCAGCTGGTCTGTTATTTAAAACAGTCAAACATTGATCGTGATGGAACAGCAATAAGATCAAATTTCAGATAATGTTAACCAGGCCAACATCTGAAAATTTAAAAAGATCAAAATACTAAAAATTTTTATTTGTTATGATAAAAATAATCAGAATTTATTTTTAATGTTTATAGTTAAGTAACTTTTAGATTAAGAAGTTTTTAGTAAATGTTGGTGTATTGAAATGAGTTATTCGCCTTGCAGGAATGATTAACATTTTGCATGGATTAGGGCTCCGTTTCTTGGCTCTTGGCCACCACACTCCCTTCATGGTAAGAATTCGGTTCCTGATTTATTTTTTTTCAATCAGCTCACAAATGTTTCAGAGAAATAAAGATAACCTGTCCTCCGTTGTTCACAGCATATAGGAATGGCACATAACTACAGGAATGTCAGCCAGGCAATCCAGGCTGTTAGGGATTGTGGTTATGAGATTTCCATGGGACTCATGCCCAGATCCATTGGCCCAGTCACCTTTTGCTTCACCGGAACAGGAAATGTCTCCAAGGTACACAAATGCTCCATTCAAACCTTTCATGTGTGAAATGATTAGCCTATAATTCATTAGGTAAAATTGGTTGGCCGAACAAACACTGAAAATGAGTGAAAAAGGAGCTGAAGCTCAGTGAAACCCCTGATTTTTTTTATTGTTTTAGGGAGCCCAAGATATCATCAATGAGCTTCCAGTTGAATACGTTGAACCTCATGATTTAAAGGATGTCTCTGAAACTGGAGGTATGAAGTTTCTACATCATGTTTGTTTAGCCTAGTAGTTCTTAAATGTTTTAGGCTGAGCCCTCCATTAGAGAAGCAAAATTGTCCAGGCCCCCCCAACTTAACACGATGATTTAATAAAAAAAAGGTTGTGTAATTTAGATTAAAGAAAAAAAAAAAGGAAAGTCGATATTGATCAATACAGCATTTATTTGCATGTGCTTTTTTTCTACTGTCTGTTTGCATCAAGAAGAAATTTAACTACATTTCATCATTTTGACTTCTGATTGTGTCTTGTTAAAATAAAGAATGGATACCTGTACTTTCATATAATTATGTAGATGGTTTGTCTGTGGTCACCCTGCACAGGATGACCTGTGTTCGTAATGTCATGTTCATGCTCAAGTTGTAAACCTGCCTCATCTAATTAAAGCACTTTTTTGATACTATGTATCTAGAAAAACATGAGATATTTTCTCTCACTAGACATGAATGAAATACATGTCCTTCTCAAAACATTAGCATATTGTGATAAAGTTCATTATTTTCTATAATGTAATGATGAAAATTTAACATTCATATATTTTAGATTCATTGCACACTAAGTGAAATATTTCAGGTCTTTTATTGTCTTAATACGGATGATTTTGGCATACAGCTCATGAAAACCCAAAATTCCTATCTCACAAAATTAGCATATTTAATCCGACCAATAAAAGAAAAGTGTTTTTAATACAAAAAACGTCAACCTTCAAACAATCATGTACAGTTATGCACTCAATACTTGGTCGGGAATCCTTTGGCAGAAATGATTGCTTCAATGCAGCGTGGCATGGAGGCAATCAGCCTGTGGCACTGAGGTCTTATGGAGGCCCAGGATGCTTCGATAGCAGCCTTTAGCTCATCCAGAGTGTCATCACTGACTGTGGGTACTTGACACTGGACTTCTGGCATTTTGGCATTTCCTTCTCCCCAGTCTTCCTCCAGACTCTGGCACCTTGATTTCCGAATGACATTCAGAATTTGCTTTCATCCGAAAAAAGTACTTTGGACCACTGAGCAACAGTCCAGTGCTGCTTCTCTGTAGCCCAGGTCTGGGGAATGCGGCACCTGTAGCCCATTTCCTGCACACGCCTGTGCACGGTGGCTCTGGATGTTTCTACTCCAGACTCAGTCCACTGCTTCCGCAGGTCCCCCAAGGTCTGGAATCGGCCCTTCTCCACAATCTTCCTCAGGGTCTGGTCACCTCTTCTCGTTGTGCAGCGTTTTCTGCCACACTTTTTCCTTCCCACAGACTTCCCACTGAGGTGCCTTGATACAGCACTCTGGGAACAGCCTATTCGTTCAGAAATGTCTTTCTGTGTCTTACCCTCTTGCTTGAGGGTGTCAATAGTGGCCTTCTGGACAGCAGTCAGGTCGGCAGTCTTACCCATGATTGGGGTTTTGAGTGATGAACCAGGCTGGGAGTTTTAAAGGCCTCAGGAATCTTTTGCAGGTGTTTAGAGTTAACTCGTTGATTCAGATGATTAAGTTCATAGCTCGTTTAGAGACCCTTTTAATGATATGCTAATTTTGTGAGATAGGAATTTTGGGTTTTCATGAGCTGTATGCCAAAATCATCCGTATTAAGACAATAAAAGACCTGAAATATTTCAGTTAGTGTGCAATGAATCTAAAATATATGAATGTTAAATTTTCATCATGACATTATGGAAAATAATGAACTTTATCACAATATGCTAATTTTTTGAGAAGGACCTGTATGTATATCTAGCATTTATGTAGCAATAGTCTAACTCAAATATTGTATGAAATAAAAGCATGAATGTGGCTGGAGGTGAGCGGCTGTCATTGAAATGATACTGCTGTAGAACCTCAACTGCTAAAGGGAGGTTCGGCCCATAGCATTTGGACCTCCAACTTAAACATGTCACACAATCAGAAGCGTAAAATAAGAACTATTTGCAGAACCCAGCCTGTATGGAATGCGAAAAGTTCTAGAATTAAATACATTTAAAAATGTTATATATGGGGAGATAAAAAAAAAAAACTAAAATAATTTAACCTATTTTATCTTAAATTAGAAAAATATATAAATTAGTAATATAAAACTTTAGCAAATACTTTATAAATATTTTTTGGTAGTCATGTGTTCCAGATCATAATTTATTTTATCTCTCCAATTACAATACCCATCACCAATCACCCAGCGGTGCTAATACAATTATAGAAAAGTTGATTGGTTTGCAGCTGAGTTTCTGTGCAAGTTTACCAATCAGATGTTAAGGTTTTTCTTTTGTGAGATGTAGCAGCAATTTAAAAAATTTCATGATGTTGTTTAGCATAGGATGATTTTACCATATATTTCATTCAAATTTTAATTAGATTCCCCAGTTTCATTAAGTAATAAATTGAAACCTTTAAAATACAGTATAAATAGTAGTAGTATGTATAAATATGTACCAAGTTTATTTAGAAATGAATAATGAAGCTCTGCGTGTTTTAGGTAACATGTTGTTGGAACATTATAGCTGCTTTGGCGGAGCAGAGAACCAGATATTTCGAAGTAACAAAATATCGGTCTCTGAAAAACAACAAACAAAGCCAAAAAAAACAACTTTTGGATCACGTTCTACTGAAAGTCTGAAATTAAGTAAATACGTTCATATCTGAAGAGTTTATATTTTACAGAAAGGGCAGTTTCATAGCTTTCATACGAAATGTGTGTAGTTATTTTCTGACAAGAATACTTGGAGATCGCTGACAGATGTTTTGTTTTTGAAGCTTTACAGAAACAGTAAAATTGGGTTGTTTTTCTGTTGAACTGTTGAAACTGATTACACTAATAATATATAGAGATACTTTTTAAGGTTAAATAATGTATTTGCTTTGTAATACATGGAATTATGAAAAATTAAGTTTCTGAAGTTTTGGTTCTAATTCTTTATAAAGTGAAAGTGCTCATTGCATTTTATTGTTAGAAATGAGAGTCACAACTACACAGCTGTAAGCCATTACCTTTGAAATGAATAAAGTATTTTTTAATTGGATGAAACTGTATCACCACACCGCTGCTGCATAGCAACAGCAAACTTTTCAAAAACTAAAAGTTTAAAGAGGCTGTTAATGACAATAGAAATAACTTTAAATGTAGACTTCAATAACATTTCTTTTTTTAAATTTACCAAGAAATGGAACTGATCACTGATCTGTTAGGGCTAGACGTGTGGAATAATATGAATACATGCTGCTTACTGTGTGACAAAATAAAAACGATGTGAATAATTAATGTCAGCTGGGTTGTTACAGCACACTAACAGAGTTGTTCTTCATAGATATGAACAAAGTGTATGCTACTGTTCTGAGCCGACACCACCACCTGGTGAGGAAGAGCGATGGCATCTATGATCCCATGGAGTATGAGAACCACCCAGAACTGTACACCTCACACTTCAGGACCAGCGTGAGTTACTTTTTCCCTCTAACCCCCATACACTCAGCCACCCTCAGCTGCAGGATACTATTACAGCCCTGCTCCGCCCAACCCCTCAGCAGTTCCTGTCAGTCACTCAGAGAGCTCATCTTTCAGTCAGTAGCAGTAAAAAACATCACTCTGCCCTGCAGTATGAAGATAATCTAAAAATGTCCCAATTAAAACCATTGCATCCCACTGTACAGTCTGTGCACATGTTACAGAGGCATGTGTTCTGATTTTGTGGGTAAATGATTGGTCTCTTAAGTACAAGTTGACATTTTATATGTAAAGAAAAACAGGGTCACACTCAGGTAAATATGCTCTCTGTGTCCCAGATTTGGGTCAGTAAACCTGTATTTAAAATCCTTAAATTATCAAAAGAACAATTGTGCTGCTCAGGGTGGCAGCATGTTGGAGCAGCTTTGTTGTTTTGTTCTGATATCTTATTTTTAAAAACTTTAATTCTTCCTTTTGAAGATTGCTTTTTTTAAATGATTATTCACTGTTGGATACTATGCAGCTGGAAGGATGTTTGCAGATAAATGTTTACTTTTGGACATTTGTGATGTGTAACCATAACAACAAGGCGGTTCTTTTTTTTTTCTTCTTTTAACCGAGAGCAGCTGATTAACATCTCAAACACTCAAACAATACTTTAACTAACAACCCCAAATCCCTGATAAGTTAATAAAAAGGTGGCGTGGATGCAGAGCAGGAGCAAAGAGAAGAGAGAGAAGGAAGTTCAAACCATCTCTTCCATCCAAATTTACTAATTGGGTCTTTACATGAGAAATGCTTCTATTGCCATATTGAGTGCCACTGAATATTGAAAGTAACTTCTTGAAGCCTTAATAGATGTGTTATCTTTTCCATTTGTTTGTTCCCTTACGTTTTGGACCCATGTGTTGTAAGAGGGTGATTCCACTTGTATCTGCGTAGTGGTTATATTGCAAGGCAGCTGTAAATAGAGCGTTTAAAAGATGTATGATTTAGCACATCCTTGCATACCTGCAGCTTTGATACCGAGTAATGCAACTGTTACCTCCTTAGGTATAACCTCTTCAAAGATCTGATTAATAGCCCTGTATACTTCATCTCAGAAAGTTTTTAGTTCAGGGCAGGGGTCCCTAAACCCCAGACTCTGGTCAAAATCCAGACCCAGAGAGCGTTTTGTCCGGACCGCAAAGCATTTTCTCATTTACTATGTAGATACAAACATTTTATTTCTGCCAACTGCCGCTTGTGACGTTTGAACACGCACCACAGGTGCGACATTCTGGTCCACACTCCAAGCCAGCTGGTTGCAGTAATGCACCACATAATGTTGATAGATGTTAAGTTACTGATTTGGGAGCTCACGCTTGCTCACAGTTTGGTAACTTAATCAGATTATAAGCCTAAACTAAAACAAAGGGTACTTTTTTGGTTGGACATCGTTTTTGACACAAACAGAAGACCAGAATTTGTCTTTGTTACTGTTTGAAAGCTTCTTCTCAACAAATCTCGTTTAAATGGACTCAACATTGTAACTAAAACCAAGTTGGGATGTAACATGGTGACTTGGTGAGTAAAAGAAGATGGCTTTGTCAAAAATATGTGAAGTGAATTATGACCATCACACATTTAAAGATGAATGGACAGAAGTATATGATTTCCTTTTAACCTCTGTAGGGTGTAAGGCCAATCTGCTTTATATGTTCTGAATCAGTTGGACTTAGAATGGAAAACTAAAGAGACATTATAAAACAAAACATAGGATCTTCAACCAAATCTATCTGCCTGGGCCTGAAGGTAGGACAAGGGAATAACTAAACTGACGGGACAGTATTAGTAAGTTACACGGCTGATAACATAGTCTCTTACAGCACAACAGTGAGCATAGGAATGAGTACAGTTGATGTTAGGAAAACACAGAAAGCCTTTCACTGTCTGGGAAATGATCAAAGAGTGCATGGAAGCTGTAGCAGAAATACTTCAAGATGGAAAAGAAGGACCACAACTTAAGGAAATGGTTAAGCAAATTGCCATGCCTGCTACAAGCACAACAAGGAGGGCAGAACTGTTTTACCAAGATGTACAGACACAACTGTGCCATTCAAAGTGCTTTTAATATTGGTACTTAAATTGGATTGCAACTTTGTTCAGTAGAGGATTTCATGGGCATATGAATAATTGATCAGTAGTTAAAAAACAAAAACTCTTGTGTTAAATAAAATGAAAGAAAATATTTTCGTCAGATGATTTAAAATGTTCAGACCCTAAAGTGTTTGGATGATGGAGGTAGAGGAAAATGTGTGTGGTTGGGACTGTTGAGCCACAGGTTCTCCAAAACATGTTTGGTACTATTGGGTCAAATCTATCAACTACATCTGGTGTCCTGAAAAATCTACAAATTATATTCCATTTAAATTCACGCCACATATTTGAATTTGTAGTTTGGTGTGCCTCCTTCCAAGCCTCCTCTCACATTTAATCAGAAATAATTTTTGCCGTCTCTACCTCCCATTTATGTTTAATTGGGGGTGGGCCTATTAAGACTCATTGACAGTAACGCTTTGCAAAATGTTGCTGGTTTTTTATCGTTTTCACCTTTTTGGGATTGAGTTAGGATATTCTCTATTGTTATGGGATCCAATACTCTTTTCCAATCCCTACGTGAGGTCAGAAAAGGGCGCAGTTGTAGATATCTAAAGAATCAGTTCTCTGGAGATGAAAGTGTCTGCGTACCTCTTCAAATGACATAAGATTGTTTTTGTTAATTAACTGATGTATACATGTGAGTCCCTTATCAGCCTATTTTGCAAAACCTTTATCTAAGGTATAAGAGGTAAAGGATTTAATATGTGCGATACTTGTTAGTAGTGACAGAGCTCTAGGCAATTTAAAGGTAACTCGTACTTTGTTCCAGATATTAAGTGTAGTTTTAGTCCACAGTGACAGGCTCTTTATCGAAATATCTAAGAATGGTAATACCTTTAGGGGTTTGGACCACATTTTTTGTTGAATGTTTAGCCACCTTGTGTGAGAGTTGCCTTCGATCCACGAAGTTAATGGCTTTAATTGTGCAGCCCAATAATTATAATCTAGAATTGAGAGATTAAGTTCCCCTTCAGCCTTTCCTCTGTGTAGTTGTAACACTAAAAATAGTTACGTAAGGACTAGTTACTGCAATGGGATGAATATAATTGAAGACAGAGAACCAAGTTCGTTATGGGAGCTTGTGGTGAATGGCAAAAATAAATAAATAAATAAATCGGACTTAAATTGCAACAGCAAATAAATGAATAGACACCAAATAATTTAAGACAAAATTATATCAGAAAATAACTCAATCAACAGTTGACCTTTTTTGTCTTCTAGGTCTTCTAAAAGGTTCAGTCTCTCACTTTTAACTGTGAGTGTAATTTCAATGTTTCAAACAAAAAAAGGAAGTTCAGTTATTTTCTTTGTCCTTTGGTTAAGTCCTTCCCCCACAGGGGGAAAAAAAATATATACGAAAACGGAAAAAACTCAAGGTGTCCAAAGTCCAAAGTTAAAAAGGAAAAAATAAAAATAAACGGTCCTACCAGCTCACCACTCTAGAAGATGATCAGGGGTCCAAAAAACCCTGACATATAAACAAGGTAAATAAAAATTGCAATTAGCATTTGGCAAATTAAATACATAGGGTCACTAATAACATTTCAAAATGCATTCCATACATCCAGGAATTAAATTCATTATCAAGAATTGCATTAAGAATTGGCTAATTCAATACCTCATCATTTATTGTCATATCATTCAAAATAAGTTGCACAACTAGATATAAGCCATTCAACACAAACACATTCAATACTCTGTTAGCATAAGGCTAAGAAAAAACCTTGATGCTGTAGGCATTTCAGTGACAATGCTGCAAGCATTAGCATTTCAAAAAATTTTAAAACACCACATAAACAATTGAATGATCAAATGGCATTACAGCCAAATTCTCAAGGACCCTTAGAACATTTACCAAAAATAAATATTAGTCATACTTTACAAACTTGAATAGTTTTATAAACATAAACGTATAAAAATAACTACACTATGGAATTCCGTTTGCGAATAGGAAAGTGATATGTTGACAAATGGGATTTAAAAGATTTCAGCAGTATATTTGGCAACTTTAGACAACTGGTTCAGACAACAATTATGTAAAGTGACTTCCCAGTAAATATGGTAACTTAAGTTTCTTTAAACTTTAAGTTTTATCGAGTTATGTAATGTATCAGTCTAGCCGTTCTACTCCAGCCATTCACAGCCAACAATGAGGATGAGAAATGAGAGCAGGCAGTGGCTTGGGAGCGCTTCACTTCATAACGGCACCACTGGTGGCTTGACAGACAGTCTGTGTAACGTGGGTTACATAGTATTTTGTATTTTATGCATGGGTGTTTGCCATATAAATTTTGCAGTATTTTTATCCAGTTCAACAAATGTGGCGATTTGGGATTCCTATCGGTAACATTTTGAACAAATGTAACAGTCCTGGTAGAACATTCATGCAGATAGTTTCTATGCAACCGAGGAGGGATTAAGGTAATGCTGACCATCATTCTAGGTCATTTTTGATTATGTCCAGTGTTTTTCCATAGTTAGCATGATGTAAATCATGCAGTGAAAGAGAGACATTGATGATGTATTTCAATTCCATTCAATTCAACTGAAAAATACTTTGTTAATCCCAAAGGTAAAATTAGATATTGTTGTAGCTCATATTATACAGTTTTCTTCAAAGAGCCGTTGTAGGTGCTGATGATGGCAGAAGAGATCACACTCTCCACAACAGACTTATAGAACACATGCAGTATCCTGCTGCAAACACCGAAGGTCCTAAGCTTCCTCAAGAAGGACAGTCTGCTCTGTCCCTTCTTGTAATTTAATGCCCCCTCTAGGCCACCTAAAACCATTTGCTGTTTTACTCCCAGTGGGATGTTACTGTTGATGTCCATTGCCTCTGTTTTTTCTACATTTATTTTATAGCAAGAAAAATGCCCGCATAAAGAAATCATTCCCTTCAAACATGATATTGATGACGCCAGCTCTGTCAGGTACAGTATAACATCATCTACATTTTGTGACGTATTATGTTCATCTGTGCCAATCAAAATCACTTTAATGTCATCATTATCTCTGAGCTGGGCCAACGGCTCCATGCTTATCGCAAACAGAGGGGATGACGAACGGCACCCCTGCCTACATCCAGGCTCTAAATTGAACCTTGCCGATTTGAAGATATTGATTCTGACAGCTGCTTGTGGGGATAAGTAGAGTATGCATATCCAGTCTATGAATTTGGGTCCAAATTTAAACCTCTTTAACATCTGAATTGGGTATCTCCATGATACGCATTTATGCAGGTTATTTCTGTACGGTCTCCCAGCAATAAAGCCGGTCTGATCTTGGTGTATGATCTGGGTTATAATGTCATCTAAGCTTCTGGCCAGGATGGCTGTTAGAATATGTACATCACCGTTAAGCATAGATAAAGGTCTATATGAACACATTCAGTGGGGTCCTTACCTTCTTTATGCAATATCACTGTTATTGCGTCAGACCACGACAGCACCATTGTTTTGATTTCTAAAACATAGCAGTAGGCATCCAATAAAAGTAGAGTAAGAATATCTGTAAAATGTTTGTAGTATTCATTTATGAAACCAACTGGACCAGGAGACTTATTCTTACGGGATGAAATAACCAGTTTTATTTTTCTTTCTTAAATTGGCTCATCCAGTTGTTTAGCTACTGTATCACATAGCTCAGGAGAGTCCCAGGGGAACCACCCCGCAGCCACAGTGCAGAAGCCCCAGGGAGCTGCAGCGATGAGCCCACCGGCCCCGCAGGCAGCCATCTACGCCCGAGCGGGTCCAGCCATGGACCCATGCTCCACCGCCCCACCCACCAGACCGGCAACCCTAGCCCTGCACCCGGCCAGGGGCAAGAGCCACAGAAGGCCAGGGGCAAGAGCACCTCCAGGGTTTGGGGGTTGGCGGGGTTCCCGATCCTTGGTGCCTTTCCTCCAGTGCTTCCTTCTGTGGCTCTGGCCCCTGGCCGGGCTGCGGTTGGCGGTCGGGTGGGTGAAGCATGTCTTGTGCCTGCACAAGGGTGGCTGGGGGGTTGTGCTGTGTGGAGCGGTTAGCCTGCCGAACCCGGTTACCCGGCTGATGCATGTTTCCCTCTCATGACGGGCTGGGGCTGCTGGCGCTGGCCCGATGGCTGGGCTGGCTTGGTGTGCTGCTCTGCTGGCTGTCGTGTCGGGGGGGGGCAATTGGGCCACTGGGCTGGAGGGTGACGTGGAGGTGCTGCAGCGTGTGGGGTAGGGGGGTTGTGTCCTCTTCTTGGGTGTGGGGTCACCGGCATTTGGATCGGCAGAGCTCCGATGGTAGAGCTGAGCTAGATAATGTTTCTCCCTGGGCTATTGTTGCAGTGGCGGTTATGTGGTGTGTTTCTGTGGTTGTGGGGGTTGTGGTGGTGGACGCCGGCCCCAGGTGCTTACCGCAGGCCGAGGGACCTCTTGCCGGGAGAGTTTTGCCCCCTTTTGGAGTGGGGTTGGGGGGTCTGTTGTGGGCGTGGTGCTTGGTGGTGTCTGCCCTGTTTCGCCTGTGCGTGTGGGCTGGGGTAGCGTTGCACGGTGCCCTTGCCTTGCCGTCGCGGCACGCTGTGTGGTGGGGGGCACGGTGCAGTTGGGGTGCCTGGAGCAGGGCTGTGTGTGGAGCTTGCGCTGTGTGGGTTTGTTGGGTTTTAGGGGATGGAGCTCACCTATGGGGGTGTGCCTCTGTGCTGTGGGGAGGGGATTCATGGCGTTTGGGTTCGGGAGCATGTGTTCAATATCTGTCCTGGTGGGGGCTGGCCCTGTGGGGAGATTCATGTTGGGGTTTATTGGGGGTGGGGAGTCATGGGGTTGGGATCAGAATTCATTAGGGGGTTGGGACTGTTTCATCCGGTGGCGGTTTTGGTGTGCGGGCTAGTTTAGACCATGTAGACTCCTCTTTTGTACATGGCCCCCTCTCCGGATGAGGATGGGGGTCTTTGGGGACTGGGGTCGGAGTGGGGGGTCGGGGCCCGGGCTGGGGTCGCTCAAGTTCAGGTGCTGGGGCCGTGTGCCTCTTTCTACCCCCGGAGGGAAGGGGTCCGGGGGCTGGTTGCCACTATGGGGTATCGGCACCTGGACCTGGGAGTATAGAGTATGTATGGGTAGTGTGAGTGAGTTTACAATGTCCATTGTTGTTTGTCTTTATGTTGGGTGCATGGGTGTGAGTGTTTTTATGTGTACGCATGAGGGTGGGAATGTGTGATTGTGACTGGTGTGCCTGTTTTTTTTGTGTCAGGTTGGGTCTTGGACTGCTCCCTCTCCTGGATCAGTTTAGGTGCCCCATCAAATGTGGAGCCTATTTCCTCCCTGACGGAGGTTGGTGTCTCTGCCTGCTGGTGTACATGTGGTTCTTGTTGTCTGGGGCTGGGTGCTTTTGTGTGTGCCGGCTCACTCCCGGTGGCTGCTTGCCTGGGCCAGGACCCCTGGGCAATGTTGAGCCTCTGCCTAGGGAGTGATATGTCCCAGGGTCTCAGGTCTCTGAGTCCATGGCTGGTTCTCCTTGGGTGTAGACGGCTGCCTGCGGGGCCTTTGAGTTCATTGCTGCAGCTCCCTGGGGCTTCTGCACTATGGCTGCTGGGTGGTTCCCCTGGGACTCTCCCCTGCTCTTCTCTGAAGAGGTTGCAGTAGTCCCTGCCATGATTCTCCTGGGGTGCCTGTGGTCTGGGGTGCCTTTAGATGTCTATGGCTTGGATCTTCTCCGTAACTGTCCCAGGTCCAGGGGGACAGGTTTGTGGCTCCTCACACTCACTATTGCATATTTTTATGGAGAAACCTTGTATACACAAGCGCGCTCACACTAAGACCCACAGGTGTTTAGATTCAGGTGCTAACAGATACACAAATGCTCTATATTGAGCTGCATTTACCACTAAATATACTTACACTTTTTGGTAAAAAAGCTGTTCATATGAATGTTTCTACAGGTGTAGAAGCAAGCAGGGTGTTATCTTGTATTCTGTTCATCCTTCTTTCTCTCTTCCATTTTTTTCTCCTCCTCACCTCTTTTCCTTTTTGCCCCACCTCTCTCTCTTTTGTGCTTCTTATTTTTTCCTTTTCGTTTCTGTCGCCGTGTCTGTAACAATTGAAATAATCCCAAAGCAGTTTCTAATAAAGTCTCATTTATAAATATCAAGCAGAGCTTTAAAGCTTTAGTTGTAATGTTCCACTGATGAAAGTAAATCTGTTGGGCTTTTTCTTGTCACTCAGACAACAATACTGAGCGCTACTCTGCCGGACAGACATGGTTAAAAAAATAAATAAATAAAGGGACGCTCGTTGTGAATGGTCAATTTTTACATCCTGGTGCATTTGCAGGACCTCCTTGATCAGTTTGGAGACTTCATTGGGGCTAGCAGAGTTCTGCTGCCCATCAATGCCAACTATACGGATGTTGCCACGCCTCATCCTCCCCTCCATGTCCTCTCATTTATCTTGCAGCATCCCCAACCCACTCCAAAGAAGCTTAGTCACAGTAGTCTGCAATGTAGTTACTTCATCCGACCATGTTGACAGTCCAGCATTCACATCTTCAATGGTGGTACCCATGGAAATGATGTCTGCTCAGATTGCGGGAATTGCTCAATTCGCCCTCACAGCATTAATGTCAGCCTTAAGAATGTCATACTCCTCAGACAGTCCATTTCGCATTTATTCTCTTATAATCTTGGAAATGTCCCCTTGTATAGAGGCAAGAATTTCAGCTTTTATTTTCTCACTCATTCTCTCTCGTGTTGAGCCTCTTTGTCTTCTGAGGTGCATTGTCTCGTGGTCCTAGTGCTATCTTGGAAGTGCTACCATCGTGCTTGAATTTGCGAAGTTTAATCGCCGCTTAATAAAGAATTTATGGTGATGTTCATCCCTTTGGAGTCTTGGACTCATACCAGTTTGAGTCACTTTTTTTTAGTAATTGTCGTTTTATACCGGAAAATATTGGTAAATCTGCAGGAGCTCTGAAATATCCATCCTTACTCCATCTTGGCTCCCTAGTGCTTCCACCAGTGTTATTTTGACAACAGTTTATATTCCACCATCAGCTGATGCCGACACTGCATTTGATGTCATCAGCTCAGGTGTTGCGAAGCTTCAGACACAACACCCCAATGCGTTTGTGGCAATATCTGGTCATTTCAATAGATAGACTCACACTCTGCTACACTTCCAAATGTTCAACAGTTTGTCAGCTGCTCTACCAGAGAAAACAAAACGTTGGTTTTGTTTTATGCAAATGTCAATGATATTTAGGACATACGTCTTGTTTTTCTTTGCTCCGAATATAAACCCCTTTCTCAGAGACAACCTGTAATAAAGAGAACTTTGAGAAGATTCCAGAGAGGGAGATGGGGAATTATTGAGTATACAGAGGCAACTTAAAGTCAAGATAAGAGACAGCAAGGAGGTATACAGGAGGAAGCTGGAGAGCAAAACCTGGAGAGCATAACAATATCAGAGATGTGAGATCCTTTCTGCCCACAGCCATCAGCATCTACTGTAGGTATGAAACACAGCAGTTGACAGCACAACCCAGCTCCTCCACATCCCTGTCAGACACAAATTCTTGCCATACACGTACCACCCCCTATCTTCAGAGCCCCTGTCTGTATTACGAATATCAAGGGACAATGTAAATAGCCTTTTTCAGGGCCTGAAAACAAAAAGGGCCTCTGGACCTGATAATGTCTCCCCATCATGGACGAGAGCCTGCGCCGACCACCTTGCATCCATCTTCACTGAGATTTTCCACAAGTTACATGAGCTGTGCGAGGTTCCCTTCTGCTTTAAACACTCCATCATCCAAGTACCGAAGAAACCCACCATCGCAGGATTAAATGACTACAGGCCTGTCGCCCTGTGGTTATGAAATCCTATGAACGACTGCTGTTGAAGCACCTGAAGAACATCACAGGCACCCTGCTGGACTCCCTGCGGTTTGCCTACTGGGAAAACAGGTCAGCAGATGATGCAGTCAACTTGGGACTACACTTCATCTTACAAGCCTTGACCACCCAGGGACGCCAGGATTCTGTTTGTTGACTTCAGCTCAGCCTGCAACAACATCAACCCTGACATCCTACACCAGAAGCTCGCCTAGCTAAAAGTCCTTGCCTCCACCTGTCAGTGGATCATCAGCTTCCTAAAGAACTGGCAGCAGCGGGTGAGGCTGGGGAGCATCATCTCCCGCACAAGAACCATCAGTACCAGCACCCTCCAGCGGTGTGTTGTTCTCTCCCCGCTCCTCTTCTCCCTCTACACAAATGACTGCACCTCAGCGAACCCGTCTGTGAAACTCCTGAAGTTTGCAGATGACATCACTGTTATTGGACATATCCAGGAAAGTGAGTCTGCATGCAGGCAGGAGGTGGATTGGCTGGTACACTGGTGTGATCAGAACCACCTAGAATCTAACCCACTCAAGACTGTGGTGAATATAATATAATATATATGTAAAAAAAAAAATCTCTCCACTATGAGCAAAGTGCACCAGAGTCAAATTCCTTGTTTTTGTCACAAACTTGGAAATAAAACTGATTCTGACCTACAACGGCTCTTTGAAGAAACCTGCATAGTATGAGCTACAACATTTAATTTTCTTTTGGGATTTATAATGTATTTTGAATTGAATTGAATGAATTTGTGTTTGTGTGTGTTGCTGGGGGAATGTGGCTCTAGTGTAAAAGTGCTCAGTATGAGAATGTTTGTTGCTTTTTTCATCATAACAGTCTCTGTTCGTTCCATATTTCTGTACATATTTCCCATGCTCAGCCTTGTTTGGCTCATTTTCTCTTGTCTGTTGTTTACTCCTGTTTTCATCTTCTCAAAAGCATTTTGCATCACCCCCTATGTATGAAAATTGCTGTATGCTGCAATAAGGGTATTATGGGGTTCACTGCGTTAAGCAGTTATACAAAAAAGCTTTGGGTTTTATCAGTCTTGTCATGTTTTTGAACAGGTGGCTCCCTACACAACATGTTTGATTAATGGCATTTACTGGGACCCCCACACCCCCCGACTCCTGAGACGACTTGATGCTCAAAGGCTCATCAGACCTCTCAAATCCTCCTGTGCTGTCAATGACGGATCACCAGCACTGCCTCACAAGTAAGAAACCTCTAAAAAGTATCCAAACAGAACAGCTGTTATGGCAACGTCTGGAGGTAAAACAATTTATCCCACAAAAGTCTTTGACTGTAACTGTTTATAGTTCATGTGATGAACAAACCTGATACATTGAGAGCTGACTTTGTGCTCTCCACAGTGTTGAAATCCCTTGAGCTCCTGTACTCTCTCGTTAGGCTGCTGGCCATCTGTGACATATCTGCTGACACCGGAGGCTCTATAGAGTTCATGAATGAGTGCACCACAATTGATAAGCCATTCTGCATGTATGATGCAGACCAGCACATAGATCGCGACAGGTACAGTGCAGACAGTTTATTTTATGATGTCCCTCCTCACTAACATTCACTAAATTCTCCTGTAGCTTTCAACAACTTCATTAGCAGCAACAACTTTTCTGACAGATGCACAAAAACCCATTTTTAAGCCAAAACAGGCCTCCACGAACACCTGATGATCATACAGTGATTGTTGTTCTTGCCTTAACTGAGAAAGGCATAACCTTACATTGACCCAAGAGACTAATAATAAATGGTATTCTGTATGTGGCCTTGGCAGTGTGGAGGGAAATGGGATCCTCATGTGCTCCATTGACAACCTTCCTGCTCAGCTCCCGATTGAAGCCACTGAGTACTTTGGAGACAGACTCTTCCCCTACATCTGGGAGATGGTAAGATAGGGCTTCAGGTTAGGTATTGTGTTTTCACCTTTGGAGTTTTCTGTCTGGTGGCGACTTGTGCTTTAGCTTGTTGTGGAAGAGAGCTGCTGCAGATTGCACTTTGTCATTGAAGTCATATTAAACCTCTGACAGGGATGACTGACATTGTTTGGTTTTCTAATATTTAATTTTATTAATAAACCGAGTGTTGTTACAGCTGCTTTCGGATGCAACCAAATTTCTTAATGAAGAGGAATTCAGCCCACAAGTAAGAGATGTAAGTGATGTCATTTAATTTTTTCTGATATTAGTTATTTGTTTGGTAGGGATTGGAAGATTGTTTATACCAGATATTACTGCAAACTTATTCTGTTACTGTAGGTTTCTGCATTTGGCAGACTGTTTTATCTGGAGCGATTTACAAATGAGGAAAAACTCTTCACTCAGACCAGTTTATGTTTGTAGAAAAAAAGGAATCTGGATCATTGAAAGGAAAACATAAAGGATGGGATGATTCAGGACTTACATGGTAAATGTAGTTTTTAATATGCTGTGGTTTTTTCTTTTGAAGTAATTTTTGTTACAGTGTTACATTTTTGTAGGTTTGCTCCAGCTGTCAGTTTCCAATTCAATTCAGTTTATTTATATAGCACCAATTCACAACATGTTGTCTCAAGGCACTTCACAAAAGTCAGGAACATACATTCCAATTAATCCTAACCATTGAACAGTGCAGTCAGATTCAGTTATTTATTCAAATTGGATAAAAGGTTTTTCTGTCTAAGGAAACCCAGCAGATTGCATCGAGTCAGAGATTTGTAGCATTCACTCCTCCTGGATGAGCATGTAGAGACAGTGAACAGTCACTGGCGTTGACTTTGCAGCAGTCCCTCATACTGAGCATGCATGTACAGGTCCTTCTCAAAATATTAGCATATTGTGATAAAGTTCATTATTTTCCATAATGTCATGATGAAAATTTAACATTCATATATTTTAGATTCATTGCACACTAACTGAAATATTTCAGGTTTTTATTGTCTTAATACGGATGATTTTGGCATACAGCTCATGAAAACCCAAAATTCCTATCTCACAAAAATAGCATATCATTAAAAGGGTCTCTAAACGAGCTATGAACCTAATCATCTGAATCAACGAGTTAACTCTAAACACCTGCAAAAGATTCCTGAGGCCTTTAAAACTCCCAGCCTGGTTCATCACTTAAAACCCCAATCATGGGTAAGACTGCCGACCTGACTGCTGTCCAGAAGGCCACTATTGACACCCTCAAGCAAGAGGGTAAGACACAGAAAGAAATTTCTGAACGAATAGGCTGTTTCCAGAGTGCTGTATCAAGGCACCTCAGTGGGAAGTCTGTGGGAAGGAAAAAGTGTGGCAGAAAACGCTGCACAACGAGAAGAGGTGACCGGACCCTGAGGAAGATTGTGGAGAAGGGCCGATTTCAGACCTTGGGGGACCTGCAGAAGCAGTGGACTGAGTCTGGAGTAGAAACATCCAGAGCCACCGTGCACAGGCGTGTGCAGGAAATGGGCTACAGGTGCCGCATTCCCCAGGTCAAGCCACTTTTGAACCAGAAACAGCGGCAGAAGCGCCTGACCTGGGCTACAGAGAAGCAGCACTGGACTGTTGCTCAGTGGTCCAAAGTACTTTTTCGGATGAAAGCAAATTCTGCATGTCATTCGGAAATCAAGGTGCCAGAGTCTGGAGGAACTGGGGAGAAGGAAATGCCAAAATGCCAGAAGTCCAGTGTCAAGTACCCACAGTCAGTGATGGTCTAGGGTGCCGTGTCAGCTGCTGGTGTTGGTCCACTGTGTTTTATCAAGGGCAGGGTCAATGCAGCTAGCTATCAGGAGATTTTGGAGCACTTCATGCTTCCATCTGCTGAAAAGCTTTATGGAGATGAAGAGTTTATTTTTCAGCACGACCTGGCACCTGCTCACAGTGCCAAAACCACTGGTAAATGGTTTACTGACCATGGTATCACTGTGTTCAATTGGCCTGCCAACTCTCCTGACCTGAACCCCATAGAGAATCTGTGGGATATTGTGAAGAGAACGTTGAGAGACTCAAGACCCAACACTCTGGATGAGCTAAAGGCCGCTATCGAAGCATCCTGGGCCTCCATGAGACCTCAGCAGTGCCACAGGCTGATTGCCTCCATGCCACACCGCATTGAAGCAGTCATTTCTGCAAAAGGATTCCCGACCAAGTATTGAGTGCATAACTGTACATGATTATTTGAAGGTTGACGTTTTTTGTATTAAAAACACTTTTTTTTTTATTGGTCGGATGAAATATGCTAATTTTGTGAGATAGGAATTTTGGGTTTTCATGAGCTGTATGCCAAAATCATCCGTATTAAGACAATAAAAGACCTGAAATATTTCAGTGAGTGTGCAATGAATCTAAAATATATGAATGTTAAATTTTCATCATGACATTATGGAAAATAATGAACTTTATCACAATATGCTAATATTTTGAGAAGGACCTGTAGCGACAGTGGAGAGGAAAAACTCCCTTTTAACAGGAAGAAACCTCCAGCAGAACCAGGCTCAGTGTGAATGGCCATCTGCCACGACCGACTGGGGGTTTGAGAGAACAGAGCAGAGACACAAAGAGAACAAAGAAGCACTGATCCAGGAGTACTTTCTATGAGAAGGAAAAGTAAATGTTAATGGATGTAGCTCCTTTAGTCGTTTCACCTAGAAAGAAAGAACAAATAAACTCTTACCCAGTTTTCAAGGTTAGAGTCTGAAAGAGACATGACACAATGTGTGTGCTCCCGTTTTTGCCGCTGAGTGAGAACCATTTTTCGTAATTCACTTGCAAAGTGAGGACAGTTTGTTGCAGAAAAAGGACATTGTAATGGCCCTCACTTGCTATTTTGCTAGGGGTTAGGTTTAGGACTAAGGTATGAACTGAGTTAAGGTTAGATTTAGGGTTAGGATTAGGGTGAGGCCATAGAAAGGGTTGAAAATAAATGGAAATCAATCAGTCTGTGTGTGTTAGAAGAAGAACCTGTATCTGTATTCTGTAATTTCATACTGGAAGCAGATGGATGTGTGATCTGTGCGCCTGAACAGCTGCCAACATGTTTGCACAGCAGCCCGCGTCTTCAGAGAACAAGTTTAGGGCCGGGTTTTGTTTTTTTTACACTTCTGCATAAAGCTTCATTTAATTTTAAATGATGATGACTGACAATAATAAACCCTTTCCTTTTAGTTTTGATTTAATGCGACCTTTTAAATGTGTTCGTTTCCCCAGGCCATCATCACCTCTAATGGAACACTCACCCCAAAGTTTGAATACATCGAAAAAATGAGAGAGAAAAGGTACGTCTTATTCCTGATCCTGCAGAACATATTTTAGACTGTGCTATGGTACCGTATCCCAGGGCTGTTGCTCTTGGAGAACCTCCAGAACCAGTCAAACTAACTACATGGGAATTTTCTGCTGTCACACAGTTTTAATAAATTTAGCTTTAGGGAAAGGCTAGAGCTGTAGAGCTGTATGGAAGACCCCAGACGGGTCACTGGTCCTCCACTGATAGTAGGATCAGTTGGACATGATTTAGTTCAGCCATTTATGTGCATATGTATCTTCATGTCTGAGCTGCACAGAAAAAAAGGTTTCATTGGAATGAATTCAGCAGCGAGTTAAGATAATCACAGTAGTAATCATAGTAGTGTAAAACATTTAACTTAGCTGTAGATCTCAGGAGTTGGTTTCCTGGCTAATCTACAGCAAGGTTTATCGCAGGACATTAAAATGCAATAAAATAAAAAGTCTGAATTTGGATTACCTTCTTTAGATTGGTTCTCAACAGAAAGCCTGTTGTTTCTAAAAAGAATATGGCAGCATGACTTGGGTTTACAAAGTAGGACCACATTCAATGATTTATGGTTACTCTGCAGCAACAGGAGCTGGTCCCCTTGCTTTCATTGAGTGGACCAGAAACTCCTCCTTATACCAATGAATTATGGAGTCAAATGTGAGACCACCTGTCTATTGAGCTTGGCTCAAACTGGGACAGAATAATAGTCCTAAACCAGTGGCGGATGCTGGTCTTTTAAGGAGGGGAAGCTCAATTTCAGGATCGCTGATTCGCTCATTTCGCTGTCAATCAAAAAGGGATTCAGCCTCAGACAGATCATCCAATCATCATGCAGAAGCTGAGCGTCCGGGCCAGCCGAGGCCAGCCCACTGCCCCATAGACCCCCAGAGACGCTGAGCGTCCGATGGGCGGGACAAAGCCCAGCATTTTTGCTTTGCTATTGAACTCACTGTTTAAAGCACTGTGAAGCTGCGGGAATGAGTGAGAGGAAAGTTGTGTCATTACCAGTGATAAGAAGCTGATTCTGAACAAAACTTGAGCGCGTTGTAGCGCATATTTAGTCAATGACATGTACACACAACAGTATATATTTGATCACTTATTTTTTGATTTTAGGGGAAGCTGAGCTTCCCTTGCAGTCTTAGAGCAATCGCCACTGTCCTAAACACAGAAGCTAATTCATAACCGAATCACCACAGAGGATGGAAAGCCCTGATATTGAGGTAGAAAATGTACTGGTAAAGGTCTCTTTATGAATTATTGAATCATGGGGTGTGCCAGCTTTCCCATTTTGGCTTTATCTTGTTTATGAAATAATGATGTTGAGGCATTTGAACAGTTGATGTTGGATTTAAGTCCTTTAAAACCTGGTGAAGAACAAATCATGTTTAATATGTGCTGATTTGTCTGAAAGATTTTCTCAGTTTTTTGGTGATAGATGCTTCATCTGTCACAGAGTGACAGCATAGCAATTTGTTCTGTATGTCTGACATGTACAGGTCCTTCTCAAAATATTAGCATATTGTGATAAAGTTCATTATTTTCCATAATGTCATGATGAAAATTTAACATTCATATATTTTAGATTTATTGCACAGTAACTGAAATATTTCAGGTCTTTTATTGTCTTAATACGGATGATTTTGGCATACAGCTCATGAAAACCCAAAATTCCTATCTCACAAAATTAGCATATTTCATCCGACCAACAAAAGAAAAGTGTTTTTAATACAAAAAACGTCAACCTTCAAATAATCATGTACAGTTATGCACTCAATACTTGGTCGGGAATCCTATGGCAGAAATGACTGCTTCAATGCGGCGTGGCATGGAGGCAATCAGCCTGTGGCACTGCTGAGGTCTCATGGAGGCCCAGGATGCTTCGATAGCGGCCTTTAGCTCATCCAGAGTGTTGGGTCTTGAGTCTCTCAACGTTCTCTTCACAATATCCCACAGATTCTCTATGGGGTTCAGGTCAGGAGAGTTGGCAGGCCAATTGAGCACAGTGATACCATGGTCAGTAAACCATCTACCAGTGGTTTTGGCACTGTGAGCAGGTGCCAGGTCGTGCTGAAAAATGAAATCTTCATCTCCATAAAGCTTTTCAGCAGATGGAAGCATGAAGTGCTCCAAAATCTCCTGATAGCTAGCTGCATTGACCCTGCCCTTGATAAAACACAGTGGACCAACACCAGCAGCTGACACGGCACCCCAGACCATCACTGACTGTGGGTACTTGACACTGGACTTCTGGCATTTTGGCATTTCCTTCTCCCCAGTCTTCCTCCAGACTCTGGCACCTTGATTTCCGAATGACATGCAGAATTTGCTTTCATCCGAAAAAAGTACTTTGGACCACTGAGCAACAGTCCAGTGCTGCTTCTCTGTAGCCCAGGTCTGGGGAATGCGGCACCTGTAGCCCATTTCCTGCACACGCCTGTGCACGGTGGCTCTGGATGTTTCTACTCCAGACTCAGTCCACTGCTTCCGCAGGTCCCCCAAGGTCTGGAATTGGCCCTTCTCCACAATCGTCCTCAGGGTCCGGTCACCTCTTCTCGTTGTGCAGCGTTTTCTGCCACACCTTTTCCTTCCCACAGACTTCCCACTGAGGTGCCTTGATACAGCACTCTGGGAACAGCCTATTCGTTCAGAAATTTCTTTCTGTGTCTTACCCTCTTGCTTGAGGGTGTCAATAGTGGCCTTCTGGACAGCAGTCAGGTCGGCAGTCTTACCCATGATTGGGGTTTTGAGTGATGAACCAGGCTGGGAGTTTTAAAGGCCTCAGGAATCTTTTGCAGGTGTTTAGAGTTAACTCGTTGATTCAGATGATTAGGTTCATAGCTCGTTTAGAGACCCTTTTAATGATATGCTAATTTTGTGAGATAGGAATTTTGGGTTTTCATGAGCTGTATGCCAAAATCATCCGTATTAAGACAATAAAAGACCTGAAATATTTCAGTTAGTGTGCAATGAATCTAAAATATATGAATGTTAAATTTTCATCATGACATTATGGAAAATAATGAACTTTATCACAATATGCTAATATTTTGAGAAGGACCTGTACAGCTGGGCTGTTAGAGCTCTGGCTGCAGCCTGCATGTCAGTGACTGTGATCCCACAGTGCTGACCCTAAAACTGCAGGTTGGCAGCATTCAGATCGTTCGTTGTGTTGCTCAGAAATTATTGGCTTCCCTTCACTGTTAACAAACTGACCCTCAGAATGTCATAGTTGCTTTAGTTGGGCTTTCCTACCACATGGTTGAATGAATTATTGCTCTTAGTTTGACCAGGCTGAATGATATCTTCTGACAATAACATTTACAGCAGCCATATTGCTCACTATGGTCTTTTTTTACTTTGAATTTAAACTTTTTCAGCTCTTAAGGTTCTGCTGGATGTTTCATTGTTTGACCTCTTGGTACACAGTTAAAGTATAAGCATCTTGGCTTTAATTGCCGTGACGAAACCCATTAGCTTTGATTGTATTACTTTTGAATCGTGTTATTGTGATAACTGTAGCCTCTCTTCCTCCTTTCCCTGGACACTTGATGTCGTGATCAATGCAGTTCATCTAAAATCCATCAGATATTCACTTCTACGAAGTTTGTGTTTATACAATGTGATAGTATGTGAGATTATGGCTGTTTTTAACAGATTTTACTGTTGTTCAGCGTGTGCTGCTAGCTGTCTGAGGCAGCAACGCTTCTGTCGGCTGAAGGAGAGAAGCCTCAGAGTCAGTGGTGTGTTTACAAAATCAGCTCATTTTACGCTCCACAGTGGAAATGTACACATCAGATTGCCAGAGTAAAATACACGATTCCAAGTCTTCTGGGTCTTTTATTGCCAGGCCTTAAGGTACCTCTTTCACTTAGCAATTGCTGCAGGTTGTTGGTGATCTTGTTGTTGGACTAAGTGCAAACACTCCTGGTGTTCTACAGGAAGAATTTTAACTCACCGTATATACAACCAATATTCTGTATTAAGATTAATTTACTCCTCAGAGACCAACTATGAAGAATTAAACCAGAAGCAACGGGAAAGATGTTCAGAAATCACTTCATATATCTACAAATGCAGTATTATAGTGATTAATATTAAGTGCTGTAAAATAACACACCACATGAGTTATATTACTGTTTTAGTTGTGTTCCATTTAATTCACTGACCAATGATGATGAGGATTCTGCAGATTGTTTTGGAGTGACTGATATTTTTGCAACATGATATTTTCCTGCAGAGTAGTTTGCAGCAGTGCCTGGCTAACTTAAGCAGGTTTCCTCTCCATTTTGATATGACTCCTTGATAATTCGGTTCATAACATTTTAGTGTCCTTGCAGCTAATATTGTGGGAATAAGAGTTGCAGAAAAAGTCTTCATAAACTTAGTACTATAAATGTGATAACATAATCAATAGGTCAACAAATAATGCACATGCACGTTTGTTTTGTTTCTAACCTGTTAAAGTTGCAGCTGCACGGCTTGCTTGGGGCAAAAACCACAGGAAATACAGCAACAACAAGTATCTGAATGGCCCGTGATGCCAATCATTTAAGAAAAATACTTGATCTGGAGCTTCAACTGAATGTATCAGAATTTGCTCATACAATAAATAAATTTCAAGGGTGAAACATTAAAGATACAAGTACAACTATAAATAGAAAACTTGTTAAAAAAATGTAAAACTCATACAAACTAAAAAGATAGGAAATAGGGGAAACAGAAGAGCAATAAACAACATGGATGAAGAATAAAGAACATTTAAAAACAGAATAAATTAATAGGATATTAAATTACAGTTGCTAAATTAATTTACTTGTTATATTTCTGTTTATTTTTAATTTTGAGTCCTCCTTACAAAACCAGCTGGCTTGAAAAGATTTCAGGCTTTAAGAGGGACACCTCAGTGGGATCAGTGACCCTAAGACGTAGCCCTCAGTCATATTTAGGCCACCTCCATGACTTGATGAGCTTTCTTCTTACTTGACCCCAAGTATGATTTTTCCAGACAGGCCATGCCGCCAAAATTTTAATCCTTTTAATTAAGTTTTGTTCCTCAAGATATGTAAAGCTCCTGAGGGAACGTTTATCTTCTCTTATTATAATTAAGCTGCCGAGTGCTTGACTGACCTCCAGTCAGTCGTGCTGCTATACATGCATGTGTGTGGTGTCACTTCCAATTAGTCTAGACTTAACAAGTCATGTCTGACTCCTGGGAGGTTTGAGAGGCTTGGAGATGGTAGTTAGGATAATAATGCCACAAGTCACTCTGGGTGATTATATCATAATGTTCTTGTTATTGTTGTCCTGATGCTGAGATAATCCAGAATGCCTAATCGGCCTTTAAATGAATGCAGCACTTTAGAGGGTTTCAGATGTGACAGTATATATCTTAATAATATTGAAAAGAGGTTTTTATTCTTTTTTCCCTTCAAAAGAATTTTTCCATTCTTAGTAACAATAAATGTAAAAATGAGTAGGTTCAGCTTGATTGTTTCATTAATTGGAGTAAGGTTGATTTAACCCTTTAGGCTGTTTTTAGCAGTTTGTCTTGTTTTTCTGCAACATCTGCATATAATTTTCTGCATAAATAGAAAATTAAGAACTAAATGGGCTATCTTTTTTTCTTTTTGTTTTTCTGAATATACAAAGACATTTGTTCTAGGTAAAAAAGCATTTATTTAGTTATTTATATTTAAATATTTAGTTTCTCAAAAAATAATTTCCCAAATACATGACCTAAATTACCCGTCCATCTGTCTGAGCTCTAGTCAAAGTGGTAACAGATTCAGGAGGGAAACCCTGGTACCCGTCTCCCCAGTGAAAGACTACACACTCCTGTTAAAATGCCAGAAAAACTGAGACCATCTCAGTCTTTTCCACATACCTGACTTTACAACTAATGTTCACGATGGCCTATTGCGTATGGATGCCACCTGTCACTGCCTGCTCTGTGCATTTGTTTTTGGCACTTCTTAGTTAAACCATTCAATTCAGTTTCAATTCAATTCAGTTTACTTATATAGCGCCAATTCACAACACATGTTGTCTCAAGGCACTTCACAAAAGTCAGGTACATACAGTCCAGGCTCAGTGTGAATGGCCATCTGCCACGACCGACTGGGGGTTTAAGAGAACAGAGCAGAGACATAAAAAGAACACAGAAGCACTGAACCAGGAGTACTTTCTATGGGAAGGAGAAGTAAATCTTAATGGATGTAGCGCCTTTAGTTGTTTCATCTACAAAGAAAGAACAGATAAACTCTGACCCAGTTTTTAAGGTCAGAGTCTAAAAGAAAGCACATAGAGTTAGTCACAGTAGAATCTCAGTCAGTAGCTATGTCTAGGAGAGAGAAAGGGTTAAACACTGAAAGAGAGGGCCGAGTGGATCACCTGTACAGGGTGAGCATTAAGTTGTTGCCAGCAGAAGCTTGGACAATGCCCCCCTCCAGAAATGTGTCACAGGTAGACACAGAGTCAGGCTAGGTGTAGCTTCTGGGAAGAGAAAAGAGAGAGAACATAAAGTTAGAAGCTGAAATAACAGCAAATAATGCCAAATTAAACCAAGGGAGGCTCTTTGGTTTAATTTAGATCTGCATACTTTAAAGCACAATGTTAGAAAATTGGAGAGAAATGGCGCTCTACACACCTAGAGGATTCCTACTTAATCTGGAAAAATGGCCTACTGTTGTATAAAAAAACACTTCGCCAAGCCAGAACAGCTTATTTCTCATCATTAATTGAAGAGAACAAGAATAATCCTAGGGTTCTCTTTAGTACAGTTGCTAAACGTACACAGAGTCATAGCTCTGTTGATCCATCCATTCCCTTAGCTCTCAGCAGTCATGACTTTATGGGCTTCTTCTTAAATAAAATTGATTCTATTAGAAATAAAATCTTTGACATACTCCCGAAGATGATTACTTCATCCTCAGCAAGTGAGACAACATTAGAAGTTACTGTAGAACTTGATCTGTGTTTGGACTGTTTTGATCCTGTGGAACTTCCTGAGTTATCAGAAGTATTAGCTTAATCTAAACCCTCAACTTGTTTGTTAGACCCAATCCCAACCAAATTATTTAAGGAAGTGTTCCCTCTGATTACCAGCCTCATTCTAGATATGATTAATCTATCCATAGTAAATGGATATGTACCACAGGCTTTTAACGTAGCTGTAATTAAACCTTTACTTAAGAAACCTTCGCTTGATCGAGATGACTTGAAAAATTACAGACCTATATCCAATCTTCCATTCTTATGTAAAATTCTTGAGAAAATAGTTGCTAATCAAATGTGTGAGCATTTACACAGCTATGACCTGTTTGAAGAGTTTCAGTCAGGCTTCAGAGCTCATCATAGCACTGAAACAGCTCTACTGAAAGTCACTAATGATATTGTCATTGCCTTAGATAATGGAAAAGGGAAAGTTTTAAGCCTAGCCTTAAAAGTAGACAGGGTGTGTGCCTCACGGACTAAAATCGGCAGCTGGTTCCACAGGAGAGGAGCCTGATAACTAAAGGATCTGCCTCCCATTCTACTTCTAGAGACTCTAGGAACCACCAGTAAACCTGCAGTCTGTGAACGAAGTGCTTTGTTAGGAACATATGGAACAATCAGATCTCTGATGTATGATGGAGCTAGATCATTAAGGGCTTTATATGTGAGGAGAAGAATTTTAAATTCTATTCTGGATTTAACAGGGAGCCAATGAAGAGAAGCTAAAATAGGAGAAATTTGATTTCTCTTTTTAATTTTCATCAGAACTTTTGCTGCAGCATTTTGAATCAGCTGAAGGCTTTTATCTGCATTTTGTGGACATCCTGATAGTGAAGAATTACAATAGTCCAGCCTTAAAGTAACAAATGCATGGACTAGATTTTCATCGTCACTCCTGGGTAGGATATTTCTAATTTTGGCAATGTTCCGGAGGTGAAAGAAGGAAATCCTAGAAACCTGTTTAATATGGGATTTAAATGACATGTCCTGGTCAAAAATAACACCAAAGTTTTTTACTTTATTACTGGAGGTCAATTTAATGCCATCCAGGTTAAGTGATTGACTAAGCAGTTTCTTTTTTAAAGACTCTGGTCCAAAGACGACAACTTCTGTCTTGTCTGAATTTAGAAGCAGAAAATTTAAAGTCATCCAAGTTTTTATGTCTTCAAGACATGCTTGTAGTCTATCTAACTGGTTGGGCTCATCAGTATTTATGGATAAGTAAAGCTGAGTATCATCAGCGTAACAGTGAAAATGTATCCCATGCTGCCTGATAATTTGACCTATTGGAAGCATATATATAGTAAAGAGAATTGGCCCAACTACTGAACCCTGTGGTACTCCACAATTAACCCTAGAGCTTGAAGATGATTTATCATTTACATGAACAAACTGGAATCTATCAGGCAAAAAAGATTTAAACCAGCCTAGTGCTGTTCCCCTGATCCCCACAGCATATTCCAGCCTTTCTAAGAGAATATTGTGATCGACTGTATCAAATGCAGTACTGAGATCTAACAGGACAAGTACAGACACAAGTCCATTATCTGAGGCCATAAGAATATCATTAGTGACTTTCAGCAGAGCTGTTTCAGTGCTATGATGAGCTCTGAATTTTAGATAAGAACTATTAGCACTATACTGGTGTATGATCGGCAAACTCTTCCGAATATTCAACTACAAGGTTCTGTCAGTTTAATGTTTGATTATGAAGACGAGGACTTTTCCTTCGTTATTGACCGAGGTTCCTGATTACCTCTGCCACTCCAGGTCCACTTTCCTGAAAGAAGCGTCACTGTTGCAGAGGTAAATGCAACGGTAGGCTTGTATGGCTGAAGGCTTGTTCGACACACTTTTTCCCCATATTTAGGGCATCTCAGACTTTGCATGGAGAAATTATTTGACATTTTCCTTCCTGACGATCCATGGAGCCTTCCAACACTTGGTTGATTCTTGACGTCGGTTGGGAAGGGTCATTCCAGCTGTCAAAGCATCAACGGCACTCCCACTCTCTTCGTCACCGCCAGCGAAGGGTGAATCTGATCAATCTGCGATCTCTCTTGTCAGAATCCCTGGAATGCCAAGGCCTTGGTTCCATCAGCTCTTGTCAGGGTTGGCCTGGTGAACAGTCATCCTTAAGGGTTTCTTCACATGAACCTTCTCTTTGTGACAGAGACCTGGGTTAATGTTGGTGTGTCCAGCGTCTTTTCAGTGCTTTTGCCACCCTATTGTATTTATTTTAACTCTCCATGGACATCAGGTTGAGGAGGAGGAATTGTGGCTGTTTTTCGGAGTTTAGATTACTGTAAACAGCTTTCTCCATTATCCTCTTGGTCCAGTTTTGAACTGAACGTGTTTGAGCTTGGCCCGTCAAACCCAATTTTATGTGCCGTTATCTATCAACAACCAACATACAATAGGGACTTTTTAAAGGACGTTTCAGGATTATTAGCAGAGATCATGCCAAAATATGATCGAGTTCTTATCGTTGGAGATTTTAAACTGATGGTTAGGGAATTTTTAAGTTTGATTGACTCTTTTCATTTCACACAGTGGGTGTCTGGGCCTACACAAGTATGTGGCCACACACTGGACCTTGTCTGTTTCAAACCTGATGATTTTTGATACTGTATTTTCTAATCATAAGCCTGTGTGATTTGACATCACTTTGTCCAATAGCCCTGTTAAACCTTGCACACGTGTGTGGAAAAAGGACAAGCTGCGGGTGTCACTCTAAAAATTGCAGGACTGTTGCCGTTGCAATAAGACGAAGTATGCAAAAATAAATTATTTATCAAATATTGTGTCACACTATTACAAGCCAGATGATTTACTTAGAACTTTTGATTATGTTTTAAATGCTCCTCAAAATGCGTATATCGAGCCTTCCCCAGAGGCATATGAGACATTTCTGAACTTCTTTGTGGAAAAGTTGAATTATGTCGAGGCTCTTACAGGTCCTTCTCAAAATATTAGCATATTGTGATAAAGTTCATTATTTTCCATAATGTCATGATGAAAATTTAACATTCATATATTTTAGATTCATTGCACACTAACTGAAATATTTCAGGTCTTTTATTGTCTTAATACGGATGATTTTGGCATACAGCTCATGAAAACCCAAAATTCCTATCTCACAAAATTAGCATATCATTAAAAGGGTCTCTAAACGAGCTATGAACCTAATCATCTGAATCAACGAGTTAACTCTAAACACCTGCAAAAGATTCCTGAGGCCTTTAAAACTCCCAGCCTGGTTCATCACTCAAAACCCCAATCATGGGTAAGACTGCCGACCCGACTGCTGTCCAGAAGGCCACTATTGACACCCTCAAGCAAGAGGGTAAGACACAGAAAGACATTTCTGAATGAATAGGCTGTTCCCAGAGTGCTGTATCAAGGCACCTCAGTGGGAAGTCTGTGGGAAGGAAAAAGTGTGGCAGAAAACGCTGCACAACGAGAAGAGGTGACCGGACCCTGAGGAAGATTGTGGAGAAGGGCCGATTCCAGACCTTGGGGGACCTGCGGAAGCAGTGGACTGAGTCTGGAGTAGAAACACCCAGAGCCACCGTGCACAGGCGTGTGCAGGAAATGGGCTACAGGTGCCGCATTCCCCAGGTCAAGCCACTTTTGAACCAGAAACAGCGGCAGAAGCGCCTGACCTGGGCTACAGAGAAGCAGCACTGGACTGTTGCTCAGTGGTCCAAAGTACTTTTTTCGGATGAAAGCAAATTCTGCATGTCATTCGGAAATCAAGGTGCCAGAGTCTGGAGGAAGACTGGGGAGAAGGAAATGCCAAAATGCCAGAAGTCCAGTGTCAAGTACCCACAGTCAGTGATGGTCTGGGGTGCCGTGTCAGCTGCTGGTGTTGGTCCACTGTGTTTTATCAAGGGCAGGGTCAATGCAGCTAGCTATCAGGAGATTTTGGAGCACTTCATGCTTCCATCTGCTGAAAAGCTTTATGGAGATGAAGATTTCATTTTTCAGCACGACCTGGCACCTGCTCACAGTGCCAAAACCACTGGTAAATGGTTTACTGACCATGGTATCACTGTGCTCAATTGGCCTGCCAACTCTCTTGACCTGAACCCCATAGAGAATCTGTGGGATATTGTGAAGAGAACGTTGAGAGACTCAAGACCCAACACTCTGGATGAGCTAAAGGCCGCTATCGAAGCATCCTGGGCCTCCATAAGACCTCAGCAGTGCCACAGGCTGATTGCCTCCATGCCACGCCGCATTGAAGCAGTCATTTCTGCAAAAGGATTCCCGACCAAGTATTGAGTGCATAACTGTACATGATTATTTGAAGGTTTACGTTTTTTGTATTAAAAACACTTTTCTTTTATTGGTCGGATGAAATATGCTAATTTTGTGAGATAGGAATTTTGGGTTTTCATGAGCTGTATGCCAAAATCATCCGTATTAAGACAATAAAAGACCTGAAATATTTCAGTTAGTGTGCAATGAATCTAAAATATATGAATGTTAAATTTTCATCATGACATTATGGAAAATAATGAACTTTATCACAATATGCTAATATTTTGAGAAGGACCTGTATATCCCCCCCTGCTTATGACTCTTTATTCTCTGCCCCTTGCTCTGCTGCTTTCTACCAGTTTGAGCCTGTGATTTTATCTTTATTGTTTGGGGTTGTTGATCACCTGAAGCCCTCAGGTTTCCCGACTGATGTTGTTCTACCATGATTGTTTAAAGAGGTCATTTCTGTTCTCGGTCCATCAGTTTGGGCTCTTATTAACAGCATTCTGGCCACAGGTGTGGTTCCTAAAATGTTTAAACAGGCAACAGTGCAACCACTGATCGATAAATGGACAGTGGACCATAACATTCTGACATCCCACTTAGAGCATTGTGTAGGCATTCAGGGTACTGCACCAGAGTGGTACAGATCTGACCCGGCTAAGAGAACCTTTTGTGTTGGACTAAATGACTGCAGATCCACCTTTGTTCCATTCTGCTATTTTCCCTGTGTCTTCTGCCACTTGGCTCCTTTTTCAGAAAGCATAAGATTGCTTTTCATTGTTATGCAGATGATACTCAGGTTTATTTGCCCCTAAAACATGGTAAATGACTACTCTACACAAGGTTAAAATTTATGTTTGAGGATTTAAAAGCTTTGATGCATTTTGCCCTTTAAAATTGAAATCAAAATAAGACTGAGGTGATGATGTTTAGTCTGGATGTCACTGGTGGGTCTTCTTGTTTAGACGTTGGCTGTCTGACAGATTACAGAAAACAGCAGCAGTAAAATCCAGTTCTCCTCACCTGAGGCAACTGGCCAAAATAAAAAGCACCTTGTCAAAATACGACTTCAAAACAGTAATCCATGCCTTGTTACAACTTGGCTGGATTACTGTAATTCTTTGTACCTTGGAGTTAGTAATTCATCCTTATCATGCCTCTAGTTTGTGCAAAACGTTGCTACGTGGCTTTTAACGCGAACATGGAGGAGAAAGCATATTACTTCCATTTTATCCTATCTGCACTCGTTGCCTATCCATTTTAGAGTTCATTTTAAAACTCTTGTTTGTTTTTAAGTCTTTAAATTGACTTCCCCTCCCCACCTCTGTAAACTACTGCACTTACACTCCCCTTCTTGGTCACTCAGATCAGCCGTTGCTGGAGGTGCAGAGGACATGGTGGAAGATGAAGGGAGATCGGGTTTTTGCTGCTGAAGCTCCCAAATAATGGAACACTTTGCGAGTGCAAATTAGAAAAGCCAATTTACCAGCTATTTTTAAATCTGCTCTTAAGATCCACCTTTTCTCTTTGGCTTTTGAAAATAAAACTTTTAAAAGTTTTATTTTTAGTTTTTCCTGTCTGCCATATTTTCTTGTTGCTACTTTCAATTGGATTTTATTTAATGTTTTGTTCAATTTTTTAATCATTATCATTGTTCAGCACTTTAGTCAGAGCTTCCTGTTTTAAAGTGCTTAATAAAAAAGTTGTTTTGACACATAATATGACATGTCTTTTTTATTTGAAATGTCACAGTTGTCTTTATGATGCCGAGGTGCAAACTATATATAACACTTTGGATCGTGTTGTTCCTTTCTCTTGACTGATGCATTTGTGCAATAAGAGCCTTTGGAGCTTTGGCCATCTGTGTGCAATCAGTGGTTTTAGCTAAAGGATGCAAATGTGTGAAAGATTTTCCTAGAACTACTAAACTGTAGTTCTTGTTGACCAGCTGTTCTATAATTAAGGGCCTGCATGTGCCCAATAAGACTGAATGCAGAAACTGAATGAAAAGCTGTGCATACATTTTAGTTTAAGAGTTTGTACTATTATGCAGCTATGTAAAATTTTTATTTTTTTAAATTTTTCAACCTGATTAATTTGTATGTTGTTTAGTTAAATTGGCCAGGATATAAACTATATGGCCAAAAGCATGACTGTGCACCAGCATGTAAAGCAAGCTCTGTAAGGACATGGATGAACAAATTTGGTTTGGGAGAACTTGAGTGGCCTTTACAGAGTCCTTCCTTAAACCTGATAAAACACCTCTAAAATGAATTGGAGCAGAGACTGAGAGCCAGCCCTTCCTGCCCAACATTAGTGTCTGATCTCAAAATGTGCGTCTGGAAAAGGGTTAAAACCTCTCTTAAACACACTCCTAATCCCTGTGGACAACCATCCCAAAAGATTTGAAGCTGTCAAAGTCGCAAAGTGTGGAGCAACATCACTTTAAACCCTATGAATGGGATGTCACTGGTGTTTGTGTAAAGTAGATGAGTGAATACTTGTTGGTATACCATGTCACAATATCTGTTAGAAGTGGAGGGAGGGAGGGAGGGAGGGAGGGAGATTATGGATATGTTACACTGTTGGTGGAAAAAGTTTTACAAGTTTTGTCATTCTATACATGACAACAAACTGACATTTTAACAGGGTGTGAACACCTTAGAGTGTGATTGTTTAAACAGCCTCCAACATGTTCTGGATGTGAACTGGGTGCTCCTGTACAACTCAAAAAATTGGAATATCATGAAAAAGTTCAGTATTTTTTGTCACTCATTTCAGAAAATGAATCGCATACATTGTAGAGATTCATCACACATAGTGAAATATTTATTGTAGCTTTGATAATTATGGGTTATAGATGATAAAAACCCCAAAATTCTGTGTCTTAGAAAATTATTACAGAAATATTGGGACATCACTAGCTTTTAGATTTTAAACAATCTACTTTAAAAGAAACCGGTTGAGATCTTAATGTCTGCTGCAGGAAGTTTGGTTGATTTCACTTTTATCTGTCTAGTTCCAGTCACTCACATTCCATGAGGATGTTTAGATTTTTCTATTACTACTTATCAAAAAAACAAAACAAAAGAGAACACTTAAAATATAATGTAGCTTTATTTAAAAAACTCTGTTTCCTTGTTCTTTTTAAAAAAAAATTTAACTACTGGCAGGAAATAAAACAGTTACAATATTTTATGAGAATATATTAATATTAATATTTATTTTAGAGAAAAAGAAAATGGGAATAAACATTGCCACATGATAATTAAATATTTTTACCAGATGGAGAAGAGATTGAACCAGTAGTGGAAAATTGTTCTGCATTTCTTCATGCTTGTACTCCAACTTATTTGCACTCTTTTAACAGTACTGCAAATGGATTTAGCGTGTTCATGTTCATTTTATTTGGCCTTTAGTTTGTATTGAAACAGATGCTATCTGGGACACAGGAATTTTAATTTAAAATTGTAACATAATTATCGAAAACATTTAATAAAAGAACAACATTGCTTTCTTGTCCATATTGCCCAGCCCTAATCTTAGCACAACCTAATATCTTTAATACCACATTATATTTGGTTACTATGAAACTATTATTCTTCGCTTCATACATACACCAGAATGTTCCATGGTCCAATGTGTGTGTGTTAGAGAAACACACATTGGACCTGACTGAGCTCTCAATCCACAAGGACTTATTGAGTGTGTGTGTGTGTGTGTGTGTGTGTGTGTGTGTGTGTGTGTGTGTGATGTTTAGGGAAAAGGCCCAGATCCTGAAGAAAACTGGCATGAAGAGAGTTCTGCTGCTCGGCTCTGGGTACGTCTCTGGGCCTGTTGTTGAGTATCTGACCCGAGATGAGAGGACACAGGTCACTGTTGGTGAGTATATAAGACATTTGTGTCTTTAACACTTGAGGCCCAACCCACTACTCTTACCTGTACCTCAGCTTTCCTTGGTAAGGTGTCACATATAATCAGTTTCAAGGTTCAGTCTAAGTCAGACTGTTGTGGTTAAAACAATAGTGTGTGCTTACCTTCACTCACTCTGGTGAATGCTTGCTAACATTTATTCCCTGTTCTACAAGGACCAGCTCATTCACATCCCCATCACCAAGGGAACTGAATTACATCCCAACCAGAACAGAGCTTATTACGGTTTTTCTCACTAAATGTATTTATCATATAAATACACTGATAATAATACTGAATACACAGTAATACTAAATGTACTACATGAGTAGGAAAGAATATTTCCCAGAGAAATAGAACAACAGTTTGCTAAATTTATGTCTTAAACAATCATTTTACTGCTCAATCATAACATTAATAATCACAGACTGCATTTAAGACTGTGTATTGTGTGTACTTTGTCCATGTGTTCAGCTCATTTATATGTTTTAAGTGTTTGTTGGTCAGGATAACTAGCATGTTCTTGTGAGGATATTTTTGGACCACATTCCTCTGAGTGTGTGCTTCTTCTGCTTTATTTTTCATTTAGCGTCTGTGCTTCTGAAACAGGCTGAGGAGCTGGCAGCCAAGTATCCCAACACGATCCCTATCATGTTGGATGCCAGCAACCAGGAGGGACACCTGGATTCTCTGGTCAAAGACCATGACCTGGTCATTAGGTACCAAGCCCATGTTCACATTGTACCAAAACATAATGCAATCAGACGCTTTTCCATTCAGAGACATTTTTCTGTCTGTTTTTAGCTACATTACTTTGTGTGCAATTATGTCTGACGGTGACCTATGCCTACCCTGCCAGACTAAGTTAATATACTCTCAGCTTGAGGTTCAAATAAAAATGTCATCCTTTCAAACTTTCCATCTGTTTCCCAGCATGCTGCCTTATTCTTTCCATCCCCTCATCGCCAAACACTGCATCAGGAGGAAGGTGAACATGGTGACAGCCAGCTACCTGAGTCCTGCTATGACAGAGCTGCAGAGCAGGTGACGAACATGAACCATGTCAAGACTTAAATTACTTTTCTAAGAGCTGATAAACTGTTTCTGTGTCTTTTTATATGTACTTCATAAATAGAAAGAGAAAAACAACTTCTTAAATTTGACCCATATTTGTCTCAAACATACCTGGTTTATGTTCAAGACTATGACCATGGAAACTTTCTAAAAATTTTACCAGTACATTTAAATATCAGTTTTATCTGGTACTTGCGATCATAATTAATTTTGGCTAAAGCTGAAAACAGAGGATCGGGGCCTGTATTCACAAAGATTCCCAGAGATCTCCTATCTTAGCCTAAAAATCCCTGCCAAGGACTCTCCTCGTGATTCTGTTTGCTGCTGAGAGTGACTCTGAGCGAGGAGAAGACAGAAATTCCTATCTTACTAGGTGTGGTTGACCCCGTTGCTAGGTGTGGGTGACCCTGTTGCTAGGTGTGACGCTATCTTCTAAGCGCTGTGATTGGTTGTTACAAAAAAGCAAATAAACTCCTTGTAATCAATGGAATTTAAACTGGATTCTGAAATGTTTAAATCATGATGATAAAACTCAGCAATATTAAATTAATTGTCACACAGCACCAACTTGTTTGAACATAGCTTATTTAAATGCACGTCATCGTTTTAATTTGCTTATTATTATGTTTACACACTACGCTGGTTATTTTCCTACTTCATCTATTTGAGTTGTTTGGAGTAGTATGGAGTCAGGTATTTAAAATTATTAGATATGTGGCATAGTGGATATATTTGACAGAGAAAGGGATGAAGGTCGGGGCCTGTATTCACAAAGAATCCTAAGACTAAAATTTGCTCATAGTGACGTGATTCTAAATAAAAATTTTAGAATTTCTAGTTTTTTCTTAGAATTTTCCCTCGTTAAGATAAAAGTGATTCATGAAGCATCTTAGGGGTTAGGGGTTTTCTTAAGGCCTAACGTGAGGACTTGTTAAGAGTAGTGAGGAGGACTTTTAGTGAGCTTAAGAGTGTCTTAAGCAGAGAAGATGGTGGAAAGACCGGGAGAAACGAGAGATATTCTCCTACAATAAACAACAGTGTACAGTGTCTATCTGCTCTGATGACCGCTTTGATCTCTTGGCGTTCTCTCCATGAGCTTCATGAGGAGGTCACCTGAAATGGGTTTCCAATGAGCCTTAAAAGAACTTCTGAGAGGTTCATTGAGAAACGACCAGAGGTTAATATTTCAGTCATTACATCAAAGGGCGGCTACTTTAAGGATTCTGAAATATAACATATTTAACGTTCTTTACTATTTTTCGATTACTACATAATTCCATGTGTTCATTCAGTTTTGATGCCTTCAGTGAGAACCTACGTATAATGTAAATAGTCATAAACATAAGGAAAACTAAAACTTTTGACCGGTAGTGTATATATATCATTTTATATATAAAATAGATGTAGTAGGATAGATAATAAGCTAATCAAAATAATGACAAGCTTGTTAATAAGCTTGTTCAAGCATGTTGATGCTGTGGGACAATTAATTTAACCTTGCTAAGTTTTATCATCATGAGTTACACATTTCAGAATCCAGTCTAAATTCTGTCATGGGTTAATTTCTCTCCATTGATTACTAGGAGCGCATTTGTTTTTCTTAGAAGACACCTAACAACAGGTCAACCACACCTCCTCTCTAAGATAGGAATTTCTGCCGTCTCCTCGTTCAGTCGCTCTCAGCAGTGAACTGAATCACTCTTAAGCTAGGAGCCCTTCCCAATAATCTTTAAGTTGGGAGCTCTCTGAAAATCTTTGTGAATACGGACCCAGAACTGCCAGGTCCTGGGGAGGACAAAACCACAGAGAAGCTTCATAAATGTAGTGAAGGATGCTGAGATGGGGGAGGAGATGATAAGTTGCAGAGAAACATTAAGACAGAAGCTGACAGAAGAAATGAATGTTTACACATAATGTCACCCAAATATTCATAATGTCGTATGTTGACATGTTATTTTTCTGTTGCGTTTTCATTTATAAAGGTGCTCCTTTTAATTAAAAACTGTTCGAGACCAATATCTCATCTTTTACATTATGAAATGCATGAGAGGGATTTTATTCTGCTCATAAAAACTTTACTGGTATTTAAGTACAGTTTTATCAAAGTAACTGTACTTTTACTTGAGTATATAATTTTTGTACTCTTTCCACCTCTGAAAGGCAGATGTACGAAAGATGCTGAGTTTTAAGATAATAAATGGTGGAGCAGGAAAGAGTCAGTTGCTGCAGAGGTAACTCATAGAGTGAACAATGTAGGCGTACAAATACAGCAGCTTTCCAGTTTTTCTTCTTGTTGTGATTATGAATCTGAGAATATTATTTAATATTAATATTTTATCAAATAATATTTTGGTCTGTTAAGGGTTATCCTGTGAATACCAGCCCAGTAAGGCGATGGTATTAGGACAAAATAGAAAGGTGTGAGCCAAGCTCTGACTATATTGAACAGCAAAAACATGGAATGAATTCACACAATTTCTTAAAATACAAGAATTTATTAACAAAAATAAGTCAACTCAAAGTCAAACATATTTCAATCAACAAACTCTTTACTATGCTAAAACAATATAAACAAGTTGATTAAAGATGATTGAAAACCATGACCTAAAGAGTGATGCAACATTACCATGTAATATTTATGTTTGAAAACCAAGGATTATCTTGAAGAATCTGGAGGTGAAGTTAAGTTAGTCTTGGAACCAACTGAGGCAATAATTGGTATACCTTTAGACAACCATTCACAATGCAAGATCAGATAAAATATTATTTTAATAAAATAATGTTTTAAGAATGATCTGCTGAATAAAACCAACCTTCTGGATGACTAATTCTCAACTGGGTCTCATTAGCTGCCTTTATTTATTAAAATAATACTTAAGTAAATATTATTAAGGGAATATTTTGGAAAAGAGCCAAATCTTTCTGGAGAAATGGGGCTTAATGGTGTTTACTTAGTTATCAAATTTAGTAAAATAATGTTTAGGGACTATTATTCACTAGCTTGAAAACTAACAACCTTTGTTAAATATTCCCTAGCAGACAAGCACGTGTTCTTGGCTTGTTAGCAGTGAAAGCTAACAAAGGAAGCTGATAGCTTAGCACAAGAATCGAACACACACCTTTAAAATACCGTTAATAAAAGGGTTAAAATGCATGAGCGCGGACGGCGCGTTATGGTCGATTTTCTGTTTAAAATCACCCTTCAAGTAAAGTTTGTCTTAACTTTAAAAACATACAAACAAAACCAAACTTCATAAATTGAAAAATGTTCAGATCATTTCAATCTAAATCTTTCTCCATTACTCTGCCCAAACATCAAACCTCATATGAACGTGTTGAGGAGTTGTCTGGGTGACGATGAAGTTTGAAGAAAAGTCCACAGTCAACAAACGGTAACCTCAGTAGCTGTGGGGGGGTTGAAGGTGTGGCCGCTCTGTGAACAAAGGGTTAGCTTCCAGCTAACCTCCGTAGCTGTGGATGAAAGACTGCTCGTTGTGTCCGCCAACCAACTGAATATTACCGTAACCACGGTGATGCGGCTCCTGTTGTCGTCCTTTCAGACTCTGCTTGTAGAGACAGCGTCTCTGCAGGAGATTTTCTGGAACAGTTTGCTTCTGCAGGCCTCAGAGACAAAGTAAAGCAATGCTTATACCTTAATTTCCCCTCTTTATAAATGAAATCACCTGGTACACAAACAGTGATTCACTCGTACTTGACTTTGCATATGATCGCGTGATCTTATGACACCCTTGGATCCAGTTTGAAGAGTTTGTCTTTTTGCCAGCAAAGAGACAGTAGCGCGCTGTCTTACCTGCCAGCCTCGCACAGAGTCCAGATGGTAGAGAAAGGACCATTGGAAAGGTGGGGGTTTTATATGGCCAGTGGCATCATGGGATGTCCGCTTCTACCCCCCTTTCCCCTTCTGAAGTTGTGCTGAATGTCGGTTAAATGCAATTTAATTTGAAAGTTCCAGAGACGTTTGTACTGCAGTTTCAATGTTGAAATCCATGGCTGTGGTCCCAACAATCTCATTTATTTTGTACTAGTTAAGTTATTTTGTTGACCGACAAGAAACTATATGTTTACATATTAAGCCTAGTTTACATTATAGGCTGAATATGTATACATATATAATGCTGTAGTTTTTTTGGCCATCTGAGAATAAAAATTGTCACATTAGCCCTGTAACTGTCTGTATATATATATTTATAGACCTATATTTCAAAATTTCAACCCAGCAGTTGAAAGTGGCCCAGTCTGTCAGAATCTCCCGGTCCACTATTTTCTCCCCAGTCCGGCCCTGGAAACAAACAACTGCTACTAAACAGACACCAGTTTACCCCTGGAAGCATTTCGCGGGGGAAAAAACCTTTTGCTGAATTATTTTAAAGATGTTAGGCTTGGAATAAAACACAGTGTCATGGGAATATTAGAGTTTAAAACCTAAAGGTTTGAGAGTATTTCTGTGTGTGTGTGTGTGTGTGTGTGTTAGGGTGGAGGAGGCAGGTATCACCATTGTGAATGAGATGGGACTGGATCCAGGAATAGATCACATGCTGGCCATGGAGTGTATCGACCAGGCCAAAGCTGATGGCTGCACTGTGAGTCCACTCACACTGTGAGAGAGTGAAAATATTTGATCTGCCAACATACTGATGGTCCATATGCTCCTGCCAACATATAAATGACTATGTTGTTTAGGTGGAGTCCTACAGCTCGTTCTGTGGTGGGCTTCCTGCTCCTGAGTGTTCAGACAATCCTCTTCGCTACAAGTTCAGCTGGAGTCCATATGGTGTCCTTCTAAACACCATCCGCCAAGTTGTGTTCCTCAGAGATAGTGAGGTATCGAAGCATCAGAGGGCCATAAAAAGTGCCTGCTACTGCAGTTTGTCTGAAGGAGAAGCCTAATGAGAGGCTCTTTGTCTCTTTAAGGTGGTGAATATCCCAGCGGGTGGGGCTCTGATGGATTCTGCCACAACAATGGATTTCTTTCCAGGTTTCAACCTAGAGGGATATCCCAACCGCGACAGCACCAAGTACGCCGAGCCGTACGGCATCCAGACCGCACACACAATCATTAGAGGAACCCTGCGCTTCAAGGTACAGCCTTTACACAAATGAGACATGAAGTATCGTTCAAAGTGTCATCATTAGGAGAATTGAAGTAACATTTTCTTGACTTAACTTTTTAGAACACAGTATTGTTTTAGAATATTGACCACAGTGGTAACATAAATAATGTTAAACAAAATGTCTTAGTGGTGGGTTTATGGTTTCTCTGAGAACGTTTAAGATTTCAATTCAATTCTAAGATACTTTATTATTCCCAAAGAGAAATTAAATGTTGTTGTAGCTCATATTATCCAGGTTTCCTCAAAGAGCCGATGTAGATGCTGATGGCTGTTGTTGTACAACAGTCTGATGAAGAGGATGCTCAGGGATCTCCATAATGTTCTTCATTTTATGAAGCATCCTTCTTTGCGCAATGATCTCCAGAGGATCCAGAGGTGTCCCCAGAACAGAGCCAGCCTTCTTTATCAGCTTGTTGAGCTTTTTTAAATCCCTGGCTCTAATGCTGCTACCCCAACAGATGATGCCAGAAGAGATCACACTCTCCACAACAGACCTATATAAGATATGCAGCATCTTGCTGCAAACACCAAAGGTCCTAAGCTTTCTCAAGAAGTACAGTCTGCTCTGTCCCTTCTTGTAGATGGCTTCACAGTTGCATCTCCACTCCAGTCTGGTGTCCAGGTGAACACCGAGGTATTTATACTCCTCCACCATCTCCACCTCTTCTCCCATGATGGAAACAGTGTTTGACCTATTCCTGTTTCCCTTAAAATCTACAATCATCCCCTTTGTTTTATTCACATTCAAGATAAGATGATTGTTTCCACACCAGCTCCCACTAGCGGTCCACCAGCTCCCTGTACTCAGCTTCTTGTCTATCTCTCATCCACCCCACAACTGCAGAATCATCCGAGTATTTCGGCAGATGACAGGAGTCTGTCTTGTACTGGAAGTCTGAGGTGTACAGAGTGAAAAGGAATTCAATTCAGTTCAATTCAGTTTTATTTTTATAGTGCCAATTCACAACACGTGTCGTATCAAGGCACTTTACAAAGTCATTTCAAACGAATCATGCAGATTTCAAGTCAGGATGCTGAGCTTGTTTCTGAACTGAACCTATTGAAGAATGTGTTTAGTTCATTGGCTCTGTCCAGACATCCATCTTCCGATCTTTCTTCTGCTTGAAGCCTGAGATCTTCTTCATTCTTGACCACACATCTCTGATATTGTTTTGCTGGAACTTGCTCTCCAGCTTCTTGTACACCTCATTGCTGTCTCCTATCTTGACTTTAAGTTGCTTCTCGGCCCCTAATAGGAGATAGTTGTAAAATCTATGTGCTTATACGTGACAGAAAGAACAAAGCCAAAAGGATAAGAGACAGTAATAAACAATCAACAAAAGCCATAAACTGTCAGGTACAACCACACATAGAGTTAATATCAGCAACTAAGTCATGTAAACTGGCTTTACTGAACATTAGATCTGTCAGGAAAATCATTTTTAATCAATGACTTCATTACTGACCACAATCTTGATGTTATGTTTTTAACAGAAACATGGTTACATGAATTTAATGAAGCTCCCATTCTGATAGAGGCGACGGCTCCGAACCACAATTTTCTTTGTGAGAGCAGACAGCAAAGAAAAGGTGGAGGGGTGGCCACTTTGTTTAAAGATTTATTAGAGTGTAAAAAAGTATTTCTGGCAAATTTGACTCTTTTGAATATTTGGCTCTCCGGGTAAAGAGCCCGATCCGAACCATGTTCTTGAATATTTGCAGGCCTCCTAAGTCCAAAACAAACTTTATCAGTGATTTTAATGAAGTTTTATCTGTGATTTGTGTTTATTATGACTGTTTAATTATTGTGGGAGACTTCAACATTCACATGGACAATCCTGAAGAAAGAAGTGCAATAGATCTATGTGACACTCTTAGAAAGTTTGGTTTGATTCAACATGTTAAACGGCAAACACACAAACAGGGACATATTTTGGACTTGATCATCACTAAGGGTCTAAACATTCCAATGTGTCTGTAACTGATGTTGCCCTATCTGACCACTTTTCTGTTATTTTTGAAAGCATCATCTGCAATGACTCAGTTTGCCAAAGAGACATGATAAGAAAACGCATCTTTAAGGACAGTGCTGCTGAAACCTTTAACCAGATTTACTCTTCTACCTCCACTTTGCCCTGTAACACTGTAGATGAGCTGGTAGATAACTTTCATTCTAAAATCTCGGACATCATTGATTCAATTGGTCCAATTAAAGTGAAAGTCGTTTCTGGGAAGAAAATGTCTCCATGGAGAAGTGCTCCACCAGTCAGAAGTGAAAAAAAGGAGTGTCGAAAAGCTGAATGCAGGTGGCGAAAGACTGGACTCCAGGTTCACTATATTATCTATAAAGAGAGACTATACAGATATAACCTACAACTGAAAAATGCAAGAGAATCTTTCTTTTCTGAGATCATCAGCAAAAACATTAACAATGCTCGTGCATTATTTGCCACGGTCGACAGGTTAACAAACCCTCCAATAACTGTAGCATCTGAACTCCACTCTACCAGGGCCTGCAATGAATTTGCTAAATTCTTTACTGAAAAAACCCAAAAGATCAGAGGGGCGGTCAGCACATCCACATCAACTCCAGTACCAATGTTGTCTCCAACTAGAACTGATTTTGACAAAATTTCCCAATTTCACCAAATAAACTGCAAAATCTTAGAAGAAATCATACAGCAACTAAGTTCTTCTTCCTGCGGTCTCGATGTTTCCTTAAGAAAGCTTTGCCTGTAATAACATCTGATTTAACTCAAATAATAAACACGTCCCTTTTGTCAGGTGTTTTCCCCCAGGCCCTAAAAACAGCAATTATCAAACCTCTATTGAAAAAGAGCAATTTGGACAAGCTGCTACTACAGAACTACAGGCCTATATCAAACTTCCCATTCATCAGTAAGATTATTGAAAAAGCTGTGTGGCAGATGGCCGCTCACACTGAGCCTGGTTCTGCTGGAGGTTTTTTCCTGTTAAAAGGGAGTTTTTCTTCTCCGCTGTCGCTACATGCATGCTCAGTATGAGGGATTGCTGCAAAGTCAACGCCAGTGACTGTCCACTGTCTCTACATGCTCATCCGGGAGGAGGGAATGCTGCAAGTCACTGACTGGATGCAATCTGCTGGGTTTCCTTAGATAGAAAAACTTTTTATCCAATTTGAATAAAAAGCTAACTCCGACTGCACTGTTCAATTGTTACGATTAATTGGAATGTATGTACCTGACTGTTGTGAAGTGCCTTGAGACAACATGTGTTGTGAATTGGCGCTATATAAATAAAACTGCAAGGACAGGGACTTTTTTGTGTCAGTAGGTAACTTTACATCAGAGAGCACAAAAATCACGTGGCGTTCCCCAAGGGTCCATCTTATGGCCCCTCCTATTCAATATCTACATGCTCCCCCTAACTCAGATTTTAATAAACAACAACGTAAGTTATCATAACTATGCAGACGACGCACAGCTATACGTTACGATGTCACCAGGTGACCATGAACACATTCAAGCACTGGGTAAATGCTTAGAAGAAATCAATGCATGGATGGGCCTAAATTTTCTTCAGCTGAATCAAAACAAAACTGAAGTAATAATCTTTGGACCAAAGGAGCGTTTAAGAGTTAGCACACAGCTTCGGTTAATACAGCTAGAAACCACCAGTCAGGCTCGAAACCTGGGTGTAGTGATGGACTCAGACCTGAACCTTCAGAGGCACATAAAGGTAGTAACTAGGTCGGCTTTCTATCACCTAAAGAACATCTCCAGGATTAAAGGACTGCCTCACTAGAACTAAGAAAATGGAGCACATCACCCCGGTTCTAAAGTCCCTACACTGCCTCCCTGTAGCTCAGAGAATAGACTTTAAAATACTTCTGTTAGTCTATAAATCACTGAATGGCTTAGAACCAAAATACATTACAGACTTGTTGTCAGTGTATCAACCACCCAGACCTCTCAGGTCTTCTGGCTCAAATCTACTCTGCATACCCAAAACCAGAACTAAACATGGAGAAGCAGCTTTTAGTTCTTATGCTCCACTAATTTGGAATAAACTGCCATAAAGCTGTAAAAGTGCCGAAACCCTAAGTTGCTTTAAATCAAGATTATAAAATTATTTGTTTAGAGTGGCCTTTGACTGTGCCATTTAGGCATGATTAGTTGTGTTTTCAGTCCAATTTTCCTTTCATTTTCTTGTCCATCAATCTATTCTATTCTCTTTATTTTATTTTATTTTTTAAATTACCTCTGTTGCTTGATTTTATCATTTGATTTGTTTTTCTGTGTCTGTATCTGTTTATTTGCTTTATGATTGTATTGTAATTGTATGTACAGTGCTTTGAGTGTGTCGTTGCTGAAAAGTGCTATATAAATAAACTTACCTTACCTTCTGTATACTCCTCAGTAATTCCCTGTCTCCCTCTGTGAAGGCTCTTTTTCCTTGTTAAAGGTGGACACAAAGTGTTTCAATATCTGGACTGCAGAGACAACACTTCACAGTAACATGCCCTGGATTACGCCATCTGTTGTTCACAAGTACTGCTTGTCCACCTCCTTTGATTTTGCCACTCCTCTTTATATCTCTGTCTGCTCGTATGGTCAGAAAGCCTGGCAGAGAGATGCTGGAGTCAAGGATATGATCCTGCAGCCATGTCTCAGTGAAACACATAATACTGCATTCCCTCAACTATCATATTGAAAAATGAAATCAGGAGCTTTCCTAAATTTTGAAAGCCATAACAATCTTACTGTATTTAAAATTGTGGTTTCAGCTGTGGGTGAGTCGGTTTAGGGTGAAGTGATATTTAATTTCTTTTATTAACACATCATGACGTTTCGTTTTCAGTATAAAATTCTTCCTTTTTCTTTTGGTATTAGCCTATCCATGTGTTTGTACTGTCTTTGTTGTTTGTTAACAGGTGAGTGGTATTGTCCTGTGTTAGGACTTGTGTACATAAAATTAAAAAGAAACAGCCTACAGGTTAAATTCTGATGATGACATTAATCTGATCACAGTTTTCACTGTGTCTGTTATTGGCTGTAATTTTCTGTTTTCTGTCTTGCATTAAGCTGTTGTTTTGTTTCACAGGGCTACTCGAAAGCCATGGGTGGTTTCATTAAGCTGGGACTGATCAACTCGGAGCCCAGTCCTGTCCTACAGCACCCTAGATCTGCCATTTCTTGGGTATGAAGTGCTGTTCAGAATCGTTCAGCACTCTCCTTTATGCTCCGTTTTGGTTTAATTAATGTTTTTAAGCTCATCAAATGACAGGAGTCTGTTGCTGTCAATACTTCCTCATCAGCTTCAAGGCTGCAGCGAATGGAGGCTTTCTGATAATCATGACTTTCGGAAAAATAGTGTTATCTTTATGCTTTTGAGTGAATATGTTTACCAGCAATGAAGTGGTTCATTGATTTTCCATCCTGCCACTAATCTGTAAACTCTCCAAAATCTTTTTATTTGGAGATGAGATGGGAAATGTAAAAGGTCAAATAAATTAGAACACTTGGAAATGTAGACATGAAGGCTGGGTACAAAGAGGAGTTATGAGACACTTTATGAAATTAAACTGAAGAGGAGCACAGAGACGTACTCTGCTGTCAGGCCTATTTGGTAACATCACAGATATAAAAATTTTATGTACTGTAGGTTTAAAATTGTTCAAGTGCTGAGGAAAGTTGCAAAGCATTTTACTGCTTGTTCATTTCTTTTTTTGTGTGCAGAAAGAACTCCTCTGCCAGCAAATGGGTTTGTCTTCTTCCATCTCTCAAGAAGCTTTTGAAGAAGCTGTCTATAAACAGATTGGAGAGGACCAGTTCAGGATGGACGCCTTGAGATGGTGCGAAACCAAATTAGCAGCCCCACAAACACACTCACCGATAAGAGCACTAAGTTAGGCACCCAGAAGGAATGACCTAACTTGGACATAGTTTTGGTACACATGAAGCCCAGTAAAGGGTATGTCCAGTTCTGGCCAGAACTTAATTACCAGTATGAATGTCATATTCAGCTGGGCTTTTAATAAATGATAAAGCATTCCTTTTTCAGCCCAACCTAAACAATTTTGAATGATTCTTAAAAACAATAATTTAACAACTTTAACTTCATTGTGGACTTTTTGCAGTCCTACTAGGGTTGTCAAAATACTACAATTTTAAACTCATACCATTGCTAAAAAAATACTTGTAACCATTTTCAATACTGCGGCGTTATTTTTGAAGGCAAAGGGTTCTTTCTAGTTGAGGGAAAAAAAGAATAACATTGTTTACAATATGACAATATTTTAACGTCCTCAGTTTGGGCGAAACAATAAGTAGAGCACAAATCAGCCCTCATTTAGAAAAATATATAATTTAAAAGTGTCACTTCCCTGTTTAGCACAACAGTAGACGAGTTGAAACTTAGCATGAGTGATAATATCCTTTATGGAAGGATGTTTCTTTGATTCAGTTGTGCACTTTTATTTTATTATAACTGCTTATCTTTAGTGTGCCGATGTATTCTTCCGTTTGTCTGTCAATTTGCTGTTGATACAAATAAATGTACCCCGCCTCCCGCCCATAGACTGCTGGAGATAGGCACCAGCTCCCCCGTGACCCACTATGGAATAAGCGGTAGAAAATGACTGACTGACAAATAAATGTTATAACTGAGGGACAAAAAGGATCATTCTATACTAAAATAAATTGTGTTTCAAAGCAAACAGAAATCTGGGGCATACAAAACGGATTATTTACAGTGTAAACAAGGATCTGGTCCATGCAGATGCATTCAACAGCAGCCCTGTACAATTTCTGCCTTTCTGGATCACGCACAGACTAACAGGCTAATATTAGCTGATTAATTGGTTGTTAGCTTGGATAGACAGCCTTCAGTCTAAAATCTTTGGGTGGGTGGGTGATGGATTGGGGCAGTTGGTTCACATCTGGACAGACCCACTGAGTGCTGGGTTGCAGTGCTGAGTGCTGCCACCTAGCTCAGAATCAGCTGATCAGCTCACGGTCTTGGCAGACTACTTTCCAGAATATTATTACAATGAATGTAGACGAACATTAATTATTTACCTGTCACAAAATGTGCACTGCACACTCAGGCGTGAGTCAGGTTCAAGCTGCCCAAATTTGCCCCGGATATCTGATGCAGCCACAGTAGTGGGCGTTGTGTACTCAGTGTTTTTGTTTTCTCACACTGATTTTCTACATCAGCTGGCAGATGATAGAATGAACGTTGGTCTTGACCACCACGTGCAGCACAACCCACAGTTAAGCAAGTTTTCACCATAGTTATGGTAGAATGGTCCAGGGATTTGCTTCACTGATCACGCTAAAACAACAAAAACAGGCTGCAGCTGCCACCCAAGATGGTGATCGCGAAGTGCGGTCACGTGACTGCGAAGTCATGTGAAAACCTCCCATTCCAGACATTTGCCCTGTAAGGGTGTTTTCACTCCAAGATAGTCCGGGTCCTTGGATCGGTGGGGTGTGGTGTCCCTTCAGTGGTTCGCTTTCACAAAAAAGACCAAACCACCTGGACAATGTCTTCCAGTTACAAAAGATGCTTGTTGGAGTGGAAACAAGAGTAATATTTCATATTTAAGTGGAACCAAACAGCCTTTCTCTAGTTTCCATGTGAATTATAGATCTCTACATAAGAATTTAATTTAATCTGTCCACAGTGTTCAATCTAGATTGGAAGAGTGTATTTGTGGATAAGTGTAGCTGCAAACCCAATACAATGGAAAATCTGGAATGTAAACTTTTCTATTAGTAGGAATTGATTCATGGATATTTGACTTAAATATCCTTCAATTTTTAGGATTTTTGTTTATGATTGGCTTAGGTATCAACCTAGCAACTTCCTTTTAATACAGGCCATGCCTCATGGAAAGAGTAGTATTTTAGCAGTGGCATTAGGTTTATTGAAGTAATATAAAATATACACTATCCATTCTAACAAAATTGCTTAATTTTTGGCACATAAATATGGGCACCCCAGCAGAGATATTACAGTGTTGCTTTATTGAGCCTCATTTTGCAAATAGAACTGCCTCTGATGATTGTCTGGATTATGAATGGCAGTATGGTTCACCATTCTTCCATAAAAAAGCTCTCTAGTTACACTCGATGGCTGTCAAGCATGGATATCCTGCTTTAAATCATACTTTAGATTTTCAATGATATCCAAGTCTGGGGACTGTGATTGCCATTCCAGAACATCATACCTCTCCCTCTGCTTGAATGCCTTTGTAGATTTCCAACTGTGTTTTGGGTCATTGCCTTGGTGGAGTATCCAGTCCATGCATAGTGTCTGTTTTGTGGCTATTGCTTGAACATTATCCTGAAGAATTTGCTGGTATTGAGTTGAATTCATCCAACCCTGGACTTTGACAACAACCCTAGTAAAAATAATAATAATAATACATTTTATTTAATAGGCGCCTTTCTGGCACTCAAGGTCACCTTACAATGAATACAAATCAATATTAAAAACAAGAACAAATAAAAAATAAAAATATAAACACAGCGATCAAGCAGTTAAAATGTAACAGTGTGAAATAATCAAGTGCAGAAGGCAGTCCTAAACAAGTGAGTCTTTAGTGAAGATTTGAATTGAGAAAGTGAATTTATGTTCCTTAAATCGGTCGGTAGAGAGTTCCAGAGTCGAGGAGCAGAGCGGTGGAAAGCTCTACCCCCCATGGTGGTGAGACGGGCAGAGGGAACAATCAGGTGAATAGACGAGGACGATCTGAGAGTGCGAGAGGGAGTAGCAACGTTGAGAAGATGGGATAGATGAGGTGGAGCGAGATTATGGACAACCTTGAAAGTGAGAAGAATGATTTTAAAGTCTATACGGAACTTGATGGGGAGCCAGTGTAGCTCTGACAGAACAGGAGTGATGTGATGATACGGGCAGCGAGTTTTGAACTAGTTGAAGCTTATGAAGAGATTTGTGTGGAAGACCGAACAGGAGGGAATTGCAGTAATCAAGACGGGAAGTGACAAGGCTATGAACGAGGATGGCAGTAGTATGTGAAGTGAGGGAGGGGCGAAGACGACTGATATTTCGCAGATGAAAATAGGCGGACCGGGTCATGTTATTGTTGTGAGATTGGAAAGAGAGAGTACTGTCGAGGATGACACCAAACTCTTTACCTGAGGCGAAGGGGAAACAGAGCAGTTGTCAATATCGCTAGTCCCTAAACTAGCTACATAGCCCCCACAGTATGATGAAACCTCCATGGAATTTAACAGTGGGTATCAGGTATTGTTCTTGGAATACAGTGTTCATCTTCCACCATGCAAAGCGCTTTTTGCTATGACAAAATAACTAAATTTTTGTCTGAAGTCCAAAGCAATTTGTTCTAAAAAGAATCTGGCTTGTATGAATGAGCTTTTGCATACAATAAGCGACTCTGAGATGTTGGTGCAGAAACTGCTTTTTTCTCATAACTGCCATATACTATAGGCTGCACGATATTTCCAACTATATCGCCATTGCAATATCTGTGTGTGCAATATGTACATCGCAAAGGACTGTTTGGTGTGCAGCAACTGTGAGCTTACATATGCAAAGTAATATGAACTTGAACAGAGCCAGTTGAACAGAGTCTTTCAGCAGCAGATGCTCACACAAGACAAAAATGACATCGTCCCAAAATTGTAAAGATCACAAAGTGATGGAAGCACAGATGAGAAAGAGAAAAAAGAAAATGGGCATAAATTGCACATGATATCATCATCTCATTACTTACCAATATTATCACCATCACAAGATTGTCTAATATTGTGTAGCCCTCTGCCTCACAGATGTTCTTTATGCAAATTGTGCAGTATCAAGATACATCTTGCAGGTCTTTGGAGGTGATCTGTAGGTTGTTTGTAACCTTTCCCACAATCCACCAAAGATGCTGCTTCCATGTTTTCCTTACCTTGCCAGACTTAAGGTTAACAGCAATTGAACCGTGACCTTCCTTTGTTCTGATTGCATTCAGTTTAAACTGACAGTCCAAACCTCTGAGGTGGCTTTTTCTTCCCCTGAATCATGATACTGAACATTGTTTGTTTTCAGATTTTTTGTCTCTCTTAAGGCTGTTTCTGCAGCATGAAAAAACAAAAACATGGTGGGATTAATTAAGTTTCTGAGTAAGAGATTGAGTCAGTTGGTCACCTTAAATACATTTTATCATAATTGGAGACATCTGTCATGAGGTCCAAGGCTTATTTGATTTAATTTTGTACAGCTACATACTGCTTCACTCAAATCTTTGTTCTGAAAATACTCAGATCTTCCTAGGAGATGAAAGACACCACTGTTAATTTTTTTTGTTGAAAGTAGAGTGAATTATTATTCAGGTTGAGACAGGTTCCCAAAAGTTTTCATATGACTGTAATGTTAAAACAGTTTTAAGCGAGGCAGCGAGCTTGTTGAAAATTAATGCAGCAACAAGAACATGATGGGCAGGGAGGGAGAGACTGTGATGCGCTGCTGGGGATACAGAGACACCAAGCACGGATCTCAAAGTTTTCAGACCATTCATGTCTTTAATTCACATGTTTGAGACCCATGTTTTCAGGCAGACCAGAGTTCAGTTGTTTGTTCAAAACCAGAGTTGGGATGAGCTTCACAGCTACCCAAAAGAATAAGACTTTATGAGAAAATGAAACAAATGTGTGTCAACCATCTCAGGTGTGAAAGTGGCCTAAGACCTCTTGGCCTCATGCTAACTCACAATGCAACCCATCTCAATGCTAGTAATACTGTCAGGTGACCTTCATTAGCAGTTCTGACCGGCCATTGGATGCTTCAGCAACTGCCTGTAACTCCATTAATGATACCACCACTGTTGACCTGCCAGCTCCCTGTAATCTGAACCCTTTACACACCCATCACCAGGCTGCATGTCAACTACAGGAGTTGGACAATGAAACTGAAACACCTGTCATTTTAGTGTGGGAGGTTTCATGGCAAAATTGGACCAGCCTGGTAGCCAATCTTCATTGATTGCACATTGCACCAGTATGAGCAGAGTGTGAAGGTTCAATTAGCAGGGTAAGAACACAGTTTTGCTCAAAATATTGAAATTCACACAACATTATGGGTGACATACCAGAGTTCAAAAGAGGACAAATTGTTGGTGCACATCTTGCTGGCGCATCTGTGACCAAGACAGCAAGTCTTTGTGATGTATCAAGAGCCACAGTATCCAGGGTAATGTCAGCATACCACCAAGAAGGACGAACCACATCCAACAGGATTAACTGTGGACGCAATAGGAAGATGTCTGAAAGGAATTGACGCTGTATTGGCTGCAAAAGGCCCTACACCATACTAATAAATTATTGTGGTCTAAAACCAGGTGTTTCAGTTTCATTGTCCAACCCCTGTTGTTACATCCAAAACAAACACTTCCTTAGTTCCAACATTATTGTTTTAATCTTGTGCTTCCTTCCTGTTTCAGATGCTGCATTTCATTTGTTCTGCTATGTTTCTGATGTGAAATAAACTGTAAAGCATTTTGATGTTTTAAGGGATGTTTTGGTTTTGTTCCTGTTCTGGCTTGAAAGTGACACAAGCCACTGCTATGATGTGATCCCTGCTGAGCTGTTACTAGTTTGTCAATACCTTGATGTCTTGGTGTGAGCAGTTGCTGCACATCAAGCTGCTTTTAGTGTGGGTTCTCTGCTTGGCAATGTGGAAGGACACTTTGTGACTCCCACTCTGACAAGGACACGTGAAGTGGTGTAGTTATACAGCCTTAAATTAAAATTACGTTCTCCAAGGGTCTCTTCAGACCAAGGCTGTCTGCTGTCATTTTTCCTCTGCTGCTATGGATAATGAGAAGAGGGCCATCCAGACATTGAGGTGTAAATTCCTCTGAGAGGAAAAGTGAACTGTTGGACATATTTTGTCAATGCTGTCAAAGGGGAAAAACTCAATGACCCACAGTTTAAATTCTGTGATTTCTTATATTTATTTCACCAGCAAAGAAGCCAGAAAAGCAGCTGCACATCCTTGGGGATCGATCCAAGGATGAGTGATCACAGCAGCAGTGTTTAAGCCTTTATTGTTGTATGAAGGAGGATTTTCTTTTCTGTTTCCGCAGGTTAGGAATGCTCTCTGATGACACGGTACCTCATGCAGACACCATTCTGGCTGCGCTTGCAAAGCACCTGGAAACCAAACTCTCTTTTGGTGAGTTCAGTGCTGACCACAGGAACACAGGCAATAAGTGAAAGACAATCACAGAAATGTGACACTTTTCTTCTGTGGTCAGCTCAAGGTGAGCGGGACATGATTATCATGAGGAATGACGTGGGGATTCGACATCCAACTGGTGAGCTGGAGACACGAGAGATCGGCCTGGTGGTTTATGGGGAACCGACTGGTTTCTCTGCCATGGCTAAGACTGTAGGATACCCAGCAGCTATTGCTGCCCGTATGGTTCTCGACGGTAAGCAATGTCTCTCTGTAAGTACTAAGCACATTATTACCACAGATGTACCAGACAGAGATTTTCTGGCTGTAGGGAATGATGATACCTCAGAAACGATGCATCAACTGTAATGATAAATAAGGCTTTATTATGTTTATACAGTACCTTGCGAAAGTACTCGGCCCCCTTGAACTGGTCAACCTCTTGCCACATTTCAGGCTTCAAACATAAAGATATAAAATTCAAATTTTTTGTGAAGAATCAACAACAAGTGGGTCACAATGGTGAAGTGGAATGAAATTTATTGGATGTGTCAAACTTTTTTAACAAATAAAAAACTGAAAAGTGGGGCGTGCAATGTTATTCGGCCCCCTTGCATTAATACTTTGTAGCGCCACCCTTTGCTGCAATTACAGCTGCAAGTCGCTTGGGGTATGTCTCTATCAGTTTTGCACATCGAAAGACTGAAATTCTTCCTTGCAAAACAGCTCGAGCTCAGTGAAGTTGGATGGAGAGCGCTCGTGAACAGCAATCTTCAGCTCTTTCCACAGATTCTTGATTGGATTCAGGTTTGGACTTTGACTTGGCCATTTCAACACCTGGATACCTTTATTTGTGAACCATTCCATTGTAGATTTGGCTTTATGTTTTGGATCATTGTCTTGTTGGAAGATAAATCTCCGTCCCAGTCTCAGTGTCTCTTTCAGACTCCAACAGGTTTTCTTCCAGAATGGTCCTGTATTTGGCCTCATCCATCTTCCCATAAATTTTGACCATCTTCCCTGTCCCTTCTGACAAAAAGCAGGCCCAAACCATGATGCTGCCACCACCATGTTTGACAATGGGGATGGTGTGTTCAGGGTGATGACTGATTGTTGTCCTATGGACAGACTCTCCCACCTCAGCTGTAGATCTCTGCAGTTCATCCAGAGTGATCATCGGCCTCTTGGCTGCATCTCTGATCAGTCTTCTCCTTGTTTGAGATGAAAGTTTAGAGGGACGGCCAGGTCTTGGTAACTTTGCAGTGGTCTGATACTCCTTCCATTTCAATATGATTGCTTGCACAGTGCTCCATTGTGATGTTTAAAGCTTGGGAAATCTTTTTGTATCCAAATCCGGCTTTAAACTTCACAACAGTATCTCGGACCTTCCTGGTGTGTTCCTTGGTCTTCATGATGCACTCTGCACTTTGAAAAGAACCCTGAGACTCTCACAGAGCAGGTGCATTTATACAGAGACTTGATTACACAGGTGGATTCTATTTATCATCATTAGTCATTTGGGACAACATTGGATCATTCAGAGATCCTCACTGAACCTCTGGAGTGAGTTTGCAAAAATGAGGGGTGCAATATTATTTGGCCCCTTTACTTTCAGTGCAGAAAGTAAAGGGGCCAAATAATATTGCACCCCTCATTTTTTTCAGTTTTTTATTTGTTAAAAGAGTTTGACACATCCAATAAATTTCATTCCACTTCACGATTGTGTCCCACTTGTTGTTGATTCTTCACAAAAAATTTCATTTTATATCTTTATGTTTCAAGCCTGAAATGTGGCAAGAGGTTGAACAGTTCAAGGGGGCCGAGTACTTTTGCAAGGCACTGTATCTCAAAAATCTCACCAGTGTCATTAATAAAATATATTTGTTCTGATTAGTTGCAAATCTGTCAAACATTTATCTGAAGTATACATTCTTTTTGAGATGAATATATTATAAATACATTGATCCTCAGTCACAATATTAACATGATTCTCAGTCACAATATTAACACGCTGGTTAATAAATGATTATATTGGTTCTAATCACCATTAAAAATCAATAATAATCTTGGAACATATTTCAATGATTAAAGCCATAAAGCAATAAAAACGAGCATTAAACCTAATTAAAAGGGAAATGTGAAAAGACAATTAAAAATGTAATTTCATCAATATGTGAATGAGTCTTTTTTTGAAAGCTAAACTAGATTTTTGGGCATAACTTAGGGTTCTAAATCACCATCTTAAATCTAAGAAAATATTTTGTGTGGGATCATAATAAAATGAGAATTCAAACAGAGGAAGACTTTTAAGGCCAGCAGGTTCAGACATCAAAAAAATATCTTAATCGTGGGAAAGGACAAATGCAGACTGTTCAATGTTTGGCTGTTCTCTTCTTAGAATTCAGAACTGTCTAAAGGTATTGTTGCTAGATAAACTGGGTTCTTGTCTGACAGAAGGGCATGGAGGCCGAAAACAAAACAATGCATGCTGGAACTTTAAACTTCATTAGAGTTAAAGAAAACAAAAAGTTACATTAAATTGAAGTAAACCAGCCAAATTTCAGGCAAATAAATCCAAGCTTTATTGATCCAGTTGGGCCTTTTGATAGTACTGATTCTCTGACTCTCTCAGTCTATTATTGTCTCTCAATTTAAGAAAGACTGACTTACAAATTTCAACAAGATCAGAACAGGTTTTTGGCTGGCGCAGTCTAATCGCGATCTACTAAGTTGCAGTCAGATTACAATTTATAATGGACAGAAGATTATTCACTGAGTTGGGTTTATGATTATTGATTGATTAATCTTGATCAATAATTATAATTACAAATCATAATCTGACAAAATCAATTTCTTAACCAAAAATCCTCATTTATGAATCGAGACCAGAGATGTTTCTGGTGTTGTAATTGCGGCTCAACGCCTTTGACAATCACAACCGTTAAATACTCCGTAATAATTAATAACTATGGCCGGAGATGTCACTGTTTAATCGACCGTTTCTGCCGAAACGTGTGGAACTTGAACCTTATTTTGACTGACCAATCACTTTCGCACACAATGAAACACAAAACGCTCTCTCTTTATCTATGTGAATATTTATTAATTTTCACCTACTCAACATGCAAAATTCTACAAACACAGGGGTAACACATCTAAATAAGCAAAAATCAACAAACGGTAGTGGGTATGTATTGAATCAACCAGCAGTTTATGGCACTACAGACGAAGGAAATGAGAATATGAGTGGTGGTGTGGTGGCGAGTGGTGGGGGGTTGGAGCGCAGCTCCGACTGTCCTTTATGGTCTTCTGATCATAAAACTTCCCCCTAACTCCTGAGCACAAAGGATTCTAACTTTTGGCGGCAAGCTAGCACAGTGATATTGAAGTCAAAGGGGAAATGGAGAATTTTACCATGAGGTCGTTTTAACAGTCCAGTCTTGCAACGCACCCGCGTTGACTCTCAGATAGTAACACAAGCAGCTCTAGGACCGCGGCGGATCCCGATATCAACATAACACATCAAAGTTTCAATAAGCAAGGTTACATGCACATATTATTCAGAACACCTGAGATCCTAACCAGCGATTCTGATTGCTTCTACAACCTCTGACCCTGCCCAGGCCTTCTAATAAAGAAATAAAAGATTAAATAAAAGATGGGTTTTACTTGGTGTCGTCTTCTTCCTGAGCGAGGGAATTCGAGCGAGGAAAAGTGGGGGGTAAGTTAATTGTGCGTCCACAATTAACTTCAGGTAAAGTGGTCAGTCTTCGTCCTTTGGTCTTCTTGACAAAAAGGAAAAATATGATCTGACCATCAAAGTCGACTTGGAAATGAAACACGACAGCGGTTCGTCTCTCCGAAACTCCATGTTCTCAGTTACGTGTTCAACTCACGTCTTCGATCGGCAAAGTGAAATCTCTGGCCTTCTTAGTCCAAAAACCTCAGTTATGAATTGTTCGTTGTCCAACGAGAGAGAATGAATGAACTCTGCAAAGATCTCTGCAAAGATCTCCCCTCTTGAAGTGGCGCACTTCAATCACTAGTCCGGTCCTAGCAGAAGGCGAGTTTTCAAAAATGAGCGCCTTCCTATATAGCGTCCTGTGACGTCAGACTTGGGACGCCCAGTCATATCAGAATCAGAATCAGAAAAGCTTTATTGCCAAGTACGTTTTTGGACATACAAGGAATTTGTTTTGGCGTAGTCGGTGCAATACAATACAAACTAAACAGTATAAACATATCTACAATATAATATAAATATATGTGCACAGTTGTAAGTGAGTGAGAGTAAGTATAGAGCAGTATAAGATGCAAGAGCAATACAACAGTGCAGGTGATCATTGTGCAATGCTCGATGGGATATGTAGGAGCGGGCTGTCCTGGGTACAAAATGGCCGATGCCCTTGGAGGGGCACAGTGACGTCCAACAACGTGCAGATAATCCAATACTCAGCAAACAAGTGGTCCAACAACTGACATTAGCATATTAGTTAATAGCATTTAGCAACTTTTAGCATACAAGTTAAAGTTGGCATACTAGGTGGAGTAGGTTAATGTTAGCCAACCTGCTGTTAGTAGCTGCCATGCTAACATTAGAATTTGAGCTAACTTTAAATTTTAAGCATTTGTTGGCATATTAGATGGGGTAAATTGTTAGCGAAAGTGCTAGTTAGCAACCAACTAACTTTACCTTATGAGCTAACAGCGTTTTAGCTAATTATAGCTTATATACTGTTTCTGCTGCTCTAGATAAGGTTTATTTCTATACCCTGTTGACAATTCAGATTCTTCAACAGATCATCTGATTGTGTTCAGCTACCTTATAACTCAGCTGAACATTTAGCAACTTGAACATTTACTAAATAAATATGTATAGTCACATTAAGTAAAGCTTTGTGTAAAATTAATGAAAATGTGTGGATGTGTCAAAGGCAACAGTTGTTTTTGTTAGTTTTTCCTCATCGGCCATTGAACAGAACAATCAACACATTATTTTTAAGCTCTCCAATGAACGGGAACTGATACAACCGAATAAGCCTTGTTTTTCTCTCTGTAGGGGAAATCAGTACGAAAGGGTTGGTGGTCCCGATGACCAAGGACATCTATGGGCCGGCGTTGACCCAGCTGAAAGAGGAAGGTTTGCACATCATATCCAAGAGCACTCTACAGGAGTAGAACAGAGCCTGCAAACATCAAAGAATCTGCAGAAACTGTTGTGCAATGAACTCCTAAAGAGGATAAAATCTGCTTTTGATAACTTTACACAAATGCTTTTAACACACTAAAACCCATCTGTCTGATGGTGGTCTGATTTTCAAAGGATTGCTTTTGTTGGACCTGCCTGGTTGGCAGATAAAGCTTTAAGTATCCATAGAAATGTGAAAGGAGGGAAAGGTGGAACAGACAATTTGAATTCAGCAAAAGTCTAGAATTTCCAAATACAGGAATCCCTAAAATAATTGTTAAATAAACTTCATGCTCAAAGTTTGCCGTTACAGTTCAGTCTTAGGTCAGATGTTGAGGATGGTCAGTGCATCTGATGCTCAAATCACCTTTATGACAGCATATTGTTCTGCCCAACTTTGCTCATCTGTAGCAGAGAACAATCATTAGCTCGGAGGTTCTCATTGTTATAGACGAGATTAAATAAAAACCAGATAAGCAATCATTTTAAAATCAAGGTGCAGAGATGATCTAAATTAGCTGAAACCTGTCATAGAACCCAGCTGAGAAATCTTCCTTCATAGGTGTCACCTCTTAGAAAGGAAACCAAATCCTTCAGCTGACATGCTCAGTGTTTGGTTTGGGCTACAGAGTTTGGTCTTCATGTAGTCAGAAATGTGCTCCAAACTGTTATTGGACATTATCCATACTGACTGTTGCTCTCAGCTGATGTTTTTACAAAGTAATCAAACGTTTGTGCACCAAGAGTTCTGCAGCTGAATCAAATCCATCCAAGCTGATGCAGGTTCAGAGTACTGTGAAACAGCACACCTTGGAAATGTGTTCTACTTGTTCTCTAATGACTTTGAAATGCTTTGGCGGTCATGTCAGTAAAATGATTTTGGATCCAAAGGTTTAAGTTTATTTAGATTGTCTAATTGGCATTAAATAGGTCAGATTGTTGCATTATAATTTAGAAACATTTAAAACATCTTACACTGCTGACAGTGATCTGAGAGGGTGACTCATTTATTCTTGGATCAGATGGGCTAAACCTTTTCAAATGGGAAAAATAAAGTATTTTTGCTTGTAGCTGAGATATATATTTTTAGAACAATATATTTGATTTTCCTATAGATGACTTTACAGCGTCTTTAAAAAAATGTTTGTTGCTATGTGTAGATGTTAGGTGTGGATGTTACAAGGGTTTCCAATTCTAATTCAGGACTTCAGGACAATTTAAGTCTCATAAACCCTAACATGTCCGTGTTTGTTTTAAAATAATTGGAGAGATCAGTTTCATAAAACTCCAACATGAACTGCTTGTCATAGTCTTTTTTTCAAATATTAAAAGCATCTCTTGTGTGGGTCTTTTGTTTCTATATTTTGCCTTTTTGACAAACATGGAATGGTTACATTATTAAAGGTGCTTCTGGAAAGTCCCTTTGTCCTGATCATTTCTTAAACAGAATGGAGGGCAGTGTATGATGCCATTTGGTGCTGATTGCCAGATGCTGTTTGCATTACCCTGTAACACCATCACTCCGCTCTTGTTGTCTGGTGCCTGTTCTACATGAGAATTCTCCTTGTAAATCAAATAATCTCTATACCCGTCTCTGGCTTGTAATGGTACCAGAGGTCGTCTAGCCTTCCTGCATGCAGTCCATTCATCCCATTCTCATGGGTGCAGTTACGTGAAGCTTTCAAGGAAAATTCTGATTTGGCAACATCCACTTTAGATGCTGTTTGCAAGACTAGTTGACAGAAAAAAATCAAATTCTTATATTAAATAAACAAAACCTTAGAATCTCACCTTTGTCATTTTTGGGGATTGTTATTCCTGATGGACTGGAATAATGTTTAATATTAACTGTTGACTAAGTCTTAACCAGACTTCGTGTCATCCTGTATATATAGATACAAGACTATATATATAGATGGATGGATGTATAAAGTGATATATATATATATTTCTATATAGATATATTTATATATGGGCTGCACGGTGGTGCAGTTGGTAGCACTGTTGCTTTGCAGCAAGAAGGTCCTGGGTTCAATTCCCAGCCTGGGGTCTTTCTGCATGGAGTTTGCATGTTCTCCCTGTGCATGCGTGGGTTCTCACCGGGTACTCCAGCTTCCTCCCACAGTCCAAAGACATGCCTGTTAGGTTAATTGGTAACTCTAAATTGCCCTTAGGTGTGTGCATGGTTGTTTGTGTGTTGCCCTGCGATGGACTGGCGACCTGTCCAGGGTGTACCCTGCCTCTCGCCCATAGACTGCTGGAGATAGGCACCGGCTCCCCCGTGACCCACTACGATATGTTTAGCATAAAAGCAACACAGCTCATCACCCTGAACACACCATCCCCATTGTCAAACATGGTGGTGGCAGCATCATGGTTTGGGCCTGCTTTTTGTCAGAAGGGACAGGGAAGATGGTCAAAATTTATGGGAAGATGGATGAGGCCAAATACAGGACCATTCTGGAAGAAAACCTGTTGGAGTCTGAAAGAGAGACTGGGACGGAGATTTATCTTCCAACAAGACAATGATCCAAAACATAAAGCCAAATCTACAATGGAATGGTTCACAAATAAAGGTATCCAGGTGTTGAAATGGCCAAGTCAAAGTCCAAACCTGAATCCAATCAAGAATCTGTGGAAAGAGCTGAAGACTGCTGTTCACGAGTGCTCTCCATCCAACTTCACTGAGCTGGAGCTGTTTTGCAAGGAAGAATGGGCAAGAATTTCAGTCTTTCGATGTGCAAAACTGATAGAGACATACCCCAAGCGACTTGCAGCTGTAATTGCAGCAAAGGGTGGCACTACAAAGTATTAACGCAAGGGGGCCGAATAACATTGCACGCCCCACTTTTCAGTTTTTTATTTGTTAAAAAAGTTTGACACATCCAATAAATTTCATTCCACTTCACGATTGTGACCCACTTGTTGTTGATTCTTCACAAAAAATTTGAATTTTATATCTTTATGTTTGAAGCCTGAAATGTGGCAAGAGGTTGACCAGTTCAAGGAGGCCGAGTACTTTTGCAAGGCACTGTAAGATAAGTTTTTAAAGTAGCAGTGAAGCAGCCTCTGTAATGTGCAGGGGACGGTTATTCCACTGTTAAGCACAGTTGCCCCCTCTGAGTTTCCCCCTAGACCTTGGTACCTGCAGGAGCTGCTGTCCAGGTGACCTGAGGGACCAAGAAGGGAAGTAGTGATGAAGAAGCTCAGAGACATATGGCAGGGCAAGATCATTTAAAACTGAAAGTAAGAATTTTAAAATGAATTCTAAAATGCACAAGTAACCAGTGGAGTGAGGCCAGGACAGGGGTGAGGTGTTCCGTTTTTGGAGTACCAGTTAAGAGACGTGCAGCGTTTGAACCATCTGCATCCAAGAGAGCAAGGGTTGATTTACTGTACCACAAAGTCCGTTAAAGAAATCTAAGTGGGTCTAAAAACTGTGGATCAGTGTTTCAAAGAGTCGTTTGGACAGAAAAGATTTTACTTTTGCCAAACATGATAAAAGCAGGACTTTACAAATGCTCTAATTTGACAATCAAATTTAAAACACTGTCTTAATAAAACCCAAATCATTAACAGATGGTTTAAAATAAACTGCCAGGTGTCCCAAATCAACTTCTAAAGCATCCTTGACATTTCTGGACCAATAAATCTATGGTTGAATCTGCTGATGACAGGCTTTAAAAGCCATTCATCAGAGTCACATAAACAGTGATCACAGTGACTCATGAGATGAAAAGAGTGATCAGAATGTTGTTTGGAAGATAATCTGTTTAGAACAGAACCAGTAAATGTAACTGGTGCAACATTCTGACAGTTCCATGATCTCCAGCTGAGCGGTCATTCACCATGAAGAAGAAAAAAAAAATGATCAGTGTTGCTTCTGCTTAATTTGGAGGCAGCCAAGCAAACTAGGACACCAAGCAGGGGATAATTGGGCATGTAATTATTAAAAGTCAAAAATGTAAATGAAGTTGCAGATCTGGCAGCATGTCAAGACGATGTCTGGGCACTTGACCTATTTTCTGACCTGAAAAGACGCATTTCTGGCAGAGTCTTAGCCTGGATTAATACATAAGAAACCAAATGAAATAGCCAGTACATTGTAGGGATTATAATGCAGGACTCCATAAAGAAAAAAAGACAAGAGCCTTTTTTTGAGAGCATTCGTTTTTACCTTTTTACATTTTCAGCTTTGAGGTTTAATAACTTTTTGCTTGAACAAGAACACTGTATTTGTTTCACAGTACTATTACTCATAAAACCTCGCCTTCTAACTGTGTATATTACTTATTACCCTGTCTTTCAGTGTACAATTCTTTCTCTCCTAGACATATGTATTGGCTAAGATTTTACTGTGTGCTCTCTATTATACTCCAGACTTGAAAACTGTCTCAGAGCTTATCCACTTAGTTTTTCTCTCCTAGATGAAGGCGCTGAAGAAGCTACTACTACGCCACTAAGCACGGTGAAACATTTAAATTTTCTTTCACATAGAAAGTACTCCTGGTTCAGTGTTTCTGTGTTTTCTTTGTGTCTCTGCTCTATTCTCTCAAACCCCCAGTCTGTCATGGCAGATGGCTACTCACACTGAGCCTGATTCTGCTGGAGGTTTCTTCCTGTTAAAAGGGAGTTTTTCCTCTCCACTGTCGCTACATGCATGCTTAGTATGAGGGATTGCTGCAAAGTCAACACCAGTGACTGTCCACTGTCTCTACATGCTCATCCAGGTTAATTGAACCAACATGGCTCCCAGTTTGTCCTTTTTTGATTGACACCTATTTTTGACCAATTGCATCAATCTACAGTCTCACCAGAGCCAATCAGATCCACCGTATGTCAAGCAATACAAGTCCCACCTAGTCTCATAAATCATTTCTATCCTATCAGCTGTATCGCTGATTGTGATGCTACATCAGAATCAGAATCAGCTTTATTGCCAAGTTCGTACATACAAACAAGGAATTTGACTCCGGTACTCTTTGGTTTTGTTTTTGCATTACAGAATATACATATTTACAATGTACAATATACACATATATAAATAAAAAGGTGCATTTGCAACATCTGTATGCTGTTGTTTTGTACTCTATTGAATGTTCAACAGCGAAACAGCCTGGGGGAAGAAACTGTCTCTGTGGCAGCTGGTTTTAGTGAACAGTCCTCTGTAGCGGCAGCCTGAAGGTAAAGCTCTGAATAGTTTATGTGCAGGGTGTGTGGGGTCTGCAGAGATTTTAGCAGCTCTTTTTCCGACCCTAGACCTGTATAAGTCCTGGATGGAGGGAAGGTCAGCCCTGATTATTCTCTCTGCAGTCCTGATTATTCGTTGCAGTCTGGACCTGTCCTGTTTTGTGGATGAGCGTAACCACACTGAGATGGATGAAGACAGGACAGACTGAATGATGGCAGTGTAGAAGATGACCAGCAGCTCCTGTGGAAGGTTGAACTTCTTGAGTTGCCTCAGGAAGTACAGTCTCTGCAGGGCCTTCTTTCGAACAGTGTCTATGTGTGAAGACCATCTCAGGTCCTCAGAAATGGTGGTTCCTAAGAACCTGAAGTGGTCCACGGCCAATACAGTGTTGTTGAGGATGGTGAGGGGGGTGTATGGGGGTGGTGTTCTCCGAAAGTCCACCACCATTTTCACAGTCTTGAGTGGGTTGAGTTCAAGGTAGTTCTGACCGCACCAGTGGACCAGCCGATCCACCTGCTGTCTGTATGCAGACTCATCACCGTCCTGGATCAGTCCAATGACAGTGGTGTCATCTGCAAACTTAAGTAGTTTCACGGACGGGTCCGCTAAGGTGCAATCATTTGTGTACAGGGAGAAGAGGATTGGGGATAAAACACACCCCTGGGGGGCACCAGTACTTACTAATCTGGTTCGGGAGAAGATGCTCCCCAGTCTCACCTGCTGCTGTCGGTCCGTCAGGAAGCTGTTGATCCACTGACAGGTGGAGGCTGGGACATTGAGCTGGGTGAGCTTCTGGTGGAGGATGTTTGGTATGATGGTGTTGAAGGCCGAGCTGAAGTCTACAAACAGGATCCTGGCGGACGTCCCTGGGTGGTCGAGGTGTTGCAGGATGAAGTGTAGACCTAAGTTAACAGCATCATCTGCTGACCTGTTTGCTTGGTAAGCAAACTGCAGGGGGTCCAGGAGGGGGCATGTGATGTCTTTCAGGTGCTTCAACAACAGCCGCTCAAAGGATTTCATGACCACAGACGTCAGGGCTACAGGCCTGTAATCATTTAATCCTAGGATGGTGGGTTTCTTGGGAACCGGGATGATGGTGGATCGTTTGAGGCAGGAGGGGACCTCACATTTCTCCAGTGATTTGTTGAAGATCCTTGTGAAGATCGGGGCGAGTTGATTTGCACAGGCTTTCAGGCATGATGGGGAGACGTTACATACAGCTGAAGTATCACCAGTAGAAACGCTGTTCATCAGCTTCTCACTGTAGCTTCTCTTGGCTGCTTTGATCTCCTTTGTTAGTCTGTTCCTGGCCTGCATGTACAGCACCCAATCTCCTCTGCTGTGAGCTTCTTCCTTTTCCCTGCGCAGATTCCTGAAATGTGGAGTAAACCATGGCTTGTTGTTCCCAAAGGTGCAGAAGGTCTCGGTCTGCACACACATGTCCTCACAGAAACTGATGTATGATGTCACCACATCAATTAGTTGGTTTAAGTCAGTGGCTGAGGTTTCAAAAACAGTCCAGTCTCTGCATTCAAAGCAGGCTTGTAGCATCTGCTTTGATTCCTCAGTCCACTTTTTAACAGTGTGAACCGTAGGTTTGGAAGCTCTTAGTCTTAAACAATGATCTGAAAAACCCAGAGCAGTGGCTATACTGTCAATTTCAATGGCTGCATACATGTAGCCATTTAAATACCTATCATAGAAATCTACTGAATCAAGTCAAACTTGAAGCCTGCTGTAAAAGCGCAAACAGTGTTTTTTCTCTGAATATAGCATTACCAGAAGAGCTTTGGAGAGTTTTTTAAAAACAAATCATGGCAAAACATATTGTGAAGAGTAGCTAAACCCCTGATGAGGCAGTTAGAGAAGGGAGAGCAACCTTTCAGAGGAGGAACAGACTGAATAGGACTCTCATTTTGCCAGCTTGGTGGAGGAAGACTTGTGCCCTTTTTCCACTGGTTCTATTTTGGTGGCACTCCACTCAGCCTTGCTATACTCGGCACAGAACCTGTTGTGTTTCCATAGACTCACTGACTGTCTAGTGCACTGTGCCGCTATTAACATTAATGTGTGACATTGTCTCATCAACAGAGGCGGAAATCCTGACGAGGACACAGGAGATTGTGTCCCTGTCAGGGATTTACACAAACCAGCCAGACAGACATTGAATGATTTCAAAAAAAGATTCTTAATTTATTACAAAAAGTCAAAAAAATGTTTTGGGCCCAAAACAGAAGTCAGCATAACAGACTTCAACTTGGGTAGCAACACGAAGAAACTCAAGCTCAAAACTGACCTAACAAGCAGGACATTAGGTAAATAGTGGCTGATTAGACCACTGCTGACACACATAGGGTAAATGACTAACAAACCAAGATACAACAACTTAATTAACAAACAAATATTGGTCAAAATAATACTATAAATGATTTTTACATAAAACAAATACTAGTGGAACAGAACTAGCTGCCCAAAAACAGAAGAAAATTAAACAAATTAACAAATGACCCATCCCCTTACAAGCAAATGGTATGACCCCTGTGGCGGTTAAGCCGGCCATATAAGGAAAACAAAAGCAACTGGAAATCTTCTGTGTGGACCTCCAGCAGCAGGTCCAAAGGAAACTGGTAACTCAAAACAAAAAGAAATGAATCTGTTACATACATAGCAAACTGACAAATAAATTGAATATGTGCAGTGTAAATAGTCAACTACAAAGTCAGGCTAATAAAAATAATTTTAATTCAAAAAGAAAATCTAAATTCTCCAATCATTAATAAATAAACTAATTTTAAGAATGAACAGAAACAATTAGCCTACCATTCAACATCATCTCTGGTGCGTGCCAGTAGGAACAGCTGTCACAATCCCCCTCATGAAAAGTACAACTTAAGCTGTTTAAATTATAAATGTAAAATACGTCACTAATTGAAAGATCACGATCCCCTTATTTCACAAAATGTTTTTGTCCGCATGTCGTTTCCAACGGGTGCGGCTACCAGCAGCTTTTCTCTGCTGCTCCGTGTTTCAGTAAATGACTGGCTCACCCAATAAGGAAACTGCACCAACAAATAGGCGAGTAAGTCATTTATCACACCACTTGTTCAACAAGTACAACGTTGGAACATGAAAAGTGACATTTCTCCAGCTTCGTCCAAAATCAACCTGTTTTTAAGGTATTAACCATTGAGCTAAACTAAAAACAAGACACTGGGCAAGACACTTCACCCACGTTGCCAGCTGATGCCAGCTGATGGTGGTCAGAGGGCCCAGTGGCGCTGATTGTATGGCAGCCTTACTTCTGTCAGTCGGCCTCGGGCAGCGGTGGCTACAATGTAGTCTACCACTGTCAGTGTGTGAATGTGTGTATGAATAGCTGAATGACTCATTCAATTCAATTCAATTCAAATTCAAAGATACTTTATTGATCCCCGAGGGGAAATTAGAATTCCAGTAACACCCATCCAAACATACATCATGACACAAGACAAGGGGGGACGGGTCACCGAGGCTTTGCTGCCCACTCATCTTGCTAGATGAGAAAAGAGGCCACATTAGGTAAGTAGAGGGGAAAAAAAATCATATTTCACACTTTATCCTTAGCAGGATACAGTTTGAGATTGCAAAAAACCTCAGCACAAAGAAGCAACAAGTTGACAAAACAACATCATGCCGGTAACGGTGAAGGTGGTGTGAGTGGTGCAAATGTTTATCTTGAGCATGTGTATGTGTGCATGTGAGTGTGTGCAAGTAAGTCCATGAAGCACTGTCCCAGAGGCCATTGTCCTTGATGGTACGTTGGAATGTTCATCAACCGGCCACAAAGTTCTGAGCAGGTCCACAGATGTCCTCAGGGAAGGGAGGGGGCAGAGGGAGCAGAGCGTCATGTTTACATAACTTCCAGGAGAGGTTGAAGATAGCCAGCCATCAAGGCCGTGCAGGGGAGCCAGATTCAGAAAAACAATAAATATTTGGCTTAGGCTGACTCTTAATTTTCCGTCAGCCTTGAGAGTCTCGCTGGTGCTTCTCAAAGGCGAATCCAAACAGCCAAATTTCTGGTCTTTCGCCAGATCCGAGCGAACAACTTTCTCCAAGATTTATCCCATTTCACCCCTGAGTCCAGGAACCGCAACCTGCCTGCGATCCTGTGTAAGGATCACATCCAGTCTGCGATTCAGCTCACGTAACATCTCAGTCTGAGTGTTGATCGCTCTGAAGATCCCATCACACATGCCAGGCAGCCTCACAATTGCCAGAACAGCTGCTGACATTCTCTGAATTTCTCGATATGCCAGGTAACCGCTGACTCCAAAAAGCAGGAATCCTGATATCAAACATCCAATTATATACACATCTTCCACATCCTCGACTGACATTATTGACAGACACACAATCCTCCACTTCTGCCAGGAGTCCATCGTGTATCCGGAGAAAAATGTCCCGTCCGGGCAAGTGGGCTCTCCCGACCCCTGTCTTCTCGTTGAGAAAATTCGATCAATTGCATTGAGAGACCAGCTGACCAAATCCATATTTTGAAGAATTTGGAAGATATGCAAAAAGAGGCTCCAAGAAAAAGACAAGACACAGAGCTGAAGCAGGGCAGATATGGGAGGGCTGCGGGAGACAGAGAAAAAGCGTCCTCCTCCACCGAGAGCAAAAAAAAAAAAAAAAGAAAAGTGCAAAGCGCTTTACGGTCCCTGGGGACTTGATAAAGTGTAGGCCATTTCATGGTGGTATTATTTTGTGTTTTGGGAGAAATGTTTGTGCATCTGAACAGCTGGTTTTATGTGTGATCAGCTGGTTTAGGATGTTATAAATACAGCGCCCCCTATCTGCCTGTTATTCAGAAAGCTGACTTCAGGTCCTTTTTCTTTTCTTTCAGCCTTCAGGCATGGTTTATGATTTGTGAAAAATTTTGTGATTTGTGAAACTTTCATTTGATTTTTAAAAGTTCAATTGTACTATTTAGCATTTGGATCACATTAGAACTACTGTAGAATAATCTAGTCCAGGTTTGAAGAGTTTAAGGATTGTAGTTTTGCAGCGTGAGCATTTCAGGTTTCTTTTTGTTATTGTTATCAAATTGTAGTAGGCAGGACTTATATCTGTCTCATTTGATTTCTGAGTCCATATCTTTAGCCCTCCGTGTACAATTACATAAAAACAAAAACAAAAAAAATGCAGACAAGCGAAAATAGTTACATTTCAGTAGAATGCAACTTCAATTACTACAAAATAGGTACAGTTACAATAAGTTTGACTGCTCAGGTTAAATACACTGCCTGGCCAAAAACAAGTTGCCACCAAAAAAAAAAGGTCACACACTCTAATATTTCATTGGACCGGCTTTAGCTTTGACTACGGCACACATTCGCTGTGGCATTGTTTCGATAAGCTTCTGCAATGTCACAAGATTTATTTCCTGCCAGCGTGGCATTAATTTTTCACCAGGATCTTGCATTGATGATGGTAGAGTCTGACCGCGGCACAAAGCCTTCTCCAGCACATCCTAAAGATTCTCAACGGGGTTAAGGTCTGGACTCTGTGGTGGCCAATCCATATGTGAGAATGATGTCTCATGCTCCCTGAACCACTCTTTCACAATTCGAGCCTGATAAATCCTGGCATTGTCCTCTTGGAATATGCCCGTGAAGAAAAGATCCATTGATGGAATAACCTGATCATTCTGTATATTTAGGTAGTCAGCTGACCTCATTCTATGAACACATACTGTTGCTGAACCCAGACCTGACCACCTGCAGCAACACCAGATCATTGCTCTGCCCCCCAGGCTTGTACAGTAGGCACTAGCCATGATGGGTGCATCATTTCACCTGCCTCTCTTCTTACTCTGATGCGCCCATAACTCTGGAACAGTGTAAATCTGGACTCATGAGACTATATGACCTTCTTCCATTGCTCCATATCCAATCTTTATGCTCCCTAGCAAATTGAAGACTTTTTTCCAGTTAGCCTCACTAACTAGTGGTTTTCTTACGGCTCCACAGCTGTTCAGTCCCAATGCCTTGAGTTCCCTTTGCATTTTGCATGTGGAAATGCTCTTACTTTCACCATTAAACAAACCCGGAGTTCTACTGTTTTTTTTTCTTCGATTTGATTTCACCAAACATTTAAGTGATTGTCGGTCACGATCATTCAGGATTTTTTTCTGGCCACATTTCTTCTTCGAAGATGATGGGTCCCCACTATCCTTCCAGTTTTTAATAATGCGTTGGACAATTCTTAACCTAATTTTGGTAGTTTCTGCAATCTCCTTAGATGTTCTCTCTGCGTGATGCATGCCAATGATTTGACCTTTCTGAAACAGACGGACATCTTTTCCACGACCACAGTATGTGTCTTTCGACATGGTTGTTTTAGAAATGAGAAGCAACTCATTGCACCAGTTGGGGTTTAATAACTTGTTGCCAGTTGAAACATCCTCACCCATGCAGTAATTATCCAATGGGAGGCTCGTACCTACAGGGGTTGGACAATGAAACTGAAACACCTGCCATTTTAGTGTGGGAGGTTTCATGGCTAAATTGGACCAGCCTGGTAGCCAGTCTTCATTGATTGCACATTGCACCAGTAAGACCAGAGTGTGAAGGTTCAAGTAGCAGGGTAAGATCACAGTTTTGCTCAAAATATTGAAATGCACACAACATTATGGGTGACATACCAGAGTTCAAAAGAGGACAAATTGTTGGTGCACGTCTTGCTGGCGCATCTGTGACCAAGACTGCAAGTCTTTGTGATGTATCAAGAGCCATGGTATCCAGGGTAATGTCAACATACCACCAAGAAGGACGAACCACATCCAACAGGATTAACTGTGGATGCCAGAGGAAGCTGTCTGAAAGGGATTTTCGGGTGCTAACCCCTATTGTATCCAAAAAACATAAAACCACGGCTGCCCAAATCACGGCAGAATTAAATGTCCACCTCAACTCTCCTGTTTCCACCAGAACTGTCCGTCGGGAGCTCCACAGGGTCAATATACACGGCCGGGCTGCTATATCCAAACCTTTGGTCACTCATGCCAATGCCAAATGTCGGTTTCAATGGTGCAAGGAACACAAATCTTGGGCTGTGGACAATATGAAACATGTATTGTTCTCTGATGAGACTGTTGCATGCCCAGAGTGAAGCATGGGGGTGGATCAGTGATGGTTTGGGCTGCCATATCATGGCATTCCCTTGGCCCAATACTTGTGCTAGATGGACGCGTCACTGCCAAGGACTACCGAACCATTCTTGAGGTCCATGTGCATCCAATGGTTCAAACATTGTATCCTGAAGGCGGTGCTGTGTATCAGGATGACAATGCACCAACACACACAGCAAGACTGGTGAAAGATTGGTTTGATGAACATGAAAGTGAAGTTGAACATCTCCCATTGCCTGCACAGTCACCAGATCTAAATATTATTGAGCCACTTTGGGGTGTTTTGGAGGAGCGAGTCAGGAAACGTTTTCCTCCACCAGTATCACGTAGTGACCTGGCCACTATCCTGCAAGAAGAATGGCTTAAAATCCCTCTGACCACTGTGCAGGACTTGTATATGTCATTCCCAAGACGAATTGACGCTGAATTTGCTGCAAAAGGAGGCCCTACACCATACTAATAAATTATTGTGGTCTAAAACCAGGTGTTTCAGTTTCATTGTCCAACCCCTGTATTTGCTTAGTTAAATCCAGGTGGTGACTTTTGTTTTGGCCAGGCAGTGTATGTAGAGTGTTATCTTTAGAGACCAAGCTTTTGCATTTGCTCCAAAGGGTTGAACAACTCCACAGAAAAAGCCTGTATTAAAAGCCAGAGTCCAAAACACATTTATACTCACTGGCTTTTAATACAGCATGAGAGTTGACTTATGGATTTTTTTGGTCTCATCATGTTTTTAACTTTAAACTATTCTTGTAATTTGTTCTGTTCTGTGCAGCACTTGGGCCAACGGCAGTAGTAAATAAATATGCATATAAATTTGATTTGAACTACATCGTATTTAATTCGTGTGCACTTTACAGGTGTTTTTAGGTGTTTTGGGGAAAGAGGTTAAAAGGTGATAAGCATTTAATACGTCTTCATTTAGTATAAATTCCGATTGGCTGCTGCTAATCAGAATTTGTACTAAAGACCAACTAATCCACATTGATACTAAATGAACATACCAAGAGAGCTATCTGCGAGATTTTAAATATTAGCTGACATGGCATGTTTGCTGACCCAGAAGGCATGTAAATGTTTGGCAATTAAATGTTGACGTTTCTATCTATGATGCTCTCTGTGCTTTGAACAGAACCCTGAGACTATCACAGAGCAGGTGCATTTATACGGAGACTAGATTACACACAGGTGGATTCTATTTATCATCATTGGTCATTTGGAACAACATTGGATCATTCAGAGATCCTCACTGAACTTCTGGAGTGAGTTTGCTGCACTGAAAGTAAAGGGGCCGAATAATATTGCACAACCCACTTTCCAGTTTTTTATTTGTTAAAAAAGATTGACACATCCAATAAATTTCATTCCACTTCATGATTGTGTCCCACTTGTTGTTGATTCTTCATAAAAAATTTAAATTTTTTGAAGTCTGAAATGTGGCAAAAGGTTGAAAAGTTCAAGGGGCCAAATACTTTCACAAGGCACTGTATGATTGGATCACAGTGGCAGATAGGGAGTTTGTTTCTTTATGTTCCGATACACAAGTACAACTTCCTTCAAGAAATCCCAAGAGCCTATATTTAGTCTTCACCGTGACTGTTAAACTTAGTTTGTTCTAAAAAAGTACCAAACATAGACAGGCACATGCAGGAAAAAAGGCATGTTCATGCATAGATTACCCCAAGGACACAAACACAGCAACCCTTAACCTTTAATCTTTCAGAATAATGCTGCTTGTGAAAACAGACAACCACAAGTATAAAGTGGACTGTCTCAAATCTCTTTATTCTAAACACCACCTGTCTGGCACATACAGATTGGAAAACAATCACAACATGATCTAGGTGCAAATGCTACACAGGTTGACTGAGCTCAGGCTCACAGCACACAAGAGGGGTGGTTTAGGGTAGATAGGCACAGGGGGTTCTTGTTACCCTTACCTGTCTAAGGCTAAGTTACACATCATGGAGACCAGACTGGTCTGTGAAGCATGAGGTAAAGGGTGAAGGTGAAGGGTTTTAAATGGGTATTTGGGCAACACTACTCAGGGCTTTGACAAAAAGGACACAAATGATGTGGTTAAATATATATTTTATTTTTATTGAAAGGAAGAGCTACACTATTTCACTAATAGTATTGGGAAACTGCTCCATATCATTGGGTTCACGTATTCCTATGACTTTCATGACTATGTGTGTCATGCAGACTGTTTCTACAAACATTTGTGAAAGAATGGGTCGCTCCTCCGCATATCAGTGAATTCCAGCGAGGTACCATGTGAGGATGCTACCTGTGCAAAAAGTCCTGCTGTAAAATTTCCTTAGTACTGAAAATTCCACAATTATGGGGGGCAAAGATGAACAAAAAAACAGAAAAGAATACTGTCACTTTAGGTCATCATTATGTTAATATTGTTTATTTGGTGTCAGATCCAAGGGTCTTTGACCGTTCTGTCTAAAAGCAGTGAAGGTTGCTGTTAAACAACCTTTATGTTTCTTAGTTATTATATTTCTATATATGCCCTACCGATATCCGATATCAGAATCTAATTTATTTATTGGCCAGGGTTGTGCACACTAATTTATTTATTGGCCAGGGTTGTGCACATCTATCTATCTATCCAGCTATCTATCCAGCTATCTATCTATCTATCTATCTATCTATCTATCTATCTATCTATCTATCTATCTATCTATCTATCTATCTATCTATCTATCTATCTATCTATCTATCTATCTATCTATCTATCTATCTATCTATCTATCTATCTATCTATCTATCTATCTATCTATCTATCTATCTATCTATCTATCTATCTATCTATCTATCTATCTATCTATCTATCTATCTATCGGTAGTTAATTTGAATTAATTACAGAAAAAAACGCATCAAAAAATGAAAGCATTTTATTAAACTGTGTGATTTAAACCCATACAGTCATATGAACTATATGTACTGTTACACTCCTAATATATCTATATCTATCTACACATAGACATGCAGGTGTGGGACTGGCTAGAATATCTGTAGAAATATCCATATTAATATATGATTATTGGGTTTATCGCCCGCCTGGAGATAGAAGTGTGAAGTTTTTTTTTGTGTCCAATATGTGTATGGTCTGCAGAGAGATTAGCTCGTTTCCTGCACTAGCCCTTAGATTTAGTCTTTTAGAAAAATAATCTGTTTATTCTAAAAGATGTGAAGATAGTTACATAATGCAGGATACCAACTGCTCATAGGTTCTCAAAACACCTCCACTTTTAAACAACTAGACAATACTTTAAACACATTAATGAATCAACAAGCTTTCTGTTTGCAGTTCTTTCATTTAATCAATGTAATCCCCTAACTAAGAATCCCGCAATGTTTGACATGCAACTAAAAAACTACACTTATGCAACACATTTAGTCTGTTACAAAACTGAATAGAAACACATCTTCAGCTAAACAGTCAGAATCAAACCATTTAAATGCACTAAAAATATAAAATCTAGAAGTATAAATAGAAATTTGGTTCATCAAGGTGATTTACCATATTATTATTATTTACATTTGATTGTTTTATTCCACATCCTGATCTTGTTTAGCACACTTTTGCTACTGTTGCAGTTGTATTCACAGAATAGATTCCAGTGGAAAAGAACATCTGATGTGAAAAAGTGCAGATTCCATCGTTAGGCTCAGTGCCAATAAATATAATGTTTAGAAAGAGTTTAGTACAAATTCTCATGCCAGTATATTAAAACATTGGACAGTCAATGTACAAAATGGAACAAAGTTTAAACTACAAGAGAAAGAATACAAAAGACACACAATATAAAAGCAGGAAGAGTCCAAATTCAGCAAACTTGTTAAGAATGTGCCCGTCTTAAACTAGAAAGCACAGAACGTCCTGCACAAAGAGGAATATCACAAAAGTCTGTCAACAGAGATTCTATTCATGCTTGAAGAACATAAAGAACAACTTGTTTTCATAAGGCCTTTTTTTAAACAAGAGATTCAAGGCTGTCAGTGGTGGTTCCGGAGAACAGGAATGTTTTCTCATCTTCTTGTGTCCCGATGATACTCAGCATGGCTTTATACAGGAACTGGTAGTTCTCCTGCAAAAAAACACTAATCAGTCTCATTGTAGTGAATACAGTAGGTTCACTGGTAGGTCATGTCATTTAAACCCAGGTAGCATCAACTCAGAGTTTTATCATTTTGTTTGGTTTTCATTAACAGACTGGCAAGCTTTACAAAGTTTGTCACATTACAACCAAAAGCTTTAATTGGATTTTATTTTGGTTATATGTCATAGACCATCAGAAAGTTGTGCAGAACTGTAAAAGCATTTTTTTTTTTCAGCACTATTGGCTTTTATTTTTTGACAGTTGGTAGAGAGGAAAGAGGAGTAGAGAAAGGGGGAGACATTTGGCAAATGTCGCCAGGTCCGGGACTCAAACCCGGGACGGCTGCTTCGAGGACTGTAGCGTCTATATATGGTCGCACGCTTAACCCCTACACCACCAGCACCGTACCCGCAAAAGCAGTTTTTTAAAGTTTAGATTTATCTCCAACAGGATCAAATGGGTCACATCTTGACATATTACATTTCATTCTTACACTTCTCTTCTCTTCTGAACACAATTTCTTTTTTTTATTTCAAAGTAAACAATTTTTTGTTGTCAATAATATTTGTGGTGTTTTAAAACAAATCAGATTTTGTTATTTTAGTTTTGGATTTTAAAATTAGTTTGTATGGTCTCTCCATACAAACATGTTATTTATTAATCTTTTTTTATTCATCACTTTCTGCGTCATATTTATTGTTTTATGTCACTTTAGTTTGTGTTTCCCCACACTTCTACACTGTAGCCCACATACAGTAAAATCAATGTACAGAATAATAAAAATAAGGTTTTCTGATTTAAGACAGGGCAGCAATGAGCTGTGCCAACATTCTATGAACATATTTCACTTTTGGTTTTCAATAGATTTTATGGTTTAGGATCACACCAAGGAACCTAATGCAAAAGGAACCCTGACCAAGTACTGAGTGCAGATACAGTACAGCACATTTCAATAGTACAGTACTGTTTAATAGTCCCACATTAAATTATATTGAGATGTGTTTGTGAGTTAAACTGCATTTATCCTTTCAGATATGACTTAAAATGTTGCCCAAAGTGTGCAACAAACATCAGTTTGATAAACTCACTTGGAGACTTACAACATCAACGAAGACTCTCGGTCTCAAAAGGTTTATCAGTCTGGCTGCTTGGAATACGTCAGCTGAGCCCTCAGCATCCAGCTGCTGCTTCAGGGAAGACAGAGCACAGAACGTTCCTGCTGTGACTCCGCCCACACTGAAAAGATAGAAACATTTGGGTTTCTTGGTAAAACATTTCGGAAATAGTAAGACCCAAAACATTCTTCAAATAAGCACGCCAAGTGGTTAGGCAGGATCTTACTCATCATGGACCACAGTTGGGCAGTCCTTGCCCGCTCTCTCTTCATTCACCAGGCTGATGAGCTCGAAGGTGTTACTAATGGGACTGTCAGGGTTTGGCCAGCACGGGGCGAGGAAATGTTTTACCTCAAGAATGAAGTCATCCTGTCCAGATGAGAAGAGTCGACATGAGAACGAAAAGACTTTCACACACAGTCTTTCTGGGTTTTAAGAAAAGTTTCAGTACACCGATATTCTCAGATACTTTTGTAAAATCTCTCGGCAGAGTAACATCACTACAACAGTTTATTTTGTTCATGTAAAAATATAAGACCTCAGATATTTTAGTTGCTTATTAAACACCTATTTACAATTAGCACTATTAACTGTTTTAATAACTTTATGGTGCAATGGAAGCTATGCTAACCTTTGCTGCAGTTAGTGTATATTCCCGGACCACCAGCATGTCCTCATTGGATAGACAGATGTGGGCCTCACTCCTCTTGATGACAGTGAACATCGTGAAGCTGAAGGATTGCTCATTGCTGGGCCAGAAGGCACAAAGCTCTGCCTCCTCCTTTGTCTGTTGATATAGAAACACAAAAAGGTTCACTGAAGGCTGAGGTCTGTACATTATGAGGTAGCAAAAAGTAACACATCATTTATTGTACCCTCATATATGAGGTTCTTTATTAGGAACAGCTGCTCGGTTAGTTGTTATCATAAATAGTGAATCAACCAATCACACGGCAGCAGCTCAATATATTTAGGGCATCTAAACAAGGTGAAGACGACCTACTTAAGTTCACAGTGAGCATCAGAATGAGGAAGAAATGAGATTTAAGTAACTTTGAACCTGGGATGGTTGTTAGTACCAGACCAGCTAGTCTCAGTATCTCAGAACCTACTGATCTACTGGGATTTTCACACACAACCATTTCTGAGGTTTACAGAGAATAATCTAAAAAAGAGAAAATACCCAGTGAAAGGCAGCTGTTTGGAAAATAAGCCCTGTTGATGTCAGCATAGGATGGGCAGTGTGGTTTGACATTTTATAAAGACAAACAGCAGCTCAAACAAGCGATGGTTCCAACCAAGGGATGCAGGGCACTATTTCTGAATGCACAGCAAGTGGAACATTGAAGCAGATGGTCTACAACAGCAGAAGACTACACCAGCTGGCACTCCTGTTGGCTAAGAATTGGAAACTCGGGCTACAATTCAAATTAGACAATAACAGATTGGAAAAATGTTTTCTGGTCCGATAAGACTCAATTTCAGTTGAGGGATTTAGACGTAAATAAATAGATGAGATATGAAATAATATATTAAATATGGCAATTAAATATTACAGTCACCATAAACTGTTGTTGTTCTTATGAAATGGAGAGTGTTTTGTCATTGAGTCCACAGCTGAACAATCCTAAACGTCTCATGCTGAAGTAACCTTTTAACATTTTTGGATGTATTTATCCTCTGGAAAATATCACTTGAAATGAAATGTTCTTGCTTACCCCAGGCAGTGAGATGATGACCTGGATATTGTGATCCCATATCATAGTCCAAAAGTCCTTTATGGTGTCAGGCAAAGGATTCTGGGTAATGATGAACTCTCTAAATAGTCTGTAGCCCTGCAAAACAAAACCATACCTTTTATACGAGGGGAGTTAAACTGCTGATAGCTCAGGAATATACCTAAATATAATTTGATTGCTCCATGACAGAACAAATAAACCTATGAATCATGATGGGCGTATGCTTTAACAGAACAAACCAAATTACTGGTTTCATCTACAGTTCCTGTCAATAATTTCTCTAAGAGAGGAAAACAGTTTGCATTGATTTGATTTATTAGGAACAAGTTTAATATCAAAGTATGAAAAAGCATGTTTTACTCTTCAAGTGTCATTCACCTTGTACTGTTGAAGCATTGGTGGTAATCCAACAGCAATCAGTTCTGGGCATTACTGTGTTCACAGTGATGCAAAAACAGTGAAGGCTGACTTTTATATAAAAGTAATAATGATGTTTAACAGGCGCTATTGTCAGTATGTTAATATAAAGAGATTAAATTGCTCTGGGAACCCTCATTAAACTCATTGTCATCTTCTCATATGAATCTGGCTGAGATTTGCTGATCTTACAGTGATGTATGAGGCATTGATGTAGTCTGACGTCTCTCCAGCCGTTGGAGACAGATGCACTCGCGACCTCTCCGCTACAATAAGAGAGGAGAGATGAGGTTAATTTCAGTGGTGGTTTATGTTGTAGTCCAGTGAACAGGAATTGAAATGGAGGGATATAAACTTCTGATTGACACTGATGTCATTTTCCAGCATGTTGTGGCATTACGACAAGTCTGTCTCACCAGGTATCACAGAGCAGTCTCTGTTCTTGTTAGAGTTGTTGTCCTGCAAAGCGGTGGAGAAGTCATCCTTATTTACTTCAGTGTGACATATCAGCTGTAGAAAACAGAAAACACCTAAGCTTTAGGTTCTTTTAAATGCTTATAGAAATGAAAACATAAAAATTTCCCATTTATTTCTTTCATTTTCACTCTAATGGGCAGCCATTTTCCTGTCCAGCGTTAGACAGAAGTGGGGCCGCATGTACAGAGACTTCTTACTAAAACATGGCGTACATTTAAGTCCAGAAAACTGCATTTGCACAAAAAAATTCAGATGTATGTAAGCATGACTACACATGGATCCAAACGTATTTTGTTTGTACATCCCAGTCAATATGCACACCCGACACCTCCTTTGAGATGTCCTCATTTATAGCTAAGCCCAAAAAACAATATATTCTTTTATTTACATTTGATTTAAAATGGCATATCAAAAATGATTTATATTTCCTCATTAATTAATATAAAAATCTTCAGCAGGATCATATCAGTCCTTATTATTGCTGAGACGGTTTTTGCATGTTTTGGTATTTTAATGATTTATCTGATGATGAGCTCCAAGTCTTTGAGGTTGGAAGGCCTCCCTGCCATCACCCTACTCTCCATTGATTGTCTAATGAGTCAGCTCACTTTGAACTGTTTGCCCAGGAGTGTCTTCCCAGAAGGCCCTGGAGTCAGCAGCTCATCCACATATCTGTGCAGGTGGGCTGTCACTACCTCAGTCTCTCCACACAAGATGGCTTCCACCAAAGCATCATGGATAAAAACATATTGTTCCTGCAGGGGGAGTACACATACTTCAGTTGGTGATAATGCTACTTTTGTTTTACTGAATAGACATTAGTACAAAAAACAAAATCAGTATTAGACTTTTTTTCTTTAATGACCAGCTTTTTCTATTCAGAAATGTAAACCAATCCATCATCTGATGTCAGCAACAGCTTCAACATTGTTAAGTCAAAGATAGAATGAAAACTCAACAGAATACACCAAAATAGCTTTTCCTATAAGATCCAAACAGCAGAACTATTTAACCAATTTGAATAATAAACTAAATGTGACTGCATTGTTTGATAACTTGGATCAATTGGAATTATTACTTGATTTATGTACTTAACTTGGAATCTGCATGATTTGATTGACATGACTTGGTAAAGTGCCTTGAGATGACGATGTGTTGTGAATTGGCGCTAGATAAATACCTTAAATTCAAATGAATAGAATACCCCGTAACAGACGTAGAAGTCAGGTTTTAAAATAAAAGATGCATCCACAAAGGATTGGTCTTTCCAGGTTACATCAAGTCTGTGGTGTTAGACTATTTGTTTGCCACTATGTACCCCAGTATCGTCTGCTACTACTCCCAGCATGAATTGCAGCTAACAGGAAGGGGCGTCGCAGCTCTGATGTCACAGTGAGCTATATGAGAACACGTGAGACGCTCCACCATTGCTTTTTCTCCTGCTGGAAACCGAGACGCAGTTACCACACAACTGAGGCGCGCATCATTCTGGAGAAGAAGCTCACACGTTGGTTTTCATTCATTCTCCTCACTGGCCAAACTCATTAAAAACTGAATGGTCTAAAAGCTTACTGGGATAAGAAGACCAGTAGGTTTACCTTACCGATTGAAGGCATGGACCTGACACGCAACTCAAGAAAAACCCACAGAGGTTTTCCAAGGAGAAAAACATTTCCTCTTTGTTTTTGTTCCAGTTGACTGCTGACGGTCTGTCATATTTCTCCTCCTTTTGCCAAAGGCTGTCTTTAAGTTTGTTACGGACGCCTAACGAATCTCCCCTCCCTCTCCCCCTGCTCCAGAGAAGACGACACCAAGTAATCACGTTTTGTTTTATTTGTATTAGAAATAGCTTGGGCAGGATAGAGTAGGATTTTAGAGCGATTTAGAATCACCACTTATAGTCCAATGTGTTCTAAGTTGTATGTGCATGAAATGTCTTATTGTAACTTTGATTGCTGTTGGACTCTGAAGCCGCTGTGCTTTGTAGCTGTGTGTGTCTCACTGTTTTTGAACACCTGAGCGCAGACTCAGGTGAACTTAAAGTTGGACTGCTAGAACCTCATGGTGAAAACTCACTATTCCTGTCTTCACTCTTCGTGTTTTTCCACTGGTTGCCGCCTAAACGTTTTATGACCCTTTGTGTTTCACTGAGCTCCAACTTTGAGGGTTTTATGACTGCAGCCTGGTGGAGGCTGGTCCCAAAGCTTTGCTCAGTACCATATTTTCTCTTGTTTTTGCCATAACTGCTGGTTTGACTTTCATACACACTCAATGTTGTTTTATCTTGTTTAGTTAGTTATTTTACCCCTTTTGTGTAGAACATTTGCATGCTTGATTAGGTGAAAATTGTTGAATCAGAATAGCGAGGTGTATCAGGGCTATTGATTTAATAAATATTCACATAAATAAAGAGAAAGCGTTTGTGTTTATTTTGAGCAAAACTGATTCAGCTGTCAAAAATAATTTCAAAGTTCCCCCACCTTCGGTGAAGCAGTTGATTAAACAGTGACATCTAGCTAATGAGAATTTTTTAAGAAGTTAAGAGTCCTTTTATTTTGCAGGATGTCTGGATTTTTTCAAAGGAATGTTTGCCTGCGTGAGAGAATTGAAGACCTATTAATAATGAGATTTTCCCACCAGATTGTCAGAGATATACTGATGTTGATGCGTTTAAAACAGCTATGGTGCTTAGATAAAGGGCTGCTAAATGGAATGCCTGAGATACAAATTTCCTTACATGGCGTGTTCAGTTTTTATTCATAGACTGTTTAATGTATTTTTTCGAAATTAATTTTTAAGAAATGCAAACTATTTGACAGAAAATAATTTTAAAAAATCAAGATTTTTAATCCTCCTAAACCTTTAGCCTTTTGTAAAGTTTTTAAACTTATGCGTGGAGGTTTGGATGCCCATAGAAATTTTTGATAGGGTAGAATCTAAGCAAGTAAACTAAGTCTGGGGTAGTTTAGGTGAGATAACAGAAATGACTGACTGAATTGTTAATTTTAGGGAGGATCATCATTTTAATTGCAGACACTCTTCTCATGAGTGACTAAGGGAGAGTTCTCAATCCTTTGTTAATTTGAGTTATGGGATTTCATGTAATCATGTGCCAGCTCATTCAGCATATCAGACATATTGATGCTAAGGTACCTAATGTTTCCAATTTGTAAAGAAATGGTTGGAGAGATATTAATATTAGATGAGATAAGAAGGGCCTTGGACCTGTTCCAATTGATACAGTAGTCTGAAATTGTTCAGAACTTAATTAGGGTCATTTTCTCTAAAACATTACAAAACATCATCAACATATAAACAAATGTTGTGGATTATTTTAGCTATTTAAAGTAATTCCAGAAATACTTTTGCTTTGGTGAATTACAGTTGCCAGTGATTCAATGAACATAGCGAATATTTGCAGGGAGCAGTTGACAACCCTGACTGGTGCATCTTTCAAGAATTAAACTCTGAGAAATCCAGTCATTTGTTAATACACAAGCATTAGGATGGATGAATGGGTGAATAACTGATTGTAGTGTAAAGCGCTTTGGGGTCTCTGGGGACTTGACAAAGCACTATGCAAGTGCAGGCCATTTACCATTAGGTGGGCTATATAGTAATCCAAATTTGTGCAAGGTAGCAAATAGAAATGCTCAATTAACCTTAAAGCCTTCTCTGCATCTAGTCAAACAATTAAACCATTTTTTTAAATGTTGCAATAGTCTTTTAGATCAATGACTCTTGTCGTATTATTTATTATATACAGATTGTAAATAAACCTAGCCTGATCAAGACTGCATAAATATAGAAAGACTGGCATTGAGAAGTGTGATCGCTATGGTGTATCAAAATGCTGAAGATGTATCTTTTTCAATAATTTTGTTAAGGCTGCTGGCATAAAATTTTATGTTTGTTTATATGTTCTAGATAGAGTAGAAAACTGAAACAGGAATTTTCTCTATCTAAAGGGTCTACAACTGTTTAGTTGAAAAATGCATTTTTCTAAGCAGATGACACCCACTAATACTATACTGTTAAAACTACTAATTTCTGTTGATCATCAGTATCAAATTATACATGTGTCTGAGTAGAGAGTTGAGCTGCTACCTTAGTCTGAACCAGGTAGTTTCTCTGAGTGCGGATGTGCTTCAAGAAGCCTGTAATGTTGACTGCTCCTTCGTCCCTCATCTGTTTCAGCATGCTATCCAGGACGATATATGTGCCTGTCCGACCAACCCCAGCACTGCAAAGCAAAACGAACGTTAAGTTATGGTTCCTCAATCAACTCAAGTTAGGATGACAATGAAACTTTATGTGACCTGCAGTGCACCACTATTGGGCCCATTTTGTCTGTATTGGCTCTGGATGACTTGCGGACAAAGCTGAGAAGAGGCAGAGACAACTCTGGGACACTCATATCGGGCCACTGGGTGTACTGGTATTGTGTCACTGTTCGCTCGTTGCTCCACTCCTTCTTTGAGCTCTGCAAATGGAAGATACAAGAGGAACTCATTAACTGCGAAAAACACTGTATTCTCTCATAGTTTGGAAACTTCAGGCATGTTGACGTTAGCTTTATTTTTTTTAAGTGGTCTCACATTTTCCCCAATCATCCTGACGCTGTGATACACGGTCGAATTCATGGTAGATTCGTTGATAGTGGAAGGCTGTATTTTTAGATTTATAGTAAAAATCTTTTCTGGTGTCTAAATAATTAAATTTTAGACTCATCTTTCAACAGAACATTAATCCAGAAGTCCTGGTTTTGTCTTTGTTCTTTCTGGCAAACATTAGTCCAGTTGTAATGTTGTCCTTAGAGAGCAAAGGTTTCTGTCTTGATCATCTTCCATGAAAGTTAAACTTGTTAATTCTCTCTCTGATTCTACAGACATGCACTTTCACATAAACCGTAGCAAGAGCTTGCAGCAGGTCCCGTCATGACATTTTAGGGTTACTGGACACTTCTTTTAGCATCTTGCGTTCTCTTATTGGGGTGAACTTGCTTGGACAATCTGCCCTAGTCGTTGGCAGTTGTTTTGAATATCCTCTACTTGATGACTATTTTCTATACAGGCATGGCTTTCCAATTACATTAAAAATTACATTTTGAAGAAAAAAAAAAGTATTTTCTTCAGTTTGTGTTGGTTATTTACATCATTCGAATTTCTGATTTCTGTTAACATTGATTTTTAATATCGATCCAAATATGTTGAAAAGCCTGTGTCAGGGTGTTCTTATTTGTTCATGGAAGTAAGTCCACAGTGCCTCCATAAGGAGAAAAAAAATGTCAGACTAAAGAGGAAGACAGAGACTGCTGAAAAAGTGGCAGATATCTACAGCTCTTCTTAAGCTTCACTGTTGAAAACCAGTCGTTTTTGTGCAATACTACTGTCTCATATTTGTTAAAGTGAAACCTAAACAATAAGTATACAAGTTTTCTTTCTTTGGAAACAGCAAAAACAAGGACACCATGACTGTTTTGAAAGAATTAATTTAAATTCAGTTTTATTTATATAGCGCCTATTCACAATACAAGTGATCTTATGGCACCTTACAAAGACAATTCAATCGAATCATACAGATTCCAAGTCAAGTACAAACATTCCAATTAATTCTAACTATCGAACTGTGCAGTCAGATTTAGTGTATTATTCAAATTGTTTAAAAGGTTTTCTATCTAAGGAAACCCAGCAGATTGCATCGAGTCAGTGACTTGTAGCAGTCATTCCTCCTGGATGAGCATGTAGCGACACTAGAAAGCTGCTGACATTGACTTTGCAGCAATCCCTGATACTGAGCATGCATGTAGTGACAGTGGAGAGGAAAACTCCTTTTTAAAAGGAAGAAACTTCCAGCAGAACCAGGCTCAGCGTGAGCCTGTTTTGGTGTCACCTTATAAAGTTGCACGATGAATTACAGCGTTAAGCCCTTGGTAGTTCTGCACATAAACATTCTGCTGTATTCGTTCGGTACATGTGTTTACCAAACTGACAGAGCTGTACTGGACACTTTTGGTACGAAAATATGTACTCTTACACATAAGTTTCCACCTGGTAAAAATTTCATTTCAGACAGCATGGGATAAATTTCTACTGTTATGCCAATCATACCAAGCTGTAATTATCCATAAATCCTAATGTATCCAGTAAGTTCCAAAGGCTACAGGCATGTCCTGAAGAAAGCAGTATTTTCCACCTATCCATTATGTGCAATTATTGTTGTCTTTTAAGTTTATGTGGTCTGTTTTTTTCTTTATTCATAGAAATAACATCTTGCATTTGTGTTTAGTTGTGTCATCTTCCTGGATATTTGAGAATCAGCTGAGCTATTGCTGCCATTGACTTCATGTTCTCTGTCTATATATGATACTTACCTATGTTTCTCTCCTAGATGAATACACTGAAGGAGCTACTCCTGCCATCAACCCTCCACTGTTTCTTTGACATAGAAAGTCCTCCAGGACCAGTCAGTAGTGATTGATGGCCCCTCACACTGAACCAGATTCTGCTGGTGGTTTCTTCCTGTTAAATAAATTTGTTTCCCTTTCCACTGACATCACATGCATACTCATTACGAGGGATTGATGCAAAGTCAACTGATTGAGGCAATCAACTATCCACTGTCGCAACAACCTCATTCAGCAGAACGAATTTCTGCATAGTCAGGGTTTCACTGCAGTTGGCTTGGTTTCGTTAGGCAGAAAACATTTTACCAGTTGGCATAATAAACTTAACTTGACTGCATTGTTTTGTAACCAGGATTCAATTGGAAAGAATGTAGCTGACTATAAATCCATATACAGAAGTTGATTCAGCCAACTATATATTTCTATAAAAAAAATGAATCTGTTTGCCTTGTAAAGTCCCTTTTGAACACAACAGTATTGCTAGATATTGGAGGGCACAGTTTAGTTCTTGGTGGCCATATGTTAAACTTGTCATCATAAATTCTGACCTGAATGCACTTTATTTGCTATGTCTTGAATTTTCTTTCCAACATTCAGAACACAGAAACATAATAAAAAAACGTATCTGCATTAATAGTAGTGCATTAGCAGTCATTGGTAGGGCAATGCTCAAATGGATACATTTAGCTTCGTATCAAATGGATACAAAGCTAAACCACTAAAGGAGCCTGAAATTTTAAACTCACATTTCACACAGACATTTATTTTGGTCACCTAAATATATTTAGTTAGAATTTGCTGATAATTAGTAACTAAAAGCTAGTCCCACCGGCTGACCTTTTTGGTGAGGATGTTCCTCACAATGAATGTCGTCTGTGTGTAGTAAGCTTGGACTTTGGAACTCTTTATAGTCACAAGGAACTGCCCGTATTCCTCCTGCACGTCCGCTGGCCAGTACTGATCACACTTTCTCTGAGGGGCACACACAACACAGAGAGACTGCATAACACAGAAATTATACAATTTTTGTCTTTCAACCATGTGCCTTAGGTCTGATTTAGTCTCTTTGTTGGTACAACAGAAGATCTGATAAGTTTCCTCCAGTGGGACGAATCCCATATATACTGACGACTCACCCGTCCATTTTCTACCAGGTTGGTGATCATGACAATGATGTGGACATTCTGCTCCCAGATCATCCTCCAGAAGTCTTCCGTACTGGACCTCAGAGGGCCCTGAGCAGCAATGTATGACCGCTGCCTCTTATAACCCTAAGGAACACAGAATACCTGTCTCAGCATGGAAAAAAAACTTTAGACCCACATTTATAACACACTGTACTGACAGCTACTTTTTAGGCTGTTAAAGTAGGGGAATTCTCTTATTTAGACTAATAAGCAAGGGTACAACTGAGCATGAAAAATATACCTAGAATCTCAGTAATTTATTTTAAATTAAAAATTTCTTGCCATGCGTCCAGTACAAACCAAATACTTCATCCTTTTCTCATCAAAATAATTCCAATCACATTGCAACACATTCTGAAAGACTTTGGAAGCTTGTACCACTTTATGATTCCTTTTCACAATGTGGTGGATTGAGGAGATCAAGCCACAAAGTGCTTCATGTTTTATACAAAGGCCTGGTGGATTTCTTTTGTCTTCTTTTGATTTATTTTCTTTTGTCTTCTTTTGTCTTTATTGCCACCGATTTTTTTTGTTTTGTTTTGGTCTATATTGGTTCCTGGGAGAGCATGTTTTTTAGCAATGTAAGAAACAGTTGTTACCCTGGTTTGTTTATTTTTGAAGAACTTTTGTGGTACAAGTTTCCTTTATTCTGAGTAATCAGACAGGAAATAGGTACAAGAGAAGGGGAGGAAAAAATGCAGTGAAGGTCACAAGGTTAGGAGCTTACTCTCCATGATGGAACATGATAATTGCTAAACTTACTGGTAAAATGCAGTTTCTGTTCTTGTTCATGTGAGTAGAACAGATAACCAGATCAAAATGTATAAATAACTACATTACAGAACAGAAGAATTTTACATCAATTTAAATATTATGAATTTGACTCACAAAAATTAAAAAGGTTTTCTCTATAATACACTGACCAAAATAAACAGAATAAGTGAAGATGCATTTTTCAGCTTGAGTGTGTGTTAAGACATGAAACCAACAGCCTCTTACATCCACATAGTTAGCATTGATATAATCTGTTGTTTTTCCATCTGCGTTGGCTTGTGGAGAAAGTTGGACCCGGCTGTGGTCATCTGAGGATTAAAGAAGGAAAAACAGGATCAGATAAATATGAAAAGAAGCCATTTAAAACTGTATGTTTTTTAACATGCTTCTGCAGACTTAGAATGAGGATACGTTTAGTGCTGAGTGAAGAAGCACTTTCAGGATCAGCACTTTCAAGATCACCTTCACACACTCACAATTACAAAGGAGAGTCTGAGGGCTTGGAGAAGGGGAGTTCATTATCATGGCAGAGGTAGCTAAGTTAGTTAAAAAGCTCCCCAGCTGCAGGGTCCCAGGGATGGACAACATTTTCCCCAAGAAAATGAAGACTATGGGCATTGTGGGACTACTGTGGGTGATATGCCTTTCTAATGTCATATGGAGGACTGGGTCTCACCTACAAAGAGGCAAATGGGGCGGAAGAAAGTGGCCTGGAAAGTGCTGAACAACTATTAAGGGATCATAATTCTCATTGTTAAAGCTTACTCTAAGGTTTTAAAAGGGAGTTTGCAACCAATTGTTGAACCATTTAGATTCATGAGAGCTATTTGGGTTTTGTTCTAGCCATGGAACAGTAGACCACACTAGGTGATGGGGTCATGGGAATTTGGTTGTCCAGTCCACATGTGCTTTGTGGATGATAAAAGGCTAACAACCGTGCCAAGCACAGCATCTTGTAGAGGTGTCTCAGAAACATAGGATACTGCGGTTGCTTTTAAGTGCTATTGATCTTTGTATGCCCAAAGCGACAGCTGTGTTTGCAATCGCCCCTCAAAGTCAAGCTTGCCCCCGAGGTGGGTTAAACTCCATCAGGAATACTCCTAGTCTCTGATCCTGCTGAGGTGTTCATGGACAGGATCTCCAGGTGTAGATGTGGGTTGCATTAGGGTGTCTGGTTTGGAAACCTCAGGGTCTCATCTTTGCATTTTTGAAGATTATGCACTTTTGTTGGCATGATTAGGTCATAACTTTCTGTGTGCTTTGGAGAAGTTAGCTCCTGGGTGCGAAATTTCTGGAAACCAACAGCAATGGTTCTCCTCCCATGTCCTGTCTTAGTATTTCAGGCATACGAGAACCTGGAGCAGCGGTCCATGGAGAGAACCTGGTTGCTTACATGTCCCAGAGCAGTTTTGGTCTATTATAATGACATCTCAAGATGGTATTCCTATTGCTCGATATACTTTCATAGATCAAGACTGGATCTGGCATCAAAATAGACAGGGCTGGAATAGGAACCTGTATTTGTATGACTTTTAACCATTTCAATTATACGTGTATCTGTAAGTAGGTGGTTGTGTGTGTGCATGTGTGTGTGTGGATGAAGGCGTAGACGTAAACATCAAATTCCAGCAGACTGTGAAGAGATTCTGAGGCAGAGGTGGCAAAAGAAAATCTCAGGAATTAAAACAAAAAGGAAGAGAGGGTCGCGAGGAGTACATGAAAGATTGAGAAGACGCTGCTCTAGGTTTCCTCTGCCTATAATTACTCTGTCAAATGGCCTATCTCTTAATAATAAAATCGAAGAATTGACAGCAAGAGTAAGTTATAAAAAATAATTCAAACTGTGTAACCTCATCTGCTTGACGGTGACATGGGTAAAGCCGGGGACATCGGTGTCTGTGAAAGGATACTCAACAGTCAGAGAAGACAGAAAACAGCACCTGTCAAAGAAATCCACTGGAGGAGGACTATGTATCTTTGTGAACAATAAGTGGTGCACGCAGATGAAAATTCACCAGAATTTCTTTTTTTTTGCGGCACTAGAGAGGCCTTTAATTTTTCATTTTTCCAACAGTAGCTAGATAGGAAAGAGGGCAAAGAGAGGGGGAGACATTTGGCAAAGGTCACCGGGTCCAGGACTCAAACCCAGGACAGCTGCATCAAGGACTATGGCCTCTGCGCATGGTCGCGTGCTTAAACCTTACACCACTGGCGCCGCGCCCCAGAAAATCACCAGAATTTAATAATTTTATAATCCTCGGATTATGAAATTCTGGTGGTGTCATTCAGACCATTCTATCTGCCATGGGAATGCCATGAGAATGCCATGAACGTCATCTTGACATATGTACCAGGCCTAAAACACACAGAGGCAGCAGAGAGGATCTCAGAATCTACAGCATGGCTGTGTCACGGTCACTGGACCGGCCAGTGTTTATTCTCTGCAATTTTAATAACTGTGATCTTGGACCCCTCCTTCCCACACTCCACTAGTATATAGACTGTCCTACAAGACACAGTACAACGCTTGATCATTGCTATGGTAACATACCAGAAGTGTATAGAGCACTGTGCCGTGCACTCTTGGGGAAATCCGATCATAATATTATTTATCTTTTACCCAAATATCGAGCTAAAGTAAAAAGAGAGAAGCCTATTCTTAAAAACATTCAGCTGTGGGATATGGGAAGTGAGGAGATGTTGCAGAACCGCTTTGTCAAAATAATCAGAATCAGAATCAGAATCAGAAAAGCTTTATTGCCAAGTACGTTTTTGGACATACAAGGAATTTGTTTTGGCGTAGTCGGTGCAATACAGTACAAATTAAACAGTATAAACATATCTACAATATAATATAAATATATGTGCACAGTTTTAAGTGAGTGAGAGTAAATATAGAGCAGTATTGGGTGCGAGAGCAGTACAACAGTGCAGGTGATCATTGTGCAATTATGGCAGTGCAAGTAAAGCAGGAGTCCAAGCTGAGCGTTAATGTAACGCATAGAGTTACAAGTTACAAGTGTCCTGTCAGCAAAAAAGGGGGTGTGTGGGGGAAAGGGAGAATGTCAAGGTGGTTTCCGGGCTTTGTTAACCAGGCTGGTGGCAGATGGGAAAAAACTGTTCTTGTGGCGTGAGGTTTTGGTCCGGATGGACCGCAGCCTCCTGCCAGAGGGGAGAGTCTCAAAGAGTCTGTGACCGGGGTGGGAGGGATCAGCCAGAATCTTCCCTGCCCGCTTCAGGGTCCTGGAGGTGTACAGTTCCTGGAGCAACAGTAGACTGCAGCCAATCACCTTCTCAGCAGACCGAATGACACGCTGCAGCCTGCCCTTATCCTTGGCTGTAGCAGCTGCGTACCAGATGGTGATGGAGGAGGTGAGGATGGACTAAATGATGGCTGTGTAGAAGTGCACCATCATAGTCTTTGGCAGGTTGAATTTCTTCAGCTGCCGCAGGAAGAACATCCTCTGCTTGGCTTTCTTGATGAGGGAGCTGATGTTTGGCTCCCACTTGAGATCCTGGGAGATGATGGTTCCCAGGAAGCGGAAAGATTCCACAGTGTCAATTGTGGAGTCACAGAGGGTGATGGGGGCAGGTGGGTCTGGGTTCTGCCTGAAGTCCACAACCATCTCCACTGTCTTTAGAGCGTTGAGCTCAAGGTTGTTCTGGCTGCACCAGTCCAACAGATGGTCCACCTCCCATCTGTACGCAGACTCGTCACCATCAGAGATGAGTCCGATCAGGGTGGTGTCGTCCGCAAACTTCAGAAGCTTGAAAGACTGGTGACTGGAGGTGCAGCTGTTGGTGTACAGGGAGAAGAGCAGAGGAGAGAGAACACAGCCTTGGGGGGAACCGAAGCTGATGGTCAGGGAGTCAGAGACGTGCTTCCCCAGCCTCACGCGCTGCTTCCTGTCAGACAGGAAGTCAGTGATCCACCTACAGGTGGAGTCGGGCACACTCAGTTGGGAGAGCTTCTCCTGGAGCAGAGCTGGGACGATGGTGTTGAAGGCAGAGCTGAAATCCACAAACAGGATCCTGGCGTAGGTTCCTGTGGAGTCCAGGTGCCGGAGGATGAAGTGAAGGGCTAAGTTGACTGCATCATCTACAGACCTGTTGGCTCTGTAGGCAAATTGCAGGGGGTCCAGGAGGGGGTCGGTGATGTCTTTTAGGTGTGAGAGCACAAGGCGCTCAAAGGACTTCATCACCACAGAGGTCAGGGCGACGGGTCTGAAGTCATTAAGCCCTGTGGTCCTTGGCTTCTTGGGAACAGGGACGATGGTGGAGGACTTGAAGCAGGCTGGCACATGACATGTCTCTAGTGAGGTGTTAAAAATGTCTGTGAAGACTGGAGACAGCTGATCAGCGCAGTGCTTCAGGCTGGCTGGTGAGACAGAATCCGGTCCAGCAGCTTTCCGGGGGTCCTGTCTCCTGGAGAGTTTGTTGACGTCCCTCTCCTGGATGGAAAGAGCCGTCCCCGGCGTGGGTAGGGGGCTGGTGGGGGGGAACTTCAGGGTGGGGGTTGGAGGTGCCCAGGCCCCTCTTGAGGTTGGGGAGGTGGGGGTGGTGAGTTGTGGCTGCAGCTGTTGGGGGGTGTCGTGGGGGATGGTTGCAGGACTGTCCCTTTGTCTTTTAAAGCAGCAGTAGAACTCATTCAGGTCGTTGGCGAGGCGTCAGTCGTTGATGGAGTGGGTGGCTTTCGGCTTGTCGTTGGTAATCTGCCTGAGCCCTTTCCAGACAGACGCAGAGTTGTTGGCTGAGAACTGGTTTTGGAGCTTCTCAGAGTACAGTCGTTTGGCCTCTTTCACTGCCTTGCCAAACTTGTACTTCGCCTCTCTGTATATGTCTTTGTCCCCACTCCTGAAGGCCTCTTCCTTATCCAGTCTTAACCTTCTGAGTTTGGCTGTGAACCAGGGTTTGTCATTGTTGTAACTCACCCTGGTGCATGATGGTACACAGCTGTCCTCACAGAAGCTGATGTAGGAAGTCACAGCCTCTGTGTACTCGTCCAGACTGTTGGTAGTAGTCCTGAACACATCCCAGTCTGTACAGCCTAAACACGCCTGGAGATTCTCCACAGCCTCACTGCTCCACTTCCTTGACGTCCTCACAACAGGTTTGCAGAGCTTTAGTTTCTGCCTGTATGCAGGAATGAGGTGGACCATGATGTGGTCGGATTGGCCCAGTGCAGCACGTGGGACGGCGTGATAAGCATCTGTGATGGTGGTGTAACAGTGATCCAGAATGTTGTCCTCTCTGGTCGGACATTTAATAAACTGTCTATAATTGGGGAGTTCGTGGGTGAGATTACCTTTGTTAAAGTCGCCAACGACGATAACTAAGGAGATCGGGTTGGTCCGCTCCACACTCAGTATCTGGTCGGCGAGCATGCGCTGTGCGACCTGCACGTTAGCTTGCGTCGGGATGTAAACACCGACCACGATGAACGAAGCGAACTCACGGGGGGAATAGAAAGGCTTACAGTTTATGATGAAGGCTTCCAGGTCTGGAGAACAGTGCTGCTGAATCACTGTCACGTCGTTGCACCAACCACTGTTGAGGTAGAAACAGATTCCTCCACCTTTCGCTTTGCCGGAGAGTTCCGTGTCTCTGTCCGCTCTGTAGAGCTGGAATCCTGCCAGCTGCAGCGCAGAGTCCGGTATTAATCCACACAGCCACGTCTCTGTGAAGCACAAAACTGCAGATGAATAAAAGTCCCTGTTTTTCCCCAACAGCAGTTGTAGTTCCTCAATTTTGTTGGGAAGTGAGCGCACGTTAGAGAGAAATATTCCAGGTAACGGTGTTAGTAGTCCACGCTGGCGAAGACGTACCAGCACCCCAGCCCGTTTCCCTCTCTTCCGGCGTTTCACCGCGTGAGCAAAGGTGAGTGCACCTTTGACCAGAATGTCCAAAAATTCCAGAGCAGTAGGCAGAAAAGTGGGAAATAACTCCTCTTGTGTAGTAGCCCTGATGTTCATGAGTTCTTCTCTGGTGAGAAAGCTCCGGGTACCATCACAGAAGACCGTTTAAAGCAAAAAACAAAACAAAACAATGCGCACCAACACGCCGAGGCGGCCATCTTCGGCACCATCTTAGATTGGTGAGATCGTTCCATGTAATCCATGCAACATTTAGTAACTGCTCACAGTTAACTCCATAAAAGTTACAATAAATATCCTTATGTGTAATCCACGCAATAATTATTAAAAGACACAGTTGAAGCAGCAGGGAGTGAAACAAGCATGTTCTCAAATTTTGGAGCTGAGAGACTGGAGAAGCCTGTGTGGAGCCACATATTATCTGCCACATATTATCTGTCTTATCTTTTGCAGAAGCATAAACAACAAGTATCCAATGATGTATGATGATTTTACATTCTTTCACATGTATTAAATGAAATTAGTAACCTTTGATTAACAGGTTAAAAGATGTATGATTGAAATGTGGGTAAGAACTGAGAATTAGAGTAAAAACATTAAGGTTTGGCATTCTCAATCAGCTATATATGAAAGAGATATAACGTTAATCATTTGTGAAGCATGAATAAAAAGAATGAAGTGATGGTTTTGTAATTGTGTTTTAAAGTAAATTTAAAGTAAACGTTTAAAACTGAGCAGATCAGGGAAAGAACTGTAGGATGACTAGGAGTGACGAGAGCCAGCTGCATGCTGACAGCGAACCTTTTCAAGGCTAACGGGAGGAAGCGAGGATGCGACTACAGCAAGCTGCGTGGCTATTACCGGCATCTCCAAGGCCGGAAAACAGCATCAGTAGGTCACAATGACCATGACTAAAGTATTGAGCAATAATCAAGAAGCTGACCTGAATAGGTTGCGCAATAACTGAGAAGCCTAACAAGGGGCTGACTGGTGAAAGCATCAAGCACCATAAAAGCAATGCTGAAGGAGGGAACGGGGTTGTTTTCCTCGCAGGAGACCAGCGAACAAGATCGGATGGACAAAAGAAGCTTAGATGGAAAAGGAACAGAGACACCGCCCAACTGATCGACTGCATTAAAAAAAGGATAAATCCTTGGGCCCAGAAAGGACTGTGCCTCAAGAATAAAAATCTGATTTCGTCTAAAGCCTTTTTATCCAGACAACAGAAGTGAACTTGATTGGTGAACAGCTGATTGCTCTAAGTTTCAGGCTTCTGGAAGCCCTGAATCTACCTCATTTATGTCTCCGGGTTTCCTTCAACTCTTCAGCCTCTGGAAACTACTGTCTTCGGAGACATATAACAACAAATATCCTGTTTAACCATCAAAGCCTGGAGCATCAGTGCCTGCCACTTAAAGGAAGAAAACTGAAGATAAAGTCTTATTCCTTTCAAGAAACCACTCGTTGTTACCAGAATAATCTCCTCCATCAGGTGCATGGATGAGCCTCCGTCTTCAAAGCCTCTCCAAATTCACTAGTTTCAGCATCAGGGAAAGACAGGTTGAGTTGATCGATTCATTTCTATTATTGAAATTATTTTGTGTTGCCGAATTTAAGCTGTTACTGACCCCTGCAAAAGCGATACTAATTAAAGAAAGCATATAAAATTCTAGTTAAATCGTGGACATTCAATTATTTGAGTCACCGTATTTTTTGGTTTTTCATTGGTGGTAAAAAGTCTTGTTGCCTGGTTCCAAGATATTTTAGGAGGTCTTTATAGGTTGCTTTAGCCAAGTTTGTGAAACTTGGGGCTTGTGCCGAGCCACAAAAATTTACCTAGCCCACATACCAAAAGCCAGTTGTAAAATTAGGGAATGAGCAGCCGTGAACAAAAGTGACTGTTGAAAGTGTGGATGACTGCGATAGGCTACTCAGTCGTCCAGACCACTAGTTGAAGAAGGGCGAGACTTTGTATTAAGGCTGTCAGAGGCTAGGCGAGTCATTTCCCGACACCAGCTTAAACAGAACTTTCAGTAAACCTGCTTAGTTAGACCTTTCAGGTTTGGGGAAGTCTGGACCTGTTGGATGGAGAGCTGGTTTGAGCAATCCCTTTAGACATAGGGAAATAGGAGGGAGGGGTTAGGTCATCAGACAACGAAAGCTTTGATGACAGACCGGCAGGTGTTCTTTGACAGGTGTGGTGATTTTGATTAACTGATAGAGACAATAGCCAAGTACATAAAATTCTGTAAGGCTAACGCACCCTGTCAATAAGAAAACCAGAGTTAACTGTAATAACAAATGTTTGATCTCTGTTGAGGTACGTCGTGCTTCATGGAAAGGTGAGCTGCCTTTATAGATGGTAATCTTGAAGTAGTTATACAAAAAAGGAATGAGCTGAGGACAATTTCGAAGAGGACTAAAATGAAGTACAAATAAAAGGTGGATAGGCAGTTCTTTATTGGAAATACTAAGGAGGCTTGGAAAGAGTTAAATGTCATGATGGGCAGAGTGGGATGAAAGAACAGCAGCCCCAACAAAAAGATTTTTGTCTTTTGAAAATGACCTGAATACTTTCTATTTAAGGTTTGATAAGCCACCAAATCCTACATGTCAGGGGAATTATAATTGCGACATTGTGAGTAACACCAAAGATCATTCCTTAATCGTAATTTCTGAGGCAGAGGTTGCAGCTACTCTTGCAAAAATTAAACCCAATAAAGCACCTGGACAGGATGGTTTGTAAGGCAGGGTGATTAAATCATGTAGTTTTCAATTAACAGCAGTCATTTTCAGTCATTTCATTTTTCATTTTCTACCGCTTATTCCATGGTGGGTCGCGGGGGAGCTGGTGCCTATCTCCAGCAGTCTATGGGTGAGAGGCAGGGTACACCCTGGACAGGTCGCCAGTCCATCGCAGGGCAACACACAAACAACCAAGCACACACTCATTAACACACCTAAGGGCAATTTAGAGAGACCAATTAACCTAATAGGCATGTCTTTGGACTGTGGGAGGAAGCCGGAGTACCCGCTGAGAACCCACACATGCATGGGGAGAACATGCAAACTCCATGCAGAAAGACCCCCGGCTGGGAATTGAATCCAGACCAGAATTAACAGCAGTTTTTACAAAATTATTTCAGTGTTTTTTTTAAATAAACATTTTGTTCCAGAAATTTGGAAAATTACGAATATAACTCCTGTCCCAAAGCAGCTGGGTTGGACAACTTTTGACCTATATCACTGACTAGTATTCTTTGCGACTGCATGGAGAGGGTCATTGTTAATTATTTGTCAGTCAGTGGATGTTTGGACCCAAATCAGTTTGCATACAAAAGGTGTAGAGGTACTGCAGATGCTACATGGACTTTGGTAAATACAGTCAGTAAACATCTGCAGCAGCCTAGGAGTTATGCCAGGTTATTATTTTGATGATTTTAGTTCAGCTTTGAACTGTATGCAAATGCATACAATGGTTAAAAGGCTCTGTCATATTAATATTAACAGCAACATCATTGATCCTAAATTACGGTGAAACTGGGCAATCAGCTCCCATTTTTTCTTCAGCGTCAGCAAGAGCACTGATCTTTAGAAAATGAAAAGCAATAAGAATGGCGGGCTACATCATGGGCTATGACTTTGCATGCCATCTGTGAGGGCTACCTCGGACCTGACCTTTGGTCTGACCCTATCCCCGCACCCCACACTTCCTGCAATGGGCATGTATGTTAGCGCGCTCATCACTCTCATAGCAAAGTAGCTAGCGCTAAAGACGTCCTAATGGCTGGGCCGCTAGGACCGCCTTCCACAGATGAGATGGCGGGAAAATTGCCTCGACACATCTCAGTCGACAAGACCCGGTATGGCCCCGCTTCCTGTCGGTAACAGCGTACCTGTCGGGAGTGGTGGCCGGACCGAAGCAGCTGAAGGCACCAGTCTTCGCCATCTCACCCATCACGAGGGCGGGGTCCGTCATGGGTCAGGGCTTCCTCTGGTTAACGCACTGGAGCCCAACCTGACCGCGCTGCTCAGGGACAGGCTGGCCCGGCACGTTGGACGTTGGCGGGTACCCCTCTTCCCCACCGATCAGATCACAACCAGGCTCACTGATCGCTTCCATCAGTGTGCCAGTCAGGCTGCAGCAGCGACCAACAGCATCTTGTTCCTCACCTACGCCATCTTAAGAAGGCTCGAGAATTTGAATGTTCCACCAGAAGACGCAGAGGATCTGGGACTGGATTCTCAGTTTTTGCAGGAGCAGCTGCAGACATTTCATGAAGGCATGGGGCTGCACTCCGGGCTAAAGCCTGCTCCTCCGACACCACCGGCCGCTGGCCGGAGCGTTGGGTTCGGCAGCACCAGCGGAGGCGATCCACTGCGGCATAGCTCCCCGAACCACTCTGCCCATCTGGGGAAGATGTGTGTAAATGTGAACACAGAGGACGTGTGGTGGGAGACCATTCTGAAATGGTGCCTCACTGATGCGCCCGCTCAGTACGCACAGTTTCTCTGGTGGAGTCCAGGTGCCTGGTGCCTATGAGAACGGGAGGAACGGGACCCATTCTCGAGCTGTCCCTGTTCAACAAATCGATCATGGAAAGATACTTCCACATGCTGGCAATACATAAAATGTGGAAAACGTTCACCAGAGCGACTGGTTCACCTCCATAGATCTGAAAGACGTATATTTTCAATACAACCGCTTGCCGTTCGGTTACTCTCTCGCCCCGCGCATGTTCTCCACATGCATGGAGATGGCGCTCCAACCGTTGCACACAGCAGGGATGAAACTCCTCTTTAATCTGGATGACCTGTTTTGCTGGCCTAGTCCAGAGAGGAAGCAGCGGTGCAGACGAGGGCGCTGGCCGCACGTCTGACAGTCCTGGGGTTTTTCCATAAACTGGCAAAAAAATTCTGTTTCACCATCCCAATGATCGTTTATCTGGGGGTGGAGTTAAACTCAGCCACAATGAGAGCCTGACACAGCCGAGAGCAGAGGCGCAGTCAGCGCTTCTCATCTGTGTCAAACCTCACAGCGTAGTGACAGCTCTGTCACTTATGTGATTACTGGGAATGATGTCAGCGGCTCACATGGTTGTTCCACTGGTTCTGCTTCATATGAGACGCCCTCAGAGATGGTAATCTGCCTGCACATAGAACCAGTGTGCCAGAAAAGGCGGATGATCTGAGACTCCTTCAGTAGGGTCTGACCTCGCCCAATGGGGAAATCCCCGCATCCTGTCAGAGGGAGTTCCCCTCAGCAGAACCTGCTTCACATGTCTCAGTGTTCACAGACGCATCCATGTCAGGGTGATGAAGAACATGTCAGTCTCAAGCGGTGGGTGTTCAGTGGCCAGGCCACGTCTCTCCACATAAGTAAGCTGGAGTCCAGAGTCCAAAACATACTTTTTCAGTGATTTTAATGAGCTTTTATCTGTGATATGTGTTGATTATGACTGTTTAATTATTGTGGGAGACTTCAACATTCCTATTGACAATTTTGAAGACAGAAGTGCTATAAAACTATGTGACACTCTTAGAAATGTTGGTTTGACTCAACAAACACACAAACAGGGACATATTTTGGACTTGATCATCACTAAGGGTCTAAACATTTCCAAGGTGTCTGTAACTGATGTTGCCCTATCTGACCATTTTTCTGTTATTTTTGAAAGCATCATCTCCAATGGCTCAGTTTGCTGGTAGATAACTTTCATTCTAAAATCTCGGGCATCATTGATTCAATTGGTCCAATTAAAGTGAAAGTGATTTCTGGGAAGAAAATGTCTCCGTGGAGAAGAGCTCCACCAGTCAGAAGAGAAATGCTGAACACAGGTGGAAAAAGACTGGACTCCAGGTTCACTATAAAGAGAGACTATACAGTTATAAACTACAACTGAAAAACGCAAGGGAATCTTTCTTTTCTGAGATCATCAGCAAAAACATTAATAATACTTGTGCCCTATTTGCCACGGTCGACAGGTTAACAAACCCTTCTGTAACTGTAGCATCTGAACTCCACTCTAACAGGGACTGCAATTCATTTGCTAACTTCTTCACTGAAAAAACCCAAAAGATCAGAGGGGCATTCAGCACATCCACATCAACTGCAGTACCAAAGTTGTTTTCAACTAGAACTGATTTTGACAAAATTTCCCAATTTCATCGAATAAACTACAAAAAGAAATCGTACGCCAACTAAGCTCTTCTTCCTGTTGTCTCGATCTTTTACCCACAGCTTTCCTTAAGAAAGCTTTGCCTGTAATAACATCTGATTTAACACAAATAATAAACATGTCCCTTTGGTCAGGTGTTTTCCCCCAGGCCCTAAAAACAGCAATTATCAAACCTCTATTGAAAAAGAGCAACTTGGACAAGCTGCTACTACAGAACTACAGGCCTATATCAAACCTCCCCTTCATCAGCAAGATTATTAAAAAAGCTATGTTTCAACAGTTAAACAACTTCCTAACAATGACCAACCGCTTTGATGTCTTCCAGTCAGGCTTCCATACTCACCACAGTACAGAGACTGCTCTTGTCAAGGTGTTCAATGACATCCGTATAAATGCAGACTGTGGAAGAACCACAGTGATGGTATTATTGGACCTTAGTGCAGCATTCAACACTGTTGATCACTCCATTTTATTAGAGCGCCTGGAAAACTGGGTCGGCCTTTCTTGTACAGCACTCGATTGGTTTAAATCCTAATTGAAGGACAGGGACTTTTTTGTGTCAGTAGGTAACTTTACATCAGAGAGCACAAAAATCACATGTGGGGTTCCTCAAGGGTCTATTTTAGGGCCCCTCCTATTCAATATCTACATGCTTCCCCTAACTCAGATTTTAATAAACAACGCAAGTTATCATATCTATGCAGACGACACACAGCTACAGGTCCTTCTCAAAATATTAGCATATTGTGATAAAGTTCATTATTTTCCATAATGTCATGATGAAAATTTAACATTCATATATTTTAGATTCATTGCACACTAACTGAAATATTTCAGGTCTTTTATTGTCTTAATACGGATGATTTTGGCATACAGCTCATGAAAACCCAAAATTCCTATCTCACAAAATTAACATATCATTAAAAGGGTCTCTAAACGAGCTATGAACCTAATCATCTGAATCAACGAGTTAACTCTAAACACCTGCAAAAGATTCCTGAGGCCTTTAAAACTCCCAGCCTGGTTCATCACTCAAAACCCCAATCATGGGTAAGACTGCCGACCTGACTGCTGTCCAGAAGGCCACTATTGACACCCTCAAGCAAGAGGGTAAGACACAGAAAGAAATTTCTGAACGAATAGGCTGTTCCCAGAGTGCTGTATCAAGGCGCCTCAGTGGGAAGTCTGTGGGAAGGAAAAAGTGTGGCAGAAAACGCTGCACAACGAGAAGAGGTGACCGGACCCTGAGGAAGATTGTGGAGAAGGTCCGATTCCAGACCTTGGGGGACCTGCGGAAGCAGTGGACTGAGTCTGGAGTAGAAACATCCAGAGCCACCGTGCACAGGCGTGTGCAGGAAATGGGCTACAGGTGCCGCATTCCCCAGACCTGGGCTACAGAGAAGCAGCACTGGACTGTTGTGGTCCAAAGTACTTTTTTCGGATGAAAGGAAATTCTGCATGTCATTCGGAAATCAAGGTGCCAGAGTCTGGAGGAAGACTGGGGAGAAGGAAATGCCAAAATGCCAGAAGTCCAGTGTCAAGTACCCACAGTCAGTGATGGTCTGGGGTGCTGTGTCAGCTGCTGGTGTTGGTCCACTGTGTTTTATCAAGGGCAGGGTCAATGCAGCTAGCTATCAGGAGATTTTGGAGCACTTCATGCTTCCATCTGCTGAAAAGCTTTATGGAGATGAAGATTTCATTTTTCAGCACGACCTGGCACCTGCACACAGTGCCAAAACCACTGGTAAATGGTTTACTGACCATGGTATCACTGTGCTCAATTGGCCTGCCAACTCTCCTGACCTGAACCCCATAGAGAATCTGTGGGATATTGTGAAGAGAACGTTGAGAGACTCAAGACCCAACACTCTGGATGAGCTAAAGGCCGCTATCGAAGCATCCTGGGCCTCCATAAGACCTCAGCAGTGCCACAGGCTGATTGCCTCCATGCCACGCCTTCATTGCCACTTTATTAATCCCAAAGGGAAAATTAAATATTGTTGTAGCTCATTATGTAGGTTTCTTCAAAGAGCCGTTGTAGATGCTGATGGCAGGAAGGATCTCTTGTAGCAGTCTGTCTTACAGAAGATCTGAAGAAATCTCTGACTGAAGACACTCTGTTGTTGTAGGACAGTCTCATGAAGAGGATGCTCAGGGTTCTCCATAATGTTCTTCATTTTATGAAGGATCCTTCTTTGTACAACGATCTCCAGAGGTTTCAGAGGAGTCCCCAGAACAGAACAGCCTTCTTTATCAGCTTGTTGAGCTTTATTAAATCCCTGGCTCTGATGCAGCTACCCCAGCAGATGATGGAGAAGAGATCACACTCTCCACAACAGACTTATAGAAGATTTGCAGCATCTTGTTGCAAACACCAAAGGACCTAACTTCCTCAATAAGTACAGTCTGCTCTGTCCCTTCTTGTATATGGCTTCACAGTTGCATCTCCACTCCAGTCTGTTGTCCAGGTGAACACCGAGGTATTTATACTCCTCCACCATCTCCACTTCTTCTCCCATGATGGAAATAGTTTTTGACTTATTCCCGTTTCTCTTAAAATCTACAATAATCTCCTTTGTTTTAGTCATGTTCAAGATGAGATGATTGTTTTCACACCATGCCACAAAGCGGTCCACCACCTTCCTGTACTCAGCTTCTTGTCCATCTCTGATCCACCCCACAACTGCAGAATCATCCCAGTATTTCTGCAGGTGACAGGAGTCTGTCTTGTACTGGAAGTCTGAGGTTTACATCGAGAAACCTTGTTCTTAAACTGTTACACATCTGCTCACGCAGTTGTTCATAAAGAGGTAAACCTCTCCCTATCCTTGCTTATGAATGACTGAGCCATTCAGGGATGCTCTATTTATACCCAATTATGACACTCACCTGTTTCCAATTAACCTGTTCACCTATGGAATGATCCAAATAGGAGTGTTTTGAGCATTCCTCAACTTTCCCAGTCTTTTGTTGACCCTGTTGCAGTTTTTTTAGAATGTGTTACAAGCATCAATTTCAAAACACAAACACATTAGTCTTGAACATAACCCCTAACCCAAAGACAGCACTGCCTCAGTAGGTCCTTGCAATGTAGTATGTGTTAGAAAAATCGACCTTACAATGTAACAAATGCTAGGACACACACACACGCCTACCATAACTTCCTTTCCATGGTTTTTGAAAAGCCCTGGGCTTTTGAAAGCCAGGGCATTCGGTGGAAAAGGTATTTCTATATTTACAATGACTTTGCATTAACTTACATTCACTTTCCATTTATTTCTATGGCCCAACCATGACCCTTACTGTAAATTTAACTCAACCCACACCTTAGTCCTAATACCTAACTGCCCTAACCCAAAAACAACAATTCTCCTTATGAGGCCCAGGCTTTGGGCCCCATATGGAGAAGTGGGTCTTTACAACGTAGTATGTGTTTTAAAAGTAGGCTGTACAATGTAGCAAATGCAAGAACACACGCACACACACCCCTCCAAATTCCACGTTTTTCCTGCATAATCATTTGTTCCACATTTGATCTGTATTTGGTCGGTAGAACCAGTTACCACTAAAATGATATGTACTCACAGGCCAAGATGCTTTTGTATCTGTTCTTAGTCTTGTTATCAGGATGGTTGGAGCTGTCTGTGGTCATCCACATGTCGACTGTGCATGCCTGCACCTCCTACAAAAGTACACAGGTACAAACAAATTAAAAACAAATTAGAGGTATTTTGCTGTCACATTTTGGTCAGGCATACGTCTTTACTTGTACTATTCCATTTCTTTACTTTTACTATTCCTTGCATTAAATGCAAAATACCATTAACATGTTGTGTCTCTATAACATGTTGTAGGATGGTAAATTATTCAGATCATGCCAGTTTTTCAGACAACACTGTCTCCATGGAGCCGTGTTGTTTTCTTAACTGTTAGATAGGAAAATAAGGCTTTTTAAAGGCTTTTGCTCTAATTTAATCTGGAACATATTCTCTTTTCAAGGCATTTGGCAGTAAGATCACAATTTAACTTCACTAAGTTTTCTGCTACATAGTAAAATTGAAAATCAACCAAGATGGCCACATAATCAGAAATATTTTTCAACCTGATCTCTTGTGATGTCTGCTTGATTACAAACATATTATAATACATCTTACCACTTTGTTTTAAGACAAACTATCCTAATTTTTTTAAGTTTCCACCAAAATTATATTGTTTGGCATGAGTGAAAGCTATCCATTTAATGTTTTCTTATAAAAAAAAAAATCTTGCCTCTTTAAAACCTAACCAGTAAATTATAGTTACCGGTTATACTGCCCTGCGATGGATAGGCGACCTGTCCAGGGTGTACCCTGCCTCTCACCCATAGACTGCTGGAGATAGGCTCCAGCTCCCCTGTGACCCACTAAGGAATAAGCTGTATAGAAGATGAATGAATGAATGCATAAATTATACTTGCTTTAGCTGATCTCTGCAGCTTTAGCTTTTTTCTGGAGTGGTCAGCTTTGAGTACATGTTTATGTTAAGCTGAAATCGGTTTTTCACATATACTGTCTAAAAAGACACCTAATCTTCCCTCCCACCTCACTGTTTACATTAAATCCAACTAAACATTTTCTGTTGTATGTCAGTTAGGGTTCCGAAAATTATTTCTATTTCTATGCTAAATGACTGAATAATGAGAGAAAAACATTTAGAGATTTTTTAAAATAACTTTCCTTGAAGTCAGTGGTTTACATACACTAAGAATACTACGCCTTTAAACAGTTTTGAAAAGCCTAGAAAATTATTTCATGACTTGCAAGTTACTGATTCACCACATTTTAGTTAATTACAGACAGGTTCATCTAATCAAATAGTTATATGCAAGTATAAACAGCATGGGAATGTCTAGCCATCATACTGCTCAGGAAGGAGATGGGTTCTAAGTCCCAGAGATGAATTCATTTTGATGCATCATGTGAACCAACCCCAGAACAAAAGCTAAAGATTGTTTAGCTGAAGCTCATAAGAGAGTGTAATTATCCACAGTGAAATTAGTCCTGTATTAACATGGGCTGAAAGCACACTGAGAGAGGAAGAAGACGTCACTCCTATAACAAAATAGAAAGCCAAATCACAGCACTCAGGAAGTTAAGGCGTGGGCACAAATGGGTCTTAGCAAATGAACAATGGCCCTAAGCATACTGCTAAATTGAGTAAAACGTGGTTTAAGGACCACAAAGTCAATATTTCTCCATTCCAAATAACTCATTTCAGTCCCATAGGAAATTTGTGGACCGAGCTGAAAAGGTGTCTGTTGGGAAAGGAGGCCTAAAAACCTGACCCAAGTAAACCAGTTCTGTCAGAAGGAATGGGCCAAAATTCAGCTAAATATTGTGAGAAGCAAGTGGAGGGATGCTCAAAATGTTTGACCCATGTCATACAGTTTAAAAGGCAATTCTCCCAAATACTGACGAAATGGATGTAAACTTTGGAATTTAAGGAACGTTTATAACATTCTTCACGAAGTTCTTTCTTAATGTTCTGGCATTTGAAAAAAAAAAAAATCAATTTCGCCAATCTTAACTGACCAGGCTCCTATGCTGGAGTGTTAGTTACTTAAAGTCCCATTTCTTCATATGGAATCATGAGACAGATACGGAAATTTAAACAAAGTTGGACAAGAGGCAGGTCCCAGTGTTTTTGAGTAGCAGAAACCTCTTTCTACAAAAATACATGTTAAAAAGGGATAATGTTTCTACAAATATGCAGAATTTACATAGAGCTGCTAATATTATATTACATCAAAATTGTATTGAACACATCACACTTTGAACTTTTAAAGGGGCTATTGACACACAGTTCACACCAGATGTTTACCATAGCCAAAGTAACCTACAAAGAATTCAAAGCAAATTATTACATAAATGAAGTTATAACTAAAAAATGGAATGTCATGAGAATAATATTGAATGAATAAAGAGAATGTCTGCTAACAGGCAAAGAAAGCCAACACCACAGGTAAAATCTCTCAGTATTTGGAAAGAATTCCAGCTGCTATGTGCAAATTAATACCAGTTGGCGGTCTTTCTCTATCCGCACCACTCTTCTAGAGATGCAGACGGGGGACAAAATGAGCTTGAATGTTTGACTTGCTAACAAACTGGACTAAAATTTGGATTCAGGGTTGACTACGATCTGGTGTTCATGTATCTGCCGATTGATGACAAAATTAAAGTAATGTTCTGCTTGTTGAGTACCCAGCGTTCATGGTAAAAAAGGTAATTAAAACAAGCTTGTCTTGAAACCTTTTTTTCTAAGCTTCTGCAGAAAAGGAATCTAACCCAGGAATTTTACCAGATGAGACGGTGTTGCTTATCAGGTAAAGTGAAGCAGTTTTCCGCCAGATGGAAAGAGGACCGTGTGTTTTGTTTTAAAATTACAACAGACTTTATTTTAATGAGTGGTTTAAACAGATCGACCATAACGTGTCACTGGTCCTCATATAGATCTTAATCTTTGCATTAATGGTATTTCAAGTAAATGTGCAACTAATTGAGTTTTGAAATAAGCTACTTTCTGTTGTTAACCCAAACTGCTAATACTAGCGTCAGCAAAGTTAAATATATACATACAACTGGTCACCATCTTGTGAGGAGATAAACATTCTCTTCTGCAATTTTCGTAGTCCATTACTATTTTACAAAGTGTGTGTATGTGGTTTTTTGGTTTTTTTTTTATGTGTCCTGAGTGCAAAGAAGATTAACTTTCAAAAGGGGAGCATTACTGCTCTGCTTGATAGAAAGATTATATATATATATATATATATATATATATATATATATATATATATATATATATATATATATATATATATATATATATATATATATATATATATATATACACTGCTCAAACAAATAAAGGGAACACTCAAATAACACATCCTAGATCTGAATAATGCGGCCCTCCAAAGAAATGCCAGCCCACACCATTACTGACCCACTGCCAAACTGGCAGGCAGCAGATTGCTCCCCACGGTGTCTCCAGACTCTGTCACGTCTATCACATGTGCTCAGTGTGAACCTGCTTTCATCTGTAAAGAGCACAGGGCGCCAGTGGCGAATTTGCCAATCCTGGTGTTCTCTGGCAAATGCCAAGCATCCTGCACGGTGTTGGGCTGTGAGCACAACGCCCATTTGTGGACGTCGGGCCCTCATACAATCCTCATGGAGTCGGTTTCTAACCTTTTGTGCAGACACATGCACATTTGTGGCCTGCTGGAGGTCATTTTGCAGGGCTCTGGCAGTGTTTCTTCTGTTCCTCCTTGCAAAAAGGTGGAGGTAGCGGTCTTGCTGCTGGGTTGTTGCCCTCCTACGGCCTCCTCCACGGCTCCTGGTGTACTGGCCTGTCTCCTGGTAGCGCCTCCAGGCTCTGGACACTACGCTGACAGACACAGCAAACCTTCTTGCCACAGTTCGCATTGATGTGCCATCCTCGATGAGCTGCACTACCTGAGCCACTTGTGTGGGTTGTAGAGTCCGTCTCATGCTACCACGAGTGTGAAAGCACCACCAACATTCAAAAGTGACCAAAACATCAGCCAGAAAGCATAGGTACTGAGAAGTGGTCTGTGATCCCCACCTGCAGAACCACTCCTTTATTGAGGGTGTCTTGCTAATCGCCAAATATTTCCCCCTGTTGTCTATTCCATTTGCACAACAGCATGTGAAATTGATTGTCAATCAGTGTTGCTTCCTAAATGGACAGTTTGATTTCACAGACGTTTGATTTACTTGGAGTTATATTGTGTTGTTTAAGTGTTCCCTTTATTTTTTTGAGCAGTGTATATATAATAAAAAACTTTATTAAAAACTGCTTTGGGATCATTTCATTTGCAATGATCAGTGGTCACGCAGATGGAGAAAAAAGAAGCAAGAAAGAGAGAAAGGTCAGGCAAAAAGGAAAAAGGGAGAGAATGAGAAAAGAATAGAGGAGAGAAAGAAGGATGAAGAGAATACAAGATACTAGAAGACTGCCTCTACTCTTGCAGAAACATATATAACAACAGCAATATTACCAAAAACTGCACAGTACTAATGAATGCAACATGTATTTGGTGGTAACAATTTAGAACATGTGTGTACTTGTTAACACCTGAATCCAAACACCTGTGGGTGTGAGCGCGCTTGTGTATATAAGGTTTCTCCATAAAAATGTGCAATAGCATGTGTGAGGAGCAACAGACCTGAGACCCCCAGAGAAGAGCAGAAGAGAGCCCCACGGGAACCACCCAGCAGCCACAGTGCAGAAGGTAGGCCACCACAGCATGCCAAAGACCGGGCACGCCGCCAACCCCACAGCCCATATGTTTACAGAGTTAGCCTTTTGTAGAGTGCTCGAATCATTCCATCTATTGTTCTAATACCACCACCATATTGGGCTAGTTTTCACAGGACAATACTTAACAGACCAAATATTATTGGTAAAACAAAAATACTTGCAGGTATCTTAAAGTTTACTGGTGGAGAAATCTTGGTGCAGCCTATCTTACAGCATTTGGTAGTTGCAGATGTTTTATAACTGAAGGAAAGATGGATGGAGAAATGTACCGGGACATTCTTGATAAGAAGCGGAAGTTGAAACCATTGTGGATTTCCAAGTAAGCCAATAGTCCAAAACACAAAGCCAAGGAAGCTTTTATTGGCTTCAGATGAAGAAAGTAAAGCTTGTAACATGGCCCAGTCAGTCATCAGACTTGTAGCCAATTGAAAATCTATGCTAAAAACTGAAGATCAAAGTGCAGAGAAGGACCCCCGAAACCTTCAACATTTGAAGACAGTTTGTGTGGAAGAATGGGTGATGGGGAATGCATGGGATTAATTTTCAGGAGACGTCTTAAAGGCATCATTGCCAAGTTCATTTGTGGACCAATTTGCGTTGAGTTGTTTGTAACTCTATAGCAGTGTTGCTGAAGTCTTTACCTCATCCATACTTATTTTTTAACAACTATAACTTGACCTAATTAACTGAACCTTTATGACTTATAATAGAGTATTTTGCTAACTTTGACTTTAGTTTAAAATCTAGTTAAAAAATATTTTAAATAAATACAGTTTGGTGTTTTTTAAGCTTAAAAGAACTGATACACTATTTTGCCAAGTGTATTGGGTCACACCACCAAATCAATCAATTCTGGTGTTGCCATCACATCCATGGTGTGTAAAGTTTGGTGTAGAAGGACTAGAATGTCCTGCAGAGTCCTGACCTCAACCTTCTTGAACATCTTTGGGATGAATTAGAGTGGAGGCTGCAGTTCTGGTTTTCTCATCTAACTATGAACACACTCCAAAACCTTGTAGAAGATGTTTACAGAATAGTTAAAGTTGCTATTGCTGGCAACGGTGGGTCCATCAACAAATTGGACCTTATAGATTAAGAATAGGATGTCATCAAAGGTTATGTACATGTAAAACTAGACAGAAAAATACTTTTGGCAGTATAGTGTTGGTGTCATGTTAGGGCAAAGAAATCACCAACACTCAGTCACTTAATGAATAAGAACTATTTTGGAGTCAAGAACCCAACTCTTATAGTTCTACAAAATAGAAATATTCATAAAATTTAGTTTGTTCTCTGAGACAAGATACAATCATTTCTATTTTCTGAAACATGATTTGTGAGTAAATACAGACATAGTCTGGAGGACAGCATCTTACCTCATAACTCTCTTTCAGTGTCTAATGATGAGTGTGAGGAAACAGCAGGCAGCCCGGACATTTCCATGACAACACAGACAACCAAAGAGGTGCAAAATATACAATTACAAGAAAACACACAAAAAAATACAACTACACAGTTTGATGCAAGAGTTACAAACAAAGTTACTGCCAACCAAAGGGAAAATTAACCCAAGACTTAATATGTAATATGCGCTCACTTGCGTAAATACGATTAATCAACCCTAAAATAGCTGGCTGCTGTAGCAGGCCCTGCCTATCAGTGATCCCTTCATTTTCATGCATGTGAAAAATACCTGCACTCATGCCCTAACCACATGACATTACTGTGACCCTGAGCGTTTCTCCTAAATTTCCCTAAGAACATTGGAAATCTAACAAATAAAAAACACCACCAGATTCACAAGTAACACAGCCTGAGAATTTTCTGCAGAGAAAACAAACCTTAACCATTTGTTTGTTATCGTAGAATACATAGATGAAATTCAATTCCTGTTACTTGTACCTTCTATTCACCTCAGTAATTGCAATTGGCACAAAATGCTCTTATGTGCAATTACACAGATTGTTATCATCTAAATGTAACATTTTGACCCAGTGGATGAACTCTCTGGTTTCAGACAGGGTTAGTTTTGGCAAAGGACATCTTGATAAAAGAGAACATTAAACCCTTCTGGTAATATATACCTTCAAACTTATAACTCAGTTTTTGCTTCACCAAAAATTGGTGAGATTTTCATACTTGTTTCATGGTTATCTTAACCATAATGACCCACCCTGTGAAGCTAAATATGCACTCAGAAACCGCCAAAATAAATACATTTCAAGCCAGTTTACAAATAAGCTGATCTATTAAAATGTTGAAATGACTGCACACATTGAAACAGTATGCTGTAGGACATAGGTGCCTTACAACACTGTACATAAAACACGTGTAAAACTAAATAAAATGGTCATTTAATCTGTCCACTTGTCCTTTGCTACTCTTGGGTGGTAAGTGCTGCAGGCTTTCTAGTTTTCTCAACTGTGTACCCCCAGGTGACAAACTTGCTCACATACACCCACTCAACAGAAACACAGGTTACTATTACAATAATGTGGCTTGTCTACTTTGATGGTGGATGCAGTCTTGATTTAATAGTCAATCACTCATCTAGGATTCTGTCTTGAGGTATCCTTTTTGTAAAGCAAAACTGCCCTGGCATATGTAGGCAACAAGCTGCTCTATATGGTATGCCTGAAATGCCACAACAAGACACGTGAAGAAAAAAAAAAGAACTAAAAATGTAAAAAACAGTAGAGAACCAAGCATGGATGGAAATAAGCCACAAAAACCAAAAGCATCATGAAAGTTCTGGCAAAAAGTTAAAATTTGGATGGCACCTCAAGCTAAAGTAATCAAAAATTGGTGAAGCCCTCACACTAACCGTGCAACTGATCAAGCTTAATTGTATTTAAAAATCATAAAAATCCCAACTCTTTGTTGAGGATGACCAGAAGGGACCACAGGCTGTCATGGCTCAAAGCTCAGAGCAGGGCTAGGAGGCTGCAGCCAAACATGATTAGATTTGATGTACTTCCTATTGGTAGCTAATGACTTTTAATATAGTTAATAGCCAATATCAATAGCCAATATCAAACTGCTACTTTTCTAGTTTCCTGTATCAGCTAGTTTTACTGCACTGGAAAAACTTCTATATCACTTTATGAACAGCTGGCTAAAAATCTGAGAAATTTAAAAGTACTCGGTTTTTGAGAATTTATCACAAACATTTGAGTTTATATATTCATGAAAGATTCCTTTAATTTCACAATAAATTCCAATCATCATCCTCATATTGTCTTTAAACCAAAACAATGTAAAGTCTTTGGGTCAATATTTTCTTTGGTTGCAGTTTGAGAGCAAAACTGGAGCCTGGATTCATTTTTATGTCTGGGCAGAACAGAAACAAATGACATCATGTTCCCAATAACGAATAGAGGCTCCTCACAAAGCCATGTGCACGACTGCGTCTATCACCTTAAATTTAGGCATTTTGACTATTATAAGGTGAAAGTACTCTAGGTTAATTTTGGCATTATAATCTCTGTCATAAATAAAATGCATTTCTATTCATGTCAATATTTGTCAATCAATCTTGCAGCCGTACAGCATGGTTTTGTGATGACATCATCACAACACTCACAGACACAACATCCAAAAGCTGCATACCAGTCACACTGTGCCTAAACATATCAGTTGGAAACAGAAGTAGAGAAACATTCTTGGTGTTATACCTCAAATTCTGGCTGGAAGCCCTGAGTGCTGTGAAGTTCGGCAACATGTTTGACAAAGTCCTCCACTGGAAAAACTGTGTTCTCATCTGGAAGATTTAAAAAAGAAAAGCAGCATTCAAACATTTTGATTGATTGATTAAAGTAATTTATTTATTTATTTTTTAGAAAAAAAGAAACAATATCTCTTTGAGATATCAACATTTTTGGTAAAAATGCATTTTAGGCAAATTCCTTTCCAAAGTAGATTTTTTATTTTTTTTTATTTCAGTTTTGGCATGAATCTCCCAGGTCTATGGAAGACACGATTTAAAGGAGACATATCATGCGAAATCCACTTTTTAAGCCCTTAAATACATTTTGTTGTGTACTTGAAGTCTCTAGGGTTGCATAAAAGTTGAATTTAGTCTCTCCAGGTGTTGCGTAGATATCTTTATATTGTGTTAGGGTAATATTTTTCAATCTGTTCAGTTTTCTCTATTCTCCATTACGTTTATTGAACTATAACGTCACAGTATTTGCTGCCGAACAGCTAAACAAGGTCATGGAATTCCAGCTGACCAATTTTGCATATCCGCCATTTTTATTTCTCACTATGTTTTTGTTGTCCAAGCTCAAGTATGCCTACGCTGCAAGTGGATAAGCCTAATGCCCCTTTTCCACTGGCTCGTTTTAGGCGGCGTGGCGCCGCTACACTTGGTTTCACTCTACTCAGTATGATACCAGTTGGATTTCCACTGACCCACTGACAGCTGGAACTATGACGAATGAAGCTCCGCCTCAAGCTGTCAGTGTAGTGCTGTGCTGCGATTAACATTACTGTGTGACATTGTCACATTAAACTAATCTGGGTGAAACGACAAACAATTCATAATTAAACAGAAAATCTTAAGATAAATAAACTAAATACTGTTTATACAATTTTATATGCAAGAATGTCCTCTATATGTTTTTTCATGTATAAAAGGATCCACTGGGAGAATTATCTGGAACCCAGCCCAGCCAGAACTTGTAAAATGAGAATAAGGAGTTCTGATAAAGCTCTGTCCGTCGCTTCTATAAACAGAATGAACTCAGACAGACGGAGTCTTTCGACTAATCCTCCTTCTTACTGGCCGAGGTTGCTGAAACACTCCTCCCTGAAGTACTTTGCGCAAACAAAGAGGACTTTCCCCACTGATGTCGGCAGGTTTGCATGAAAAATAAAATTTAACCAGGCACTCCGAAAAGGTTCTGATCCTGGTGGATGATGTAATGACTGGTGTACACCCGACAACAGAACATTCAGATTTTTCCGCTTGCTGCTTCGGCATCCTTCAACTTGAACTACAAGAATACTGCGAGAAAAAAAACCGACGGATTTGCTGGATTGGTTCATGGCCATCTTTAGAAGTTCCACAGAAAATACTGTGACGTAATAGAGAACAAAACGTAATAGAAAATGGAAAAATCTGAACAGACTTATCAAATATGACCCAAAAAGCATCTAAATGTATCTACGCAGAATCTGGAGGGACTAAATTCAAATTTTCTAGACTTTCAGAGACTACCAATCCACAAAAAATATGTGTCAGAGCTAAAAAAGTGGATGTTGCATGATATGTCCCCGATAATGTTTGGTTGTTGGGTATTGTGGAGATATATTATGTGTGTGCATTAATTATTATTATGTTCATAACCAGTGTGTTATAAAATGTATAACCTGTGTGTGAGTATAAGACATTGTGGCCTGCAGAAGTGTTGTTGCACAAACTTGGCCTTGAGGGTGAAGTAGAGAAATAATGAAGAATGGTGGGAAAAGAATGTGGGAGGATTAACTAGCCAAGTACTCCCTTCTCATATCAGCAGACTCCCTTCTCCAGGTGCAGGACAATAGCTGTCCAAATATGGTAAGCCAGAAGAGTCTGTATGAAATCATATGTATGAAAAAAACTGTAAACATGGGTTGTTCATTTTCATGTGTGTTTCAATAAAAGCAATGGCCCCAGGGAGAAGCTCTGAAGTCGTCTCGGTGTGTGTTGTGTTACCACATGCGAGAGCTTCCCTGGTCCAGGTATTTGAATAACATACAGCTGTCTCCGTGTGATTTATTATAATGTCTTGTGAATTCTTTCAGCTTACGGTGAATAAACGAACACGCAGAACACCCCTTGATGGGGTGCTTTAACAATTGATGACCCCGAACGTGATTCACGGCTGAATCAGGGAATTTGGACAAAGAGAGAGTGTGACAGACGGAAACCTCTGAGACCAGGGCGCCCATAATTATTCGTCAAAAGGTGAGGCAGAGCCTTTTTCAATAAACTCTCCGATTGAATTTATGTATAGGCCAAATTAAACCAGGTCTCAGTGGTTCTGATTTGTTATTACTCTGTAAAACTGTTAAAGACTGTGCATTAACTGAATGTGTTAAAATGGAGTCAGATATGAAAAGCTGAAATGAGACCAGGGGTGAAGTCCGCCTGGGTCAAAGGTCAAAAAGGTTGAAGTCCTTTTATTGCTGAGCGTGGCTGCTCCACTCATTAATTGACGAATTAATGAGATAATGCTGGGTTAGAGTCCCGTGCAACTAGCAAAACACGAATAATTGGCAGTGGTTAGAGTCCAAGAACTAATTCATCTGAATTATTTTAAAGAAAACAGGTGAATGGTTCACTCAGACATTTTACAAGGGTTAAAGTCCCCATCTAGTGGTCACACGGAAGAATTACACAACTGGCTGTGTGTGTAGGGTTAAAGTCCCCATCTAGTGGTCACACGGAATAATTACACAACTGGCTGGGTGTAAAGTCAGTGTTAGACTTTGAACACACGTTCTGAATTAAAAATGTGGTTGGATTTTTGAATATTTGAGCGAAAATGAAATGCATTTATTAAATATAGGGTGAAGTGGCTTGTAGTGGATTGTTTTTGCATATTTGTGCATATTTCCTGTGGGCGAGTGTCTGTCAGACTTGTGTTGAATTGAGGAAATACGAACTGGAATGTGTGTGTGTGCACTGAGCGAGATGATCATTTGGGTTAAAATAACTGTCGAGTGCTAGGGATAAGTGTCTGTGTGGCGGATTATAGAATAAATGTGAATATTAAGTGTTTTTGCTGATATTAAACGACACTGACTGTGACAAGCTCTGACTGACTGATTGTATGTGTGTGACTGGGACAGATCAGTAGAGAGCCGGTCTGCCATTGCGGATGAATAAATGCACTGTGTTGTTAACAAAGACAATACAGTGATAAGCGGATTTTGTGCGCATATTGTGAAGAGGTCATTGAACATTTATGGAAAATTATGTGAAGGGGGCCGAAGAAATATGTAAACGATGGAAAAATAAAATAAAATACGGATTTGAAAAACTTTTAAAACTTTTGAGAGTAATTGGTTTTGTTAAACACATTTTCCTTGGCAAAACAAACCTTTACTGGACAAATTGGGTTATTTTTGAAGGTAAGAAAGATTCTGATTGGACAGTGGTACCACACAAAAATTAAACTAATCTCATGTTTCCTAAAAGACTCTGCATAGAAAAGGCCTTCAGAACCGTGGAGTCATTTTCCACCACAGTACCAAGTTTTTTAAGCATGCTTTTTCTTTATTTTAAAACAGATCTGTATTTTGGTTTTGTTTTTGGCTTTTTAGCATAATGATGTCTGAAGCTTCTTATGAACTGGGTTAGGAGCAAATATGATCTGAGGTAAATTAGGAGCTGTGAACTACTGATTTTTAAATCTGATTATTGTCCAAGCAGAAATAATACACTAACAGGTCTGGGAATATTTAGCCACTCCTCTCTTCAATCTGCAGAAAGTTAACATCATTGTTCATTTTAGGAAAAGAAAAGAAATAAAGGCTCTCTCAACAATAAAGAGGATGGTCGGCTCAAACTCCAGTCTCCTTGTTTGATTTCTTAAGGTTTAAAGATTAAAACAATACATAGGAGTACAAAGGTACACTGCGTAATTTCAGATTACTAAATCATAAAATATTGGAACATTTACCAGCATTTGGATTATTAAAGAGGGGTTCTAGTAATAATTTTCTCCTCAACTCTCAAAATTTAAATAGCCAAATTAAGGAAAATTATGTGCGTACTCCCTTTAAAACACTATGTGGAAAAAAGTCCAGTTTGGAGTCAAGCTTATTATTTTAATTTCTGATTAAATCAAACACTGCAGTTTTTGTTTTGTTTGGGTATACCATAAAAATGTCAACGCCGGCTTAAAATACTTCTTTGCATTTAACCTGAGCAGAGAAATTCTTGAATGCAGCTGCGATTAAATTGAGCCAAACAAAACGAGAATTATGACAATAACTCTCAGGATTGTAGTTATTATTATTACAGAGTTACAGTACAAAGAATTGGCAAAGGGTTTCAGCATCAGTGAACTTGGATACATTTAAGAGAAAACTGTTGCTGTGCTTCTAAATAGTTTGTGCACTCATCTAAAAAAGGATCCTGAAGATTGTCATAACAAAATTGATCAATTACAGCATTAAAAGATATGGCTGAGAAAACATATTCTGAAAAGAGATTGTTAAAAATTTATTTTAATTCTTGAAGCTTCAATTTTGGCCATTTGTCTGTCTTTGATGTTTTGTCTTTGTTGTTGGAATGAATGTTTGTTTATATGTTGCATGAAACAATAATCCATGTTTAGAATAATGTTTCTACATCCCAGATTGATTAAAACTTTGAGTTTTCAGGAGAGTTAAGAAGCAGCTTGTTTCTGAGGTAGGTGCATGTTGATAGTTTTGCAGTTTAAGGATCAATAAGATGGGTTGGAATGAAGAAACTGTGGTCCCGCCCATAGGCTGTCAATCAGAGGTTAGTTCTGCCTGTCTCCGCCCACCTACCAGGTTGGTTCATGCCTTTGTTTTCATGGAAACGCTCAGCACCTCCCTTCCTGAGTTTTAACACTGTTTAAGAGACAATAGAGTCAAAATGCTTGTAGTGACTGTTGCCTTAAAAACATGTTTTTTGTATAATAATTAAGGTTGTAGCATGACATTTAGATTTATGTGTTTTACTATTAAAAGGTTAATGAAATAGTTTAACCTAGTTTGAAGAATTAGTTTTGCATACAGAATCATTGGTGATTTATTAGATTTAAAATTTTCCCTGGTGCCATTAAGCTAATTGACAGTTCAAGATATGCTAATACTTTTCTGAGTGCTAATTGTTATACTACCAACAATACCAAGATAAAATGCAAAAGATTAATTTTACAGTGAAATATTTCCATATTTGGCTCAGATTGTGTGCATTCTTGATTTTCCTCTTTGGGAGAAGCTAAATTTCAGCTCTGTGAAACGACCTTGACAAATAGATGCAGCTGCCTGAATAACTTCTGCACACAGCAGAAGCCTGTCTCTGTTGAGAGCTCTGATAAAGATTGTAACTCTACCCTGCATGTGTCAAACTAAGGGTCCGCGGGCCAAGACTGGACCCCAGAAGTTTAGTGATTCTCTAGAAGTAGAGCCTTTGATCTGGTGGTTGTGTGCTTGAATGTTATTTTGTCAATCAATAAGCAGTTTTGTCTACATTCTGCCACAATCTGCCTTTTGAAAATGTTTTGAATCTTGCTCTTTATGTATAAAAAAAAAAAGAAAAATTGGCTAAAGTCTGCAGCCACAAAATGAACCTGGATTGAAGCTCTAACTATGTTTATTTAATCTGAGATCCTCTCCAAATGCAACAGTATAGGTCAGTCTACATGAGATACTAACAACTTCACCTACTGATATAATATAAAGATCTGAGTGAATATGTGAAACAAACAATGATGAGATTTTTTCAACAGGTGATGCTCATCCAGGAGGAAGACTGTGTTCCTAGGAAATGCAGCTCATTCATTAACAATCAATTTTTCTCCTATAGGTGGAAGTTTTGCTGACTAATCATAGGCTGGATCTATTAAACATTATGAGCACAGACCAAATGACCAAGGTTCAGACTGACTTATGAACCTCACTGACCTGACAATGATAACATGACACCCAACAGATAACACCTTTAAGGTGGACCCCACTAAGACCACCTTATTGATTCTTGGTGAATAAAAAAGAATTGAAGCGTTCAAAACAGACCTAGTGGAAACAAAAGGGGTTATGAGGAAACGATGTGCATTTTAAAAATAATAGAAGTCAAATTATGGTCAAATTTTTGCAAATAAAATTACTCTGACAGAGAAATAAGTAAGTAGTGTGTAAATGTGTGTGAATGGGAATGACTGATTTCATTGTAATGCATCTTTGAGGGACCTTAAAAGCGCTAATAAAGGTCTGATGTTCTGATGATCATTGCCAAACTTATATCTTAATAAGGTTTCCAGGATCTTTTCCGAAAAATCATATAAAGATAGCAAAGGTTCTACCTGTATTAAAAATACTGATAACCATAGGAAAGTTCATAGACCCATTTTCAATTTTTCACAATTCTTTTACAAACAGGGTATTTAAACTTTCATGTGGCCAAATGTCTGTATTTGACTTTCTATTTTTGTGAAATAAATGTCTGTTTCATGTTATGTAAAAATTAGAGTCCTCAACAGTACCATAATAATATTAGGTCAGTTCTCTATGGTAAAACAAAAAGATTTTAACAGATGTTTAGACGTTTTCCAGTCAGGTTCAAAATGATCGAATTACACTCAAACTTAACATAAGATGAAATGAACCTTAACAGAATCACTGGACTGGACTGAAATAGAGAAAACTTGAGTTAGTTGAAACAAACTTTAGTTACTTGAATTAAATACAAAGCTGACTGAAACTGTATGTTGTATCTATAAAACTGGGTAAGATAAACTAAGATTATAAGATATAATATGCCCTTCATTTTTTGTGTTCATCAGTGAATGAGTTTTAATTTTAATTTTTAATAAGAAATAAACCAAGCATTATTTAAAATAATAGCAACTACCAAAAATAGTGATCTCATTTTTAAATGTAATAAGGACATGTGTCAAGGGGGGAATAGGTTACATCTGGTAAAGCATTAATCCTACACTATAAATGTTTCTGACTATGCAAAGAATTTTTGCAGATCATGCATAATTTGTTGCAAACACGGGGGAAGAAGTATTGCCTAGTGGTAATAGATTGACCTAGTTCCACATTTCTTCCCTTCATATGGTATCCCACAGATTATAAGGTCAGATAATGGAACTCATTTTGTAAATAAAATAATAGAACTAAGTTCTAGAGCATTAGGGGTTCAGTTAAAGATTAAGGAAAACAATAGCTCAGGAGGCAGAGAAAAAGAAAAGAGGAGAAAGAGCAGCTACAGAATCAGCTCCTTAAATTGCAGCTGCAAGAGGCCAAAGAGAAAATTAAATAAGAAAAAAGTGATATAACTGAAAATGTAATGTTAGCTGCAGCTCAACCTGTTCCTCCAGCAGCACACAACCCTATGTCTATGACTGATCAGTGGCAAGGAGGGGGTTACCCCCTCTTGCACCCTATACATTTTAATAATTACAGGTACAGTGGCCCCGGTCGTGGAGGCGGATGGCATGTTGGTGGTCAGCTGGTCGTGGTAGATGGTGTGGAGCACCCAGAGGAAGGGGTGGAAGCAGCAGGGCACTGGGAGATGTGTGCTACAACTGTGCAGCGTGGGCACAGCAGATCCCACATTGCCTGCAAAGGTGGGAGAGAACTGTCTGAATTTTTGAGTGGACACTGGAGCTACTTATTCCACCATAACACAGCAACCTCCTAAACCACTGCTCTCTACCAAGACTGTTTCTGTGATGGGCTTCTCAGGGGCTGCATAAATTCTTCCTGTTCATATTAGGACTCAAAGAGTAACTAACCCTTTTGTGTGTTCACCCAGCACACCTGCTAATTTGCTGAGCAGAGACTTATTAGTGAAGCTGGGAGCATCAGTGTTGTGTGGTACTGATGGGTTAACAATAACTTTTCCAGATGGTTCCTCTTTGGCATGTGGACAAATGCTTCAGCATGGACAATATTTTTACAGCCAGTTGCAGAGGCATATGCTGACATCTACTCCAAGCAGCATCTTCTCGGTGTATCAGCTGTGGAAACCCTGGATTCAAAGTCTCTGCCCCTGCACCTCTCTGCCTGACCCGCCCCATGTCACTCTGTTCTACGACCGTTGTCACACTGAATGGTACCAGATTTGTTTAATGAAACAGTAGAAGGTAGGACATGGTTTATTTAATCCAAAAATTTGTATGTGGCTCTTGAGGGTGTGGCTGCAACAAATGATTTAACACCTGATCAAGTAGAATGATATTTACTGTCAGATGAAGCTGTTCCTCATGTTTCTCTTTCTTTGCATCCTGAGTATCAAGCTAAGGAATTGAGAGGAGTGGTAAAGCACTCTCTGGCAGCTGGGGACTGGCAGGACACCTCAGACACCAACTTAATTTTGGTTACAGAGTTCTCAAAACAGGTTCCAGAGAAACCAACCGAGGGACCTCAGCCAACCACGTCCGAAGCTGAGTGGATCCTGCTGAAGGTGATCAAAAGGAAGTGGTCAGAGCCCAGGTGGACGGGTCCATTCCAGGTCACAGAGAGAACCTCACATGCAGTGATCTTTCTCACCCAATTCAAGGGACAGAATAATCCCCTAGGGTGAGAAAGCGTTCATTTACACCTAAAGGTTAGTCTACACCTTAGGTGCACCGTTAAATCAGTGGTCCCACCAAATAGGGGCAGAATAATCCCCTGGTGAGACCACTTAGCTCCAGGTCTGTCTACACCTGTGAGTGAAGACCAGGACATCACACAGAAGAGGCGGATGTGACTGAGTTTTCCTCTCTTTCACTGGTGCTCGTAGCTGTTCTCCCACCGAGAACTGAACTGAACTGAACACTCTGAACATTAAAAAAAAAATTATAATAATAAAAACGTCTTTTGTGTTTCACCATATTGTTAATCCTCATCTTCCTTTGCAGGTACCTTCGAAACGAATGGGAGGTGAAAATCTAGGACCCAGGCCCCTTAAGGGTTGGGTCATGGTAGGTATAGGTGTTTTAGCATTCTTCTTCATTGTTACATTGATTTTCGGATTGTTCTTTGAACTGTCTTTCCAAGCATGCTCCAGTCATCCAGACAATAAAGTATCAATACGCAGCGCTCCACCCATTGCCAACAAAACCAGGGCTGGCCCTTTTACCCCTCTAGGGAGAAATGGCACATACACTTGCTTTAACTTCACTTCCAAAACCCCACAGGTGAATGTTGGGGAAATTCCTCGCGATTGGTGCAACTCCATGGTGTCAGGCTCAGTGATAGGTCCTTGGGCAAGATCAGGACTTTATTATTATTATTGTGAAGGACACCGCCTTCTGACTAGGATCCAAAATAATACTATTGCAGTGTGTGCCTTGGTTAGGTTGCAGGCACCTCTCCTCTTGTTAGAAAAAGACCTTAAGTATCTTCCTTCAACACACGTCCAAAGCACAGCTTTAACTAGGAGATTATTATGGTTACCTGTGGATGCTAACGAGGAGGAGGACAAAGATTAACCCGTAAGTGTAATTACTGTCTAGGGTGCGAAAACTTGTTAGGGTGTGAAAACTTTTTAGGGTGTTAATTATTTACTGTCTAGGGAACAGAAGGACGGTAGAATATTATATTGGCAAAATTTGAAAGACTATGGAATAAAGCACGGATCGACACCCTCCATTTAGAGGGGTCACGACTCCCTGTCAAGATTTAGAAGGTTGTAAGCATCCTTGGGACTACAAAGGCCCGACAGGCAATAGTCCCTGGGCACATGGCGTGGCATTGGAGGCAGGGTCAAAAAGCATTATGACAAACATTTCCTTCTGCTCCACAGGTTGTAATGATTGTTAAAATCTTTTATTTAGCATCTCCAAGTAGTGGTGAAGTCACATAGGTGACTTCAAAAGGGGGAAATTGTGGAGATATATTATGTGTGTGCATTAATTATTATTATGTTCATAACCAGTGTGTTATAAAATGTATAACCTGTGTGTGAGTATAAGACATTGTGGCCTGCAGAAGTGTTGTTGCACAAACTTGGCCTAGAGTGTGAAGTAGAGAAATAATGAAGAATGGTGGGAAAAGAATGTGGGAGGATTAACTAGCCAAGTACTCCCTTCTCATATCAGCAGACTCCCTTCTCCAGGTGCAGGACAATACAGGTCCTTCTCAAAAAATTAGCATATTGTGATAAAGTTCATTATTTTCTATAATGTAATGATGAAAATTTAACATTCACATATTTTAGATTCATTGCACACTAACTGAAATATTTCAGGTCTTTTATTGTCTTAATATGGATGATTTTGGCATAAAGCTCATGAAAACCCAAAATTCCTATCTCACAAAATTAGCATATTTCATCCGACCAATAAAAGAAAAGTGTTTTTAATACAAAAAAACGTCAACCTTCAAATAATTATGTACAGTTATGCACTCAATACTTGGTCGGGAATCCTTTTGCAGAAATGACTGCTTCAATGCGGCGTGGCATGGAGGCAATCAGCCTGTGGCACTGCTGAGGTCTTATGGAGGCCCAGGATGCTTCGATAGCGGCCTTTAGCTCATCCAGAGTGTTGGGTCTTGAGTCTCTCAACGTTCTCTTCACAATATCCCACAGATTCTCTATGGTGTTCAGGTCAGGAGAGTTGGCAGGCCAATTGAGCACAGTGATACCATGGTCAGTAAACCATTTACCAGTGGTTTTGGCACTGTGAGCAGGTGCCAGGTCGTGCTGAAAAATGAAATCTTCATCTCCATAAAGCTTTTCAGCAGATGGAAGCATGAAGTGCTCCAAAATCTCCTGATAGCTAGCTGCATTGACCCTGCCCTTGATAAAACACAGTGGACCAACACCAGCAGCTGACACGGCACCCCAGACCATCACTGACTGTGGGTACTTGACACTGGACTTCTGGCATTTTGGCATTTCCTTCTCCCCAGTCTTCCTCCAGACTCTGGCACCTTGATTTCCGAATGACATGCAGAATTTGCTTTCATCCGAAAAAAGTACTTTGGACCACTGAGCAACAGTCCAGTGCTGCTTCTCTGTAGCCCAGGACTTGGGAATGCGGCACCTGTAGCCCATTTCCTGCACACGCCTGTGCACGGTGGCTCTGGATGTTTCTACTCCAGACTCAGTCCACTGCTTCCGCAGGTCCCCCAAGGTCTGGAATCGGCCCTTCTCCACAATCTTCCTCAGGGTCCGGTCACCTCTTCTCATTGTGCAGCGTTTTCTGCCACACTTTTTCCTTCCCACAGACTTCCCACTGAGGTGCCTTGATACAGCACTCTGGGAACAGCCTATTCGTTCAGAAATTTCTTTCTGTGTCTTACCCTCTTGCTTGAGGGTGTCAATAGTGGCCTTCTGGACAGCAGTCAGGTCGGCAGTCTTACCCATGATTGGGATTTTGAGTGATGAACCAGGCTGGAAGTTTTAAAGGCCTCAGGAATCTTTTGCAGGTGTTTAGAGTTAACTCGTTGATTCAGATGATTAGGTTCATAGCTCGTTTAGAGACCCTTTTAATGATATGCTAATTTTGTGAGATAGGAATTTTGGGTTTTCATGAGCTGTATGCCAAAATCATCCGTATTAAGACAATGAAAGACCTGAAATATTTCAGTTAGTGTGCAATGAATCTAAAATATATGAATGTTAAATTTTCATCATGACATTATGGAAAATAATGAACTTTCTCACAATATGCTAATTTTTTGAGAAGGACCTGTATAACAAAGTGTAATGTGTTCTTATGTTCATAACAGTGTGGAATTAGTCTGAACCTGTAGCGCTTAGAAAGTTAACTGGCAGAACAATATGTATTATTTGTGAACTTGAAAAAACAGGCACTAAAGGGTGTGAGTGCATGTGTCAGTTTCATCAATAGAAGATGCCTCAGAACTGACCTTCAGCAAAAGAATGTATGAGAAACTGACTGCAGCCAAAGAATGTATGAGAAACTGTCTGCAGCAAAAGAATGTGTGAGAAACTGATAAGGCGCTGCACAACAAATGTAAAATGTATATTCCCTGGTATGTGTGTGTTCAATAAAAGAACGGTGCGGGGGAGAGAAGAGCAGAAGTGTTCCTGACTACACAGAGACGACAGCACCTCTCTTCCCCGGCCGGGTGAATCAGCTTCAACCTCTAGTCCGTGTTTTGCTTTCTTAGACATTTAAGTTTAGTTTTTCTCGAGCAGAATTAAGATGCTTTGACCAAATAAACGAACACGCAGGAGTTTAGAAGGACAACTCCGACATTTCCTAGATAAGTTTCAGCCTTTAGTTCAACAGAGATGTAGATAAACAATGGTGCTCTTCAGAAGTTCAGATGCTTTTTTATAATGTGGACCTTTTTGGAGATATTCAAAAAGTAATTCTGGTGGGCTTTGTGGAGTACCGTCTATACTGCAACACAGACAGAAACTGTGCTAACATGTAAGGATGCAGTATTTAAGCATTAATTTACAAAATAATGTTATATCAAAAACAAGAATGAAATTTAAATTTGAGTTTGGTCTAAATAATTATAATTCCTACAGATTTGTAGAAATAAACATGTATGTGTGTGCGTGTGTGTGTGTATGTGTGTTACCAGATGTTAATGCACCAGCAGACTGCGTGATGACTCGGGGTGATGACATGTTGTTAATGTAAAAGTGAGCCGTCTGGAAACACATTCTGTGGAAAAGAAAAAAATGGGATGAACATTTTACTTCATTTAGTTTAACACATAACCCACAGAATGCAGAGGCAGAGATGTTTCTGCTCAAGCCATGTTTGAACTCAGGAAAAGCACATTTATGATCAACTTAAATACAGAAAGAAAAACAACCACCAACACCAAAGCAACGGAAGTGCATTGAATCCAACAGTCGTAAGATGCTTTTGTTTTCATGTGATTCTGCGTTAGCCCAGATTTTGGCATAACATGGTAATCTTCACATAAACATGGGGAAAAAAGCTGTTCTGCTAATCCTCAACATGTTTTTAAACGGATGAGGCAGCCTGTAATGAACCTGTGAGATGTCAGCCAGAAATGGACATCGCATGGAAACACGGCTGAGTCCAGAGATTAAAAGACAAATACTTAGAAGAAACCAAAATAATCAAAGAATGAGGATCACAGGTTCAGACGACGGCCAACAATGGATATCTGTTTATGTGGTCAAGAAGAGCTTTTTAAGCATTCACCAAAGCATTCAAGATTCATCCATTGCTTTGAATTTACCCACACATCTAAAACTGATTGGTCTCTGTTAAGTTTTATTAAAGCAAATATATTGTTTGGTTGTTCTTTAATTACATTATGCTCTTTTACCTAGCGACACAAGAATGACGCTCAGCATGCAAAGTAAGACACGAACAGAAACTGAAATCCAGATAGTGTCTGATCATAAAACAGCAGAAATTATGTTTTTATCTTTGTTAAAAACAGTTTTATTTTGCATTCAATGAAACCAATTTGACTATTTTTCTGCATTTGTTACTATGGAAACAACCATCTCTCCTCTTTGGTCTCTGTTACTACTTTGGGTAAAACAGTCCACTCAGCTTATTAGACAACACTACTGGGTATGCAAGAAAATGACAGGGCAACAGTTTTTTTTGGGCAAGAATTGCTTTCAACAATAACGACTTGAGTTCCCATTCTACTCTAGAAGTAGAATGGGAGGCAGATCCTTTAGTTATCAGGCTCCTCTCCTGTGGAACCAGCTCCCGGTTTTGGTCCATGAGGCAGACACCCTGTCTACTTTTAAGGCTTTTTGATAAAGCTTATAGTTAGAGTGGCTTAGGTTATCAGGGTTTGGTTGGAGTAAGGGGGAGTCAGGTTTAGCCTAAACCGGCTCAGTTATGGCTGAGGTGCAAACACACCCTCCATTTCTGCTACCTGTATGACCCCCTCTCTTTTCCAATGGTTATAATCAGTCTGACAGAGGGAGGTATGCCAATCCTTGTGGTTTTTAGTATAACAATGGCCACCAGTGGGACCCTTTGTGGGGTGCCTTGAGACGACATTGTTGTAAATAAGCGCCGTTTAACTAAATAATCTGAACTGAAACTATCTGTGTAGTTATGCTGCTATAGGCTTAGGCTGCTGGAGGACATAATGACCACTTTCACCCTCTTCGCTAAATTCTCACACTACTCTCCAATTTTGCATTATTTGCTGTTATTTCAGCTTTTAACCTTGTTCTCTCTTTTCTCTTCCTAGAAGCTACACCTGGCCTGGCTCTGTGTCTACCTGTGACACCTTTCTGGAGAGGGGAATTGTCCGAGCTTCTGCAGGCAACAACTTAATGCTCAACCTCTACCGATGATCCACACGGCCCTGTCTTTTAGTGTTTAACCCTTTCTCTCTCCTAGACATGGCGATTGACTGAGCTTAACTGTAACTAACTGTATGTGCTATCTTTCAGACTCTAACCTTGAAAACTGGCTCAGAGTCGATCTGTTCTTTCTTTCTAGGTGAAACAACTAAAGGAGCTACATCCATTAACATTTACTTTTCCTTCCCATAGAACGTACTCCTGGATCAGTGCTTCTTTGTTCTCTTTATGTCTTTGCTCTGTTCTCTCAAACCCCTAGTCGGTCGTGGCAGATGGCCGCTCATACTGAGTCTGGTTCTGCTGGAGGTTTCTTCCTGTTAAAAGGGAGTTTTTCCTCTCGGCAGTCGCTACATGCATGCTCAGTATGAGGGATTGCTGCAAAGTCAATGCCAGTGACTGTCCACTGTCTCTACATGCTCATCCGGGAGGAGTGAATGCTGCAAGTCACTGACTGGATGCAATCTGCGGGGTTTCCTTAGACAGAAAAACATTTTATCCAATTTGAATAAATAACTAACTCTGACTGCACTGTTCAATGGTTAGGATTAATTGGAATGTATGTACCTGACTGTTGTGAAGTGCCTTGAGACAACATGTGTTGTGAATTGGCGCTATATAAATAAAACTGAATTGAATTGAATTAAAGAATCTGTATTGAGTGTAAAATAGTCCTCTTTATGTTTGACTCATAAGGTTTCTATGGCTGTCAAATTCAAAGAAGGTCCTAAAGCATAAAAGGCATTTTAAATTATACTCTTTGCATTCACCAACTACAAGCCGAAAGTCCCCCACCCCACTCCATCAACGACCGACGCCTCGCCAACGACCTGAACGAGTTCTACTGCCGCTTTGAAAGACAAAGGGACAGTCCTGCAACCATCCCCCACGACGCCCCCCAACAGCTGCAGCCACAATCCACCACCCCCACCTCCCCAACATCAAGAGGGGCCTTGGCACCTCCAACCCCCATCTGAAGTTCCCCCCCACCAGCCCCCTACCCACGCCGAGGACGGCTCTTTCCATCCAGGAGAGGGACGTCAACAAACTCTTCAGGAGACAGAACCCCCGGAAAGCTGCTGGTCCGGATTCTGTCTCACCAGCCAGCCTGAAGCACTGTGCTGATCAGCTGTCTCCAGTCTTCACAGACATTTTTAACACCTCACTGGAGACATGTCATGTGCCAGCCTGCTTCAAGTCCTCCACCATTGTCCCTGTTCCCAAGAAGCCAAGGACCACAGGGCTTAATGACTTCAGACCCGTCGCCCTGACCTCTGTGGTGATGAAGTCCTTTGAGCGCCTTGTGCTCTCACACCTAAAAGACATCACCGACCCTCTCCTGGACCCCCTGCAGTTTGCCTACAGAGCCAACAGGTCTGTAGATGATGCAGTCAACCTAGCCCTTCACTTCATCCTCCGCCACCTGGACTCCACAGGAACCTACGCCAGGATCCTGTTTGTGGATTTCAGCTCTGCCTTCAACACCATCGTCCCAGCTCTGCTCCAGGAGAAGCTCTCCCAGCTGAGTGTGCCCGACTCCACCTGCAGGTGGATCACTGACTTCCTGTCTGACAGGAAGCAGCGCGTGAGGCTGGGGAAGCACGTCTCTGACTCCCTGACCATCAGCACCGGTTCCCCCCAAGGCTGTGTTCTCTCTCCTTCTTCTCTTCTCCCTGTACACCAACAGCTGCACCTCCAGTCACCAGTCTGTCAAGCTTCTGAAGTTTGCGGACGACACCACCCTGATCGGACTCATCTCTGATGGTGACGAGTCCGCGTACAGATGGGAGGTGGACCATCTGTTGGACTGGTGCAGCCAGAACAACCTTGAGCTCAACGCTCTAAAGACAGTGGAGATGGTTGTGGACTTCAGGCAGAACCCAGCCCCACCTGCCCCCATCACCCTCTGTGACTCCACAATTGACACTGTGGAATCTTTCCGCTTCCTGGGAACCATCATCTCCCAGGATCTCAAGTAGGAGCCAAACATCAGCTCCCTCATCAAGAAAGCCCAGCAGAGGATGTTCTTCCTGCGGCAGCTGAAGAAATTCAACCTGCCAAAGACTATGATGGTGCACTTCTACACAGCCATCATTGAGTCCATCCTCACCTCCTCCATCACCATCTGGTACGCCGCTGCTACAGCCAAGGATAAGGGCAGGCTGCAGCGTGTCATTCGGTCTGCTGAGAAGGTGATTGGCTGCAGTCTACTGTCGCTCCAGGAACTGTACACCTCCAGGACCCTGAAGCGGGCAGGGAAGATTCTGGCTGATCCCTCCCACCCCGGTCACAGACTCTTTGAGACTCTCCCCTCTGGCAGGAGGCTGCGGTCCATCCGGACCAAAACCTCACGCCACAAGAACAGTTTTTTCCCATCTGCCACCAGCCTGGTTAACAAAGCCCGGAAACCATCCTGACACTCTCCCTTTCCCCCACACCCCCCCCTTTTTTGCTGACAGGACACTTGTAACCTGTAACTCTATGCGTTACATTAACGCTCAGCTTGGACTCCTGCTTTACTTGCACAATGATCACCTGCACTGTTGTATTGCTCTTGCATCTTATAATGCTCTACTTTTACTCTCACTCACTTAAAACTGTGCACATATATTTATATTATATTGTAGATATGTTTATACTGTTTAATTTGTACTGTATTGCACCAACTACGCCAAAACAAATTCCTTGTATGTCCAAAAACGTACTTGGCAATAAAGCTTTTCTGATTCTGATTCTGATTTACATAAATCAGGAAATGGTTTCCCAACTTTCCCTGTTGTGAAAATTGTCCAGTTCAGATTTAATCTGTTTCAGTATTTCAGACTGAACCAGAGATGATCAAATGCAACACTGACTGTAAAATAGTTTTTTAGTTTAGTGCTAAGCTGTGAAGCAGATGCCAGCTTCATCAGGGTGCTCACTGAGCAATTGACCTTTTAATGTTGAAGCTACACGTAGACCTCATTCAAACACGTTAATTACAAATCTATATATCTTTCTTCTGTTTAAACAAAGATGAATTTAAAATGGTCTTAGACTAAAAATGTTATATATCATATATTTATAAGGTCTACAAAATTGTGTATAAATTATGCAGAAATGCTTAAAAGCATAAACTGCAAGTCAAAGACAGCTTCAATTGATTTAATACTTTAATTTCATCCTTTTATCAGTTGTGGAAAAATAACATGTTTGGACCGTAGTAATGGTACTATACAGAATATTGTAATAACTACCGGCCTCTCATACATCAGTAGTACCTCTTTGACCAAAATGCCTATAATAGCGAGATGCAGTGCTGACAGAATATCTCTGTGGCATTCATGTGAATGATAATAAAAGCATGACTGATACACTGCATAAAGTGAAGTATGCTGGCTGTGGGTTACTATTTGAGAGGTCCACAGTTTGAGACCAAATTATTTTTTAGGTAGAAACTGCTACATGGCCACATGCTGACAGAAACTCGAGAGTGCTTTGACAGACTTTAATTTACAAGAATAATTATGGCATTAATATACAAGATAATGTTACACCGTAAGTTAAAACAGACAGTAAACCATTAGAATGTGGACATCAATTTTTAAATTTAGATTTTTGGACTTCAACCACTGATATTTTGTTCATTGAAAGCAGAACAAGAATTAAAAAAAGTTTGAAAGAAATCAAAAAGATATAAAAATACACAGAGACTTACGAAGCAGTAAATAATGATGATGGTATTATTCAAGCAACGAACTTTGAGTTGTTCAAAGTGAAAAGCAGCATCCTTGCAGTTACGCCTAGTTGGTTTTCTTTAATTTCTTTCCCTCATTTAACATGTTCTCTCTGGCAGAGTAGCACTCACAATTGTTGTCTGAGTGCCAAGAAGAAGCCCATATATATATATATATATATATATATATATATATATATATATATATATATATATATATATATAAACGGCTTTGGAAACTGCTTTGGAATTAATTCAGATGCAATGGACACAGAGACAAAAATGAAAGAGAATAAAGAAGAAAGAAAGGGAGAGAGGTGTGGCAAAAAGGGAGAGAAGGGGATAAGAATCGAGGAGAGAGAGAAAAGATAAAGTCAATAGAAGACACTTGCAGAAAGAGACGGAGCAAGAGAGAATAAAAACACAGGGATAAACAACAAATTCATATATAACAACAACCTTACAGAAAAGAACGCAGTATTAATAAATAGAAGATGTACTTAGTGCCAACCGCAGATCAATATAGACTATATCTGTGTATCTTTAAACACCAGAATCCAAACACATGTGAGTGTATGTGTGAGCACGGCTGTGCATATAAGGTCTCTCCATAAGAATATTCAAAAGCGGGTTTCGGAAACCACAGACCTGCCCGCAGGACCAGAGGACGACATAGAAGAGATCGGAGACACAAAGAAGAGCGGAGGAAAGCCCCCAGGAGGAACCACAAAGCAGCCGCATTGCAGAAACCAACAGGCTCTGTCAGGGGCTGGCTACGCCGGAACAGATTCAGCCATAGACCCTGAAACCCAGGAGCATACCACCCACAGCACAGGCCCGAAAGAGCCAGGAGGCCCAGGCCCCGCCACGTAGCCACCGATAGTGATTTGGTACACACTCCAGCACCAAACCCCGGACACCAATTCAATTCAATTCAATGAAATTCAATTCAATTCAATTCAGTTTATTTATATAGCGCCAATTCACAACACATGTTGTCTCAAGGCACTTCACAACAGTCAGGTACATACATTCCAATTAATCCTAATCATTCAACAGTGCAGTCAGATTTAGTTATTTATTCAAATTGGATAAAAGGTTTTTCTGTCTAAGGATACCCAGCAGATTGCATCGAGTCAGTGACTTGCAGCATTCCCTCCTCCTGGACGAGAATGTAGAGACAGTGGACAGTCACTGGCGTTGACTTTGCAGCAATCCCTCATACTGAGTATGCATGTAGCGACAGTGGAGAAGAAAAACTCCCTTTTAACAGGAAGAAACCTCCAGCAGAACCAGGCTCAGTGTGAGTAGCCACCTGCCATGACAGACTGGGTGTTTGAGAGAACGAACAACACTTCCGCCGGCAGAGGCACCAGCCACTGCCATGGGAGTGTGAAGGGGGGAAAACAGGCCCCACATTTGATGGGGGGAGCCTCCATGGCATCCCACCCCCAACACGCCACACGCTGCGATGGCAAAACAAGGGCTCTGCACAATGATACCCCAGCTACCACACACAAGCAAAACAGAGCAGACTCCATCGAGTTGACCAGCACTTTATGGAGCCAGCCCAACAGCAGCAGCCCCAGACAGAAAAAGGCCAGTCCACATCAGAGAAAGGAAAACATAAAAATAAACATGTGACCACAACAGCCGGGCCGACCAATCGCTCTAGGCCAAGCAAAACCCACCCACAGCCAGAGCACTGGGACAAGACGCACTCCACCTCCACACCCACCTGACTGCTTCCTCGCTTGGGGCCAGAGCTCGGGGGCCAGAGCTGCAGGAAGAGGCAGCGGAGGACACACCACCAACCCCACACCACGAACCCAGACGCGTTGGTAGAACATACCTCTCCCACATGTCCCACCCCAGCAGCAAATATTGATCCGAGTCAGCTAGCCAGCCCCTCCACCAATGCAAAGCCACTCCCCCAGTAGCTGCCCACACTGTTCAGCGGACCTCTCCCTGCTGGAACCCGGGAGTCCATCCATCCAGCGGACTGGGTACCGAAACCATGAACTGAAATCCAAAAATCCGAATAATCCTGGGGAAACCGAAATGCCTGCCCCTGCACCAATCAACCACTGAGATCTGATGCGCTACCCTAGATCCCCGACCAGTAGTAGTAAAGTGGGTTGTTAATCAGTGTCAGCTGTTAAGGTGTTAATGAAATTAACAACAGTTGCACCAAAGGGGCAACAATGAGATGACCCCAAAAACAGAAATGATTTTGTAGGTGAAGGCTACAGAATTTTCCTCCACATTTTCCTAAGCTGCTTTTCAGCAGTTTTGCATTTGACCAGGGTCAGTGTCACTACTGGTAGCATGAGACCCCACGTGGAGGCATTGTGATAAGAGTTTTACTTAAAGTAGAATCTGTTTGACAGTAAAAACACAAATCAGTCAGTCATTTTCTACCGCTTATTCCATAGTGGGTCGAGGGGGAGCTGGTGCCTATCTCCAGCAGTCTATGGGCAAGAGGCAGGGTACACCCAGGACAGATCGCCAGTCCATCGCTGGGCAACACACATACAACCATGCCCACACTCATTCATACACCTAAGGGCAATTTAGAGAAACCAATTAACCTAACAGGCATGTCTTTGGACTGTGGGAGGAAGCCAGAGTACCTGGTGAGAACCCACGCATGCACGGGGAGAACATGCAAACTCCATGCAGTAAGACCCCTGGCTGGGAATTGAACCCAGGACCTTCTTGCTGCAATGCAACAGTGCTACCAACTGCGCCACCGTGCAGCCCAAAAACACAAATTATTCATTTTTATATACCTTTAAATTAATTCCGGCAGTAAACCTTTATTTTTATATTTTGGCTTTGCATTTTCTTTCAGGTCATTTGCAGCGCTGTAACATTGGCAATACAGTTAATGTCATATAAAACTGAATGACTCCAAATGAGCACTGTGTTGTAACAAAGGAGCAATGAAGGAGCCGAATGCATCAGGATTAGTGTAGGTTTGGCTTCTTGACAAAAACACGACTCCCTGGACCCAACATAATCAAGCAGATGTCATTTTCTATCCAGCAAGCCTCTCTAGACATAGCTGAGTGGATGCTCAAATTGCTGCAGCTGAGAAACATCCCTTAGCAAGGATTAATCCCCCTGCTCCTCAGATTATTACCGGCTTAGCACGGCTCAAATCTTTGATATACAACAACAAGCAGAGTGAAAAACAAGAACAACAAGTTAAGTCTCTGATGCAGCAACGGAAAATCACTTGAAACTGTACAGTCAGTGAAAAAAACTGGCTAAAAGTGTTAAACACCGCCTGACAGCATATCAGATGAGATTTTTAAAGATGGTTATTTCACAGTCTGAGTTGGTCAGAAAAAAATGTTATTTTCTCCAAGTTCATCTTGTGTGTGTTTGTGAAATTATAAAAGGCATCATTTGTTAATGCCAACAAATCAAAACATTTAGAAGTAAGAGTGGTGACAAACATTCACATTCACTGGCAGCTCAAAAATCCGATGGCTACAGACACAACGACTGTTTGTCAGAGCATTGACCCACAGGAATAAAAGCACTGAGCATAATTTAAAAGAAATGTTTAGCCCGTGTTGGAAGAGATTAAGAATTCCAAAGAATAAAGAAAATTTTGGGTTTATGGAAGAATTTTTCTTTCAAATCAAGTGCACACATTTTTTATTTAGGAGAGGACTATCTTGTTTAAACCCTTACACAATCCAATAAAATATGACCTTCGAATAAGGTAATGTATCAATAGTTCAGACAATATTTGATCATAAGAATCTGCTGAGAACTCAACCTATGAATGGAAACCTCATCATGACATAGAGTGGAACCTCTAAATCCAAACACATCTGAATAGAATGTTTTTCTGAATCTGAAGGGCACATAAATGTCCCACACAAGGATTTTATACCACAGGACGGTTATGGCAATTACACGAGCCACCCCTATCCACAGACCCATCTCAAAGTTTCCTCTTCTGGCTAAGACTACAAGTTTGTCAGGCAGTTAACTGCTGCTCTTGATTAGTACAGCTTTATGTATCGCTTTCAGTTACGTTTTCATAAATACCACTCAACTGAAACAGCTCTTCTTTGAGTCTGTAATGATATTTTAATGTAGAGTGATGCAGGTAAATGTTCTATGCTGCTTATGATTGACCTGACCTCAGCTTTTGATGCTGTTGACTATCCAACCCTTCTAAATGGGCTGAGGTGTTGGGTTGGTGTTTCAGGTCCTGCTTTAAAATGGTTGTCCTCGTATTTGCATCTATTTGGCTACATCTATTTACAGATCTCATTCTTGTCCTGCTTAATTTGGTGTTCCACAGGACTACTGTTGTTTTTACTTTATCTGCTCCCTCATGGTCCCACTTTGTCATCTTTTAAGGATATTTCCTATCATTGCTATGCAGATGATATCCAGCCGTATACTTCCTTTCTTCCAAATGAAGTTGTGAAATTGCATATTTTAATAAAATGTCTGTAGTCAGTTAAAAGCTGGATGACTGAACGTTTTCCTCAATTAAATGAAGAAAAAACAGATCTTTGGGCCTCTTGGTTATTTGGCAAAATCTTCTGTTCCAAACCTTGGGAAAACCTTTGTCTCAGGCCTGACACATGGAAATCATGTCCATCTATGGTTCAGTCCTGTTTCTACCATTTATGAAACATTGCCATGTTTAGTCCTATTGTTTCTCGCCCATAGATGGAAATCTTAATTCATTCTTTTGTTTCGTCTCATTTGGATTATTGTAATGCGCTCTACACATTTCTTACCAAAACCTCCTTAGACCAGTTGCAGTCTGTACAAGATGCTGCTGCTATGTTCCTGACTAGATCTTCAAAATACTGTTACTCCATCAGCAAAGCTTACGTTTATTTAAATTCATCATTAAATTTTGATTTAGGCCCCAAATGATCACATAAATATGGTTAAAAGAAATGTTATTTTGTTATATTCCACTCAGGAAGTAGGTTCTTGTTTTGCACTGTCTGCTAACTGATGCACACTTTAACCCCTTTTTAAGCCTGTGGAAAAGTCAGTACAAGAAAAGATGGCAGAAAGAAAACTGGAGGAGCCTGGTCAGCACTTTTCTCGACACATTTGAAGGACAGACAGAAGTAGATCTGCAGACTGAGCCCGAAGCTCGTGGTGCCAGTGTTTCCAGAAGTTGCGGTGCTGATGCTGACAAAATTGTTGGTGTCCTGTTTAGAGATGGGCTCAATTTAAATTGTTGCAGGAAAAAAATAATAGTTGTATTTTCTCCACACTTACAAATCCTTAGAACAAGATGTCCCACAGATCTTTATAATCTTTATAAACCTTTTCTCTCTCCTAGATATAGCAATTGACTGAGCTTCTACTGTGACTAACTCTATGTGCTCTCTTTCAGACTCTCACCTTGAAAACTGGCTCAGAATTTATCTGTTCTAACATTTACTTTTCCTTCCCATACAAAGTACTCCTGGACCAGTGCTTCTGTATTCTTTGTGTGTCTCTGCTCTGTTCTCTCAAACCCCCAGTCGGTCGTGGCAGATGGCCGCTCACACTGGGCCTGGTTCTGCTGGAGATTTCTTCCTGTTAAAAGGGTGTTTTTCATCATCCAGGAGGAATGACTACTACTAATCTCTGATTCGATGCAATCTGCTGGGTTTCCTTAGATAGAAAAACTTTTTATCCAATTTTATTAAAGAACTGAATCTGACTGCACTGTTCAATGGTTAGGATTAATTGGAATGTATGTTATCTGACTTTTGTTAAGTGCCTTGAGACAACACGTGCTGTGAATTGGCGCTATATAAATAAACTGAATTGAACTGAATTTACTATTTTTTGTTTGGTTAATATTCCACCATTAAATATTACTCCAGTTTGAGACTCTGATTCAAGTCAAATTTAAGTAAAATAATAAAATAAAAGTCTTCAGACTCGACTTAAACTTGTGCCCTAAAGATTTTAAACTTAACTGACTTGTGGTCTTAGCCACAAGTTTTAGCAACAGTTTGTATCTCTTTATGTAGTGAAGAGTGAAAGGAAGTCGATGTATGAGCTACAGACTGCAACTGCTGCGCTTGTTTTATTGTGAAACGATGCACTTACTTATTAGCCAGTAATGTTGTTGGATTATTGTGGGAAGTTAATGGCTCCTAACAATGTTAGCTGTAGCTTCATAATAATGACCACATTAATGTCTCTCTAACTGAACGCTGTAGTGAAAGTCTTTGGATCATTTAGGAAACCAATAAAGGTAACTTACCTCTGATATTTTCTCGCTGCTAAATTAGTAGCAACATTACAAGAACACATCCTGCTGAAAATATCTAAATAAATACACTTCCTGTTCCATTCAGTTCAGTAGTTTAACACTCATTTATTAACTTCCTACACTGTGCCTCGCTCATTATGTTGTAATTTATACCTTAAACATGAACATCTGCACGATTAGGAACTGAGAACAAGGGTTTTAAATGTGGATTTAGAAAGTCGTTTCCCAATATTTTTAATAATTCTCCAGCTCAGAGTGAGAAGAAAACCTAAACCCCATTCAGTACAATACAAAATAAGGGGGTGGATATTATGTAGACAGGGATAAACAGGTGTGAACTTCATTACAAAGACAAAATAGCAATAGCAAGTTAATTTATTTCAGTAACTTCATCATTAAGTGAAACACATAGAATAATTCCACACAGACCTGTTAATTATGATGATTTTCTAATAGCTAATGAAAGCATGTCATTTAAGTTTAGACTATAATATCAGACCAATAAAAACATTTTTATTGGGTGTGGTGCTGGTGGTCTAGGGGTTAGCACGCGACCACATATAGAGGCTATAGTCCTTGAAGTGGTCGTCCCGGGTTCAAGTCCCGGAACTGGTGACCTTTGCCGAATGTCTCCCTCTCTCTTTGCCCTTCCTGTCTGCCTTCTATCAAAAATAAAGGCCTCGAGTGCTGAAAAAAAATTCTTTCAAACAAAAACATTTTTATTACAGAAATGTGGGCTTGATGAAAAGTATGATTGATAACTACCTAAAGGTTATTTTCAAACGGTACTTTAAACCGACAAACGAGTTTCATCAAAATGCATATTCAAATTTATTGAATATGACTGGATATGTGTAATAGGGTAAATATTACATTTAATAAATTTTCAAAATAATTCAAGATAAGATAGAATATATTTTATTAAGCAGCCTGGCACTTTTTTGCCTGCTTGAAAAAATGTTAAAAGATTAAGACATAATCATTTATGAAAATTAATAGATTAAAACATAATCAATAAAAGTTCATGTAATAATTTGGGCCTGAGGAGGAACACAACAGGTTTGGAATCATAACCTACAGCATTAAATGTGAACTAGATGTCATCGAAACGATAAAAAATGTTTATTTCGGTCATGACACCTAACTCAAGGCAAAAGACTTGGCTTGGAAATATGTGTTGCAATTTTATATAAATGATCAAATATATAATTATTTAAAAATAAATTTATTAATTTTACTGGGAAACAGATTACAAAAAAGTAAGATACAAATGACCAGCTTGAACAAATTTAATGTACTTCCAGAGGTTCAGCTGTGGTTTCTGTTTATTTAACTCTATGTTTCAGTGATGGTGATATGTTACGTCATTCAGACTGGGATGGTTCTGTAGGTAGAAAAACATTCTCTTCATTCATTTATGACATAAAAACAGACATACATGCTGTAGGTGCATCAGGATTGGTCACGGATTTCTTTCATTCTATTCCTTTCGTCCATGTCAGCCATGGTCAAAGACAACCTATGCTGCCCTCTTCTGGTATGTTTAAAATACTGAAACCAGAGGAGAAATTCTTAGCTTACCCTAAAATAGTTTAAAAAAGCACGTTTTTATAAACATACAACTAAATATATTGGCTTGAACGGAATGGGTTATCACAATCCAGAAGCATATGCAGAAATTATCTATTCATGGGAAGAACCAAAGAACAAGTGTGAGATTGAAAGAGAGCATATTTACAGTCAAGCAGAGCTTTTTCAAGTATAAAGGCAAAGGAGATCCATTTGAAAACAAATAACCATGCCCTCAATTCATAAAAGAACTTCGCAAGTTTTAAAAATTTATGTTCACAGACGCTTTCCATCCAGTCTGACCTTAATCTATTTTGCAAAGAAAATTGTTGCAAAACCCTCAGCTCCAGATGTACAAAGCTGATACAGACATACCACAAGAGACTTTTGGATCTACCTACAGAGAAAGGTGGTTCCACAAAGTGTTCACTCAGGTAGGCTGAAAACAAGTGCAGGTCACACCTTTCAGGTTTTGATTTGTAAAACAAGTTCAAATATCATGTAGCAGTTTCTTTCCACTGTCTGTCTCTTTGTCGCATAAAATCTCAATAAGATAACAATAAAATCTGTGGTTAAAACACAACAGGATAAGGTGTGAACACATTTGTGAGGCAATATATTAGCTTGAGAGTCTTCCAAATATCAAACATCTCACAGACTACTCATTACAGAGATGCCTTAACATTCTCAACATTTGAAAGGATTTTAGAGATAAAGCAGAAACAAGGCTTATTGCAAAGATTAATGTGAACACTTGAAATTCAGGATCACTAAATCATCTAATTTTCTCAGATTGGGATGACACCATAAATGTGAAGGCACACGATAATGTGACTGCCATTACAAGATATTGTTTGAATGTTTGAATGTTAAGTGATGGCTGCTGCATGTGTGAGACACGAATGTAATGAGGTTTGCTAAGCAGCATCCAGGTGTGACGTGACAGTGGTACTGACCTCCAGTAAATGAAGATGCCAATGAGAACAAACAGGCCAAGCAGAGTGAGGGAGGAAATGACAGCCAGAGGAAGCACAGCCTTCCTCTCTTTCTCACTCAAGGAGCCAACCCTCAACTCATGGCTGCTGTTACTGGCATCTGGAGAGAGTGAACAAAGATGGGTGGATATGAAAACCAGTGTCTGGAAGAGGGGAAACTGGAACTGACCATTCGGTTGTGCACAAAATGTTTCCTTTTTGGTTGCCTAAAGAGAATTGCAACTGTTCTCCAGTCGTGAATAACTGCTGCAGCCACTGCTGCTTGCTTGAAGACCCCTGACCTACTATTGACAGTGACAGAATAAAAATTTGTTTTTCGTACAATTATGATTATCCAACAAACAGAACTGAAATCTATGCAAAAGCCTTCATTTAACTGTGAAGGTCACTAATGGCAGCTTCAGATTTTTAAATATGAATTTCAAACACTAATTATGTTGATCCCACTGTTTCTTTTAATCTGACAATGTTTGTGTGGTTCGGTCTAAAATCGGTAAAAAAATTTACACTTAAAACAACTTTACAATTAGTACAATATAAAATCCTTCATAGTACTTGTTGTGGAAAATTCTTTTAAAGCTCTGCCCTTCCCTTTACCTCTCTCCGCTCTGTGTTTTGTTACCCTAGAGGAGATGGGCTCTAAATTCATTATCAGGAGTTTTATGGTTAACACTCCCTGAAGTGTTGTATCTCAAGGGATGGTAGATGGGTTCCCTCATAAATAACTTTGTTACCTCTGGCCCGGGGTGGGGTCTGGGGGCCATATTTCAAGACTCTTCTATGTTGAGATAACATCCACATACTGGTATAAATACTGTTTGTAAATTTTGTTCGGGGGCTCTGCTTCATTGAATTGCTCAGTGACAGAGTCTTCAAACGCTGTATGCCTTTCAATAAACTTATAAAGACAAAGTCTGGTCATTCTCTTGTTAATGAGTTGTCTTCTCTCTCACTTTGATAAGAAAATCCACAACATACTCCTTTTACTCAAAGAAATATAAAACTGACACGGAGATCTGTTCACATTGCACCAAGGGTCAATAATTACTTTCATGAACCTCTGACTTGTACACCTGTTAACTTATTCTGGGTGATTATCTTAAAACATATTATTGTTGCTATTGTCTTAAATATAAAGACCCTTTGTATATGTATGTATTTGGTTGGGGTGGCGTGCTGCAGTAGTGGCGACTGTGGTGGGCCCCTGAACCCATATCCTTTACTGGTGTACCCCACAGACTGGCACCAGACTGGGTAGACAGGTCATGCTTTTGGTGCTGGGACAGAGTTGGTGGGTTTGGTTGGGAGCCATGTTTCTCATACTTGCTTCCTGCCTAAATTCAACTGGGCATGCCAAGAACAATAAACAAGTAAGTAATTTTCTTTTAGTATTTTTCATTGCACACAGATTTTGTAAACATGTTATTGCTTTTTCCAGATGTTAAAATGAACTTCATGCATTCAACCTTATCATTGCTGGCTATAGCTGAAATAAACAGGAATGATTTTATAGAACTTGATGTTACTTTAGAACTGTACCTGACTGAAAACAAAAAGGATCCATAGAAGTAACAGGAGACTCGTTCTATAAATTTTTATCTTTAAAGGCACTGACCACTGAACCTGAGAAACTCTCATTTCACTTTAATAAGTGAAAACCAAACTTTCTATAAAATGTACATATCATACTCACTGGTTTTTGTTCCCTGGTCTCATAATATGAGGCATAGCTTGATCAAATGATGGGCCCAAAAGTGTGTGAATAAAAAAATTAAAAACATACACACTCACTAGGAACACACCTGAGCTCATTTCTGGGTAGCGGGACCTTCTTGAACCTTCAAAGCATATTTAGATACCAACACTTCCTTCTGGCAAGAAAAATAAAATGGTATGATGTGTCTATACCAATCTGTATACAGCTACAGCTGAGTTTAGAGTGACTCTTCAGAGAAAAGACAGTCGGCATCTTTTCAGGCTCAGATGGTCTTCTGACCATACTTGGTCCTTTTGTTATCCATGTAGTACTGATTTTAAACTGTATTATAATCATTCTTTATATTCCTTGATAAAATTATTAGACACTAAAGGTAAAAACAGCTCTTATTTTGAAATATCCACAGATACAACAGCAACTAAATTTTTCCCATCCAATGTATAAAAAGTCACACAGCCTTTTTTCCTTACTGTCTGACATTAAATCAGACTAAATTTTCATGTTGTTGGTCAGTTAGGATTACCAAAATGATTTCTATTTTCTAAATGCCAGAATAATGTAAAATTCTTTTCAATATTTTTTTTGTTTATTCAATTCAATTCAGTTTACTTCTATAGCATCAATTCACAACACATGGTGTGTCAAGACACTTTACAAAAAGAAAAAAGTCAATTCAGTCCAATCATGCTGACAGATTCTAAGTCAAATACATAGATTCCAATATGATCCTAATCAAACAATGCAGTCAAGTTCAGCTGATAATTCTAATTGTCACTGGAAGACCATGAAGTGTCCTAAGTTAAATGACTGGATAAAGTTAATGGCGGACACATGCTCAACATCTTGAAGGACAACAGTGATACTGATTGGGACAGTTTGTGGGACTCACTAAAAAGTGGTTCATGTGCACTGGGTATGACCTAAAAAGATCTTTTTTTTTTTGGATTGTTGTAACTAACCTGTAATGTGCTGTTTTATTGAAACATAAAGAACTGGAAACTTTTTTTCAAAAGTTTCTAAAAATTAGTAAAAACTAGTAAAAATGTTAGTAGGGCTGCTAAAAAACATGAGCCAATCACACTGGTTCTGTCAGGAGAAATGGGCCAAAACATATAAGTAAAGGCATATAGTTTTGAAGTAAATTCTACCAAATACTAGGAAAATGGAATTTGAGGAACTTCTGACTTTGTGGAAAGGTTTTATCCTAGCTAATTATTTAGTGATTTATAGAAATATTTTGGTATTCCTAACTGAGCCAAAAAAGGAAAAGTATAATCTGATTTAATGTCAGACAGCGAGAAAAATATATACATATCTGCTTTCAGCTGTAAATACTTAAGCTGTAAATAACATTTGGATGTTATCTCTCCCACTTTTGCTCTTCCCATAAAGCATGCCTTGTTTCTCCGTACACAAAGTCACATGGTGTGAAGTCCATCTCACATCAAGAAAGATCGCACTGATGATCAGAGGAGCTGAGTGGGTTCAATTGTGCAGCAAACCAGCAGATTTATGGCATAACCACACTCATCCGCTGTTGTTGAATACTTCCTTTATGACATACTGACCTAAAAACTAACCCTTTCAGGTTAGTAGGGGTGGACAGTGAACATACCTCTTCTAGACAAACTGACAATTTCTTTTGGCTGTTCAGAGTCAGTCACCTCATCGATTTATTTTCCTTTATCTATCATAAACCCTGCAGATTCTGGTGTTTACCCAGCAAAATAAAAGGACTTTGATGGAAGATAGAAAACAGGTAATTAATTTTGATCCAAAGGCCCAATGAGACAAACAGACTCACAAAGATTCCTTTGAGAAGACTTCCAACTAAATGATGAAGACAAGGTTCTTTGACTACACTTGACGTAAATTACACTGGAATGTTGTTTACTATGATGAGCCGTCTGCCCAAATCAAGGCGTGGCTCAATCTCTGTTGATTAACCCAACATTTAAAAAACAAGTCCCAGCTTGCTTGAGAGATGGCAAATCTACTAGTTCTCAAGCAGATGTGGCATTCTGCAATAAATGATCCAAAACACAAGGATATTCTTTAATGATGCAATTCATTTAGTCATTGCCTTGTGAAACTCTGACTCAGCATTGAAAAGTTAAAGATGGGAGAATTGTCAATGAGGTACAACGTGTAAACAGGCAAGGCTTCAATTGGAGCAAAAGTCTGAATGTAAGAGGTTTTTGATATGTGACACAGAATACAATTTGTGTAGTTTTACTGAAGAGTCTGAAGATATGTAACTGTTGTTTTGTAATTGTGATAGACAGACAAAAATTCTAGTTACAAAACTCCTATGGCATTTCTCTCTGTGACTTCAAATTCAGTTACAATGTACAAATCATTTGGCCCCAGATTTACCTCCATATAAAAGTTGTGAATAACAGATTAATACGCCTTCCTTGAAAGATATAGTCTTTAAACTTTTGAAATATTCTTTTCATCTTGTACACAATTTGAGCTCAAAAAATGAAATGCTTTAAATCGAGCTGTTTCTACCAACCCCGTACTTTCTAAATAAATTGTTTTTCTTCAAACCCTAACTGAAATAAATATACAACAAAGTAAAAACACACAGATTAATATAGATAATGATGTTCATTGTTGTTGGGTATGTTTTAAGTATGTTTCCCTTTTTTTTTTTTTTACTTTGCAGACAATGTAAGAACGTTGGATGTCCACAACTCTTGGTGCCCCTTGAAGGGGCACCCATTGCTCTGATGGGTTTATTATTTTTCCGCATCAGCTTTTTTGCTTTTACCTGCAACTGGTTCTTCTTCCTCAGACTCTATTTCTGGGCGTTCCGAAATACTGAAGTCCGAAGATGTCTCATTGTCACTGAGGCCTTTGCCTTGCCCTGAGCCGCTAATGTCCGTCCCTCCCAGAGACCAGGGGAAACCAGATGTCTCCTCTGAAACAGTCGGTTCAGCTTTGCCTCCTACTTCAGGATGAAATGCACTCCCGCTGCCACTTTCAAAATAAAAAGCTGAAGAGTGTTCTTCCACTTCATCTGGGCCCTGACCAGATTCCAAGGTCATGAATGGAGGGACAGTGCTCACGACTTTGGCTGAATGAGGAAGCTGGCTTACTCCAAAGGCGGAGGTTTGACCCTTATCCCACTCCTGGTCTACTCCTTCCTGGGAGTCAGTGAAGAAGGCCGAACCAGAGGTGCTGCTGCTAAAGTCTATCACCTGCTCCTCAGGAGTGGGGGTAAACAGGGAAGTGTTGAGTGGGAAAGGGAGGGAAGAGGTTTGGAAGTTGGTGCTTCTCTCGGATGCTGACAATCCAGAATCTGTACCAACAGACAATGTGGCTGTAACAGAAAGATGCAGGTCACTATGGGCAGCTTGGAGAAACTGTGAGGAGGACAGTGAGTTAGCACTATAGGATTGCAGAGAGTGGTCAAAAGACAGACCAGGAGAGCCCAAACCTTCTAGAGATGTTGGAAGGTTTTCTATAACAACACCAGAAGCTGAAAGTAGAATCATGCTGGAGTAAAGTTCTAAACTTGTAGAGCTCTTGGCTGATGAGGGAAGTGGTACATGAGGAGAGGCATGTAACCATGATGAAGATGTTGATGTCTCCAGAGAACAGCCACACACGATGTCCACATCACTTGCTAGGAGTAACCCGTCACTACTGATTTCAGGAACTAAAGACTCAGTTGTGCTCCCTGTTGCATACATTGAGTCCTCAAACCCAGTCGTTGCAGATTTGGATAAACCCAGAGTGACACCAGAAAAAGTGAATTCACTAGAAAAAAGAACCGAATGCTGCAAGGTAGGGCTGAAAGAAAGAGAGAGTGTTGAGGAGGAAAAATCCAAGGGAGATTTGGACAGTTCAGCTGCGACACTGGTGTGTGCCAATTCCACCATTGTTTTGATTGGAGGGGTATTACTAAGTACAGATAGATCACCTGAAGACCCAGACAACAAAACATCATTATCACTATTCCCAAAACTAATGTCAGAGTAGACAGAGTCAGTCATCTGACCAGACAGGGAGTCCGAGGGGTGAGGGAGGTGAGGCAGGGTGGAAGCAAGGAGGACAGGGATTGAAGTAGAAGTCAGGTCTTTGCTAGGCAGTAATCCAGTAGTAGCAGGCTGGGAGTCTGGAGTGCTAGCAAACGACACAGGCCACAGGGAGAAGGGGTCATGCAAGCGAGTGGAGGGAGCGAAGCTTGAGTCCAAGGTGTCACAAAGAGGGGAGGAGGCAAAGGCAGAGGAGGGATAAATAGAGCTGCGCTCACCGTTTGACAGGGACTGTGTGGTCTGCACGACATTGCCACCCAGCATGACAGAAGATGCTGTGGATGAAAAATGAGGCATGCTGGAACTCCTGTCACTATGCTGAACAGCCTCTGTTGATGATAAAGTCTGGGCGGTGGAGGCTGACATGTGAACCTCAGGAAAATCTTTGGGATAAGTGGAAACATTTTCACGAGTGGTGCTGCCTTCATTTATGGTTTGTGCCGAACCTTGATCAGCCTCAGCTTGGATAGAGGACAGTGATGATGTACTGCTCATGTCTGTAGTGGGGGATGACACTGTGGTCATGATAGTTGGATATTGAAAAATAACTTTTGAGCCTTCTGTCTTTGTATCAGAGGCTAGAGGGCTTGAGTCACCTTTTCCTTCTTCATGTGACCCTTCATGGTGTATGCCTTTGTTTAAACTATCTGTCTTTGTATTTCTGAGGAAAGGAGAGGTGGAGCTTAAATTTAGGGGTTCTTCTGTTTTAGAATAGAAGATAGTGTTGTTCTCAATGCCTACACTCCCTCTGCTTTCTGGCAACTTAGTGTCCTCTGGTGGTTGTAAGTAAGTACTGTTGTGTTCTATTTCTTCTGAGTGTCTTGAAATGTAACCAGACTCCCTGGATACTAGAGCAGGAGTAGGCTCAGTGGTGGTTCTCTCACTGAACTTTTTTGTAGGGGTTTTAATGCCAGGCAGGGCAAACAAAGGTGATGCCGATGTTGTGGTCCTTGGTGAGTTTGCAGTCCCCCAATCCAAATTGTTGTTGTCAATTTGGTCCACCTCATTCCGGGACAAGTCAGGCACATAGTTACTCTGTTTGTAAAATTGGAAATTGTAAGAAGTTGTAGGCGACTGTTACAGCTAAAAAGGGAGATGCATTGAAAAAAGATTTTCACTTACCTCAAATTCAATTTCATCTGAATCTAGATCCAGAGTGTTTTCTGAAAAGGGAAACAAGGTATAAAATTAGTAAGATCAAATCATTTAAAAGTAGAACAGGCTTTTAGAAAGTAAGAAAGCATGGGTAATTGTTAACTAGTTTTTGAATAAACCATCACAACTATTATAAACATTAAAACTAGTGTCTTTGGGCTGGACAAATAGGGCTGAAAATAAGACATATTACAGAAAATGAAATTTGAAATAACTGATGAAAAGATTTTGGTGGAGAAGAGTCAAAGGTGTGTAAATAAGAAAACTGTAAAGATAAACTTTGGTTTCATTGTTTTAAATATTCACAATTAATAATGAATTTGAAATTTAGGTAAATTACAAAGACTCCTGTAAGACTGAAACAAAACCAAGACAAAATCTAAAGAGAACGGAAGGGTCAGCCCCATCTTACAGTCAGTGTAAAAAGTAATTACATGCTTTCATTTCCGAGGTCTTATCGTTTCATCCTTGTATTGCTACTGCTTATCTACAGTGCCTTACAAAAGTATTCGGCCCCCTTGAACTTTTCAACCTCTTGCCACATTTCAGGCTTCAAACATAATGATATAAAATTCTAATTTTTTGTGAAGAATCAACAAGTGGGACACAATCGTGAAGTGGAACGAAATTTATTGGATTTGTCAAACTTTCTTAACACATAAAAAACTGAAAAGTGGGGCGTGCAATATTATTCAGCCCCTTGCGTTAATACTTTGTAGACCCTTTGCTGCAATTACAGCTGCAAGTCGCTTGGGGTATGTCTCTATCAGTTTTGCACATCGAAAGACTGAAATTCTTGCCCATCCTTGCAAAACAGCTCGAGCTCAGTGAGGTTGGATGGAGAGCGTTCGTGAACAGCAGTCTTCAGCTCTTTCCACAGATTCTCGATTGGATTCAGGTCTGGACTTTGACTTGGCCATTCCAACACCTGGATATGTTTATTTGTGAATCATTCCATTGTAGATTTGGCTTTATGTTTTGGATCATTGTCTTGTTGGAAGATTAATCTCCGTCCCAGTCTCAGGTCTCTTGCAGACTCCAACAGGTTTTCTTCCAGAATGGTCCTGTATTTGGCCCCATCCATCTTCCCATCAATTTTGACCATCTTCCCTGTCCCTGCTGACGAAAAGCAGGCCCAAACCATGATGCTGCCACCACCATGTTTGACAGTGGGGATGGTGTGTTCAGGGTGAGGAGCTGTGTTGCTTTTACGCCAAACATATCATTTTGCATTGTGGTCAAATAGTTCGATTTTGGTTTCATCTGACCAGAGCATCTTCTTCCACATGTTTGGTGTGTCTCCCAGGTGGCTTGTGGCAAACTTTAAATGAGACTTTTTATGGATATCTTTGAGAAATGGCTTTCTTCTTGCCACTCTTCCATAAAGGCGAGATTTGTGCAGTGTACGACTGATTGTTGTCCTATGGAAAGACTCTCCCACCTCAGCTGTAGATCTCTGCAGTTCATCCAGAATGATCATGGGCCTCTTGGCTGCATCTCTGATCAGTCTTCTCCTTGTTCAAGATAAAAGTTTAGAGGGACAGCCGGGTCTTGGTAGATTTGCAGTGGTCTGAGACTCCTTCCATTTCAATATGATTGCTTGCACAGTGCTCCTTGGGATGTTTAAAGCTTGGGAAATCTTTTTGTATCCAAATCCGGCTTTAAGCGTCTCCACAACAGTATCTCGGACCTGCCTGGTGTGTTCCTTGGTCTTCATGATGCTCTCTGTGCTTTGAACAGAACCCTGAGACTATCGCAGAGCAGGTGCATTTATACGGAGACTAGATTACACACAGGTGGATTCTATTTATCATCATTGGTCATTTGGAACAACATTGGATCATTCAGAGATCCTCACTGAACTTCTGGAGTGAGTTTGCTGCACTGAAAGTAAAGGGGCCGAATAATATTGCACAACCCACTTTCCAGTTTTTTATTTGTTAAAAAAGATTGACACATCCAATAAATTTCATTCCACTTCATGATTGTGTCCCACTTGTTGTTGATTCTTCATAAAAAATTTACATTTTTTGAAGTCTGAAATGTGGCAAAAGGTTGAAAAGTTCAAGGGGCCAAATACTTTCACAAGGCACTGTATGATTGGATCACAGTGGCAGATAGGGAGTTTGTTTCTTTATGTTCCGATACACAAGTACAACTTCCTTCAAGAAATCCCAAGAGCCTATATTTAGTCTTCACCATGACTGTTAAACTTAGTTTGTTCTAAAAAAGTACCAAACATAGACAGGCACATGCAGGAAAAAAGGCATGTTCATGCATAGATTACCCCAAGGACACAAACACAGCAACCCTTAACCTTTAATCTTTCAGAATAATGCTGCTTGTGAAAACAGACAACCACAAGTATAAAGTGGACTGTCTCAAATCTCTTTATTCTAAACACCACCTGTCTGGCACATACAGATTGGAAAACAATCACAACATGATCTAGGTGCAAATGCTACACAGGTTGACTGAGCTCAGGCTCACAGCACACAAGAGGGGTGGTTTAGGGTAGATAGGCACAGGGGGTTCTTGTTACCCTTACCTGTCTAAGGCTAAGTTACACATCATGGAGACCAGACTGGTCTGTGAAGCATGAGGTAAAGGGTGAAGGTGAAGGGTTTTAAATGGGTATTTGGGCAACACTACTCAGGGCTTTGACAAAAAGGCCACAAATGATGTTGTGGTTAAATATATATTTTATTTTTATTGAAAGGAAGAGCTACACTATTTCACTAATAGTATTGGGAAACCGCTCCATATCATTGGGTTCACGTATTCCTATGACTTTCATGACTATGTGTGTCATGCAGACTGTTTCTACAAACATTTGTGAAAGAATGGGTCGCTCCTCCGCATATCAGTGAATTCCAGCGAGGTACCAAGTGAGGATGCTACCTGTGCAAAAAGTCCCGCTGTAAAATTTCCTTAGTACTGAAAATTCCACAATTATGGGGGGCAAATATGAACAAAAAAACAGAAAAAGAATACTGTCACTTTAGGTCATCATTATGTTAATATTGTTTATTTGGTGTCAGATCCAAGGGTCTTTGACCATTCTGTCTAAAAGCAGCAACCTTTATGTTTCTTAGTTATTATATTTCTATATATGCCCTACCGATATCCGATATCAGAATCTAATTTATTTATTGGCCAGGGTTGTGCACATCTATCTATCTATCTATCTATCTATCTATCTATCTATCTATCTATCTATCTATCTATCTATCTATCTATCTATCTATCTATCTATCTATCTATCTATCTATCTATCTATCTATCTATCTATCTATCTATCTATCTATCTATCTATCTATCTATCTATCTATCTATCTATCTATCTATCTATCTATCTATCTGTCTATCTATCTTAAAACTTTGGCTTGACTCAACATGTTAATTAGCTGACATAGACAGGGGAACTGCGCCATCTACATTTAAAAAAGAGAAGAAAAAAGGCAGGCTCGTAACTAGCCTCTCCAATGCTATCGCCAGCCTCTTCAAAGCTAACACAAGTGAGTACTTGCCTTCTCATTTGCTGGGGCCAGCCGCTCAGTTACCAGTGCCAGCCTATCGTTAATCAGATCAGTAGCCTGTTGGGTATGCGATAGTCTTCATTATGGCACCTATACTGCGCCATACCTATCTATGTGATACACTTAAAAACATGAACTGTAATGACATTTGAGATTGGACTTATTTTAAGATGGTAGAATTTCACTTTGCTTGGTTCCAGCTAAGACTAGCCATATGTTTCAACCATTGGGAAAAACTAATGAGTTTTTAAACAATATGAGAGAGTTAACTACTAACTGCTCATGACTTGTCCACATAACCCCCTTTAAAAACTCAACTCTGTCTTTAAACAGCAGTCGTTTGTTTAGATATCATTGATGAATCCTCATCGCATACATTATTAGTTAGGCAAACACAGTTAATCTGGGTCTGGATTCTACTGACCAACACTGAAATAGGATGCAGTTTTTACACAAGATAGAGGATTTATTTGCTAAAATTTTTTAAATCACAATCACTGTCATTTCTATGGTTACAGGCTTGAAGTGCACAGACAGTTTTCTCACTGAAAGAGTTAGAGGGACAGGATGCTAAAAAAAATCTAAATGGACACAAGCTAAGCATGGCCTGTTATTTTAGAAAAACTGAAATATATAGGGAGCACATTTGAAGAGTACACTCAGGCTACAATTAAATAACACAAAAATGGGGTTTTAAGTGAAACATTTTTTAGCATTAAAATATAGATACAGCCCAGAGTAAAGGGAATGGAGGATGGGGAGGGAGATAAAGATGAAGACAAACAAGATGAACATTTTTAAGATGTATTAAGCTTCAGCAAGACAGTAAAAATGAAAATAAAAGTCAAAACAGTAACAAAAAAGAAACAGAGCAATTTAAAGGGAAAACACTTGAAATAGAAATACATCATCAGTCCAGCAAAATTATAGTGTCGGAATTGGAGGCCCGGCTCCGCGCTGTTGAAAAACCAGCAGATGGCCGAGGCCCCTTAGTCAGTGCGGAGCCACCGAGGGTAGCTCCCCGTAGCAGTCCTTCAGCAGAGCCAGCGCAGTCGGGGCCTCAGGCCGGCTGGGTGATGGTAAGTAGAAAGCACAGTCCTAGATCCCAGTTTCTAACAGATTTTCCCTGCTCAGCGACACATCCGCTGAGAAACCAACTCTGGTAATTGGCAGCTCCATAGTCAGAAAGTGGCACTAGAGACACCAGCGACCATAGTCAAATGTCTGCCAGGTGCCAGAACTGGTGACATCAAATCCTACCTGAAACTGCTGGCTAAGGATAAGCGTAAATACAGTAAGATTGTTATTCACGCTGGCAGTAATGGCACCTGGTTACGTCACCAAAGTTAGTGTTGCTTCGGTGTGTAAGTTTGCCAAAACAATGTCAGATTCTGTAATTTTCTATGGTCCCCTCCCCAATCTGACCAGTGACAACATGTTTAGCCGCATGCTGTCATTCAACCACTGGCTGTCTAGATGGTGTCCAGAAAACGATGTGGGCTACAATGATAATTGGCAAACATTTTGGGGAAAACCTGGTCCAATCCGGAGAGACGGCATCCATCCCACTTTGGATGGAGCAGCTCTTTTTTCTAGGAATCTGGCCGAATTTCTTAGTTCTCCAAAACTCTGACAACCCAGGGTTCAGACCAGGAAGCAGGGTCGTAGTTTAACACTCCTCTCTGCAGCTTCTATACTGCTACCCACCCTATTAAGACAGTGGTTTGCCCACAGCCAAAATTGAATAGATTAAAAAACAATCTAAAAGGAGGAAATCAGAAGGATCTCATAAAAATAAACACAACTCAGACTAAAAAGAAAAATAAAACAACTAAATGTGGCTTACTGAACATAAGGTCTCTCTCTTCAAAGTCTTGCTAGTTAGTGACCTGATTTGTGACAATCAGATTGATTTATTTTGCCTCACAGAAACCTGGCTGCAGCAAGAGGATTATGTTACTATAAATCAGTCAACTCCTACTAATTATTTAAATTTTCACATTCCTTGAAATACTGGGCGAGGAGGAGTAGCAACCATCTTTCAGTCCGATTTATTGATTAGTCCTAGACCAATCAATAGCAACAACTCTTTTAAATATTTAATCCTTAGTTTTCCTCATCCAAATTGCAAAGCAGTAAAACCACTTCTGTTTGTTGTTCTGTTTGAGTTTAATTTAACCAAGTACTCCACACCTGAAAGAAAATGTTATTATAGTAGATCAGTATCAGACAATGCTGTAACAACCTTTAAAGAATCTGTTCCACTTTTAATTTCCTCATTATCACAGAAAAACACAGTGGAGGGCAATCATTTTGTTTCTTCCCCTTCACAAATTGATTCTCTTGTTCATAGTATTACTTCATCATTGCATGGTGCATTAGACAATGCAGCCCCCTTGAAAAAGAAGGTAAGTATTCGTAGGAGGCTCACTGATTTAATTCAGAGCTGCGTACTTTAAAGCACAATGTTAGAAAATTGGAGAGAAAATGGTGCTCTATACACCTAGAGGATTCCTACTTAATCTGGAAAAATAGCCCACTGTTGTATAAAAAGACACTTCACCAAGCTAGAACAGCTTATTTCTCATCATTAGTTGAAGAGAACAAGAATAATCCTAGGTTTTTCTTTAGTACAGTTTCTAAGCTTACACAAAGTCATAGCTCTGTTGAGCCATCCATTCCCTTAGCTCTCAGCAATCATTACTTTATGGGATTCTTCTTAAATAAAATTGATTCTATTAAAAATAAAATCTTTGACATACTCCCAAAGATGATTACTTCATCCTCAGCAAGTGAGACAACATTGGAAGTAACTATAGAACTTGATCTGTGTTTGGACTGTTTTGATCCTGTGGAGCTTCCTGAGTTATCAGAAATATTAGCTTCATCTAAACCTTTCAACTTGTATGTTAGACCCAATCCCAACCAAATTATTTAAATAAGTGTTCCCTCTGATTACCAGCCCCATTTTACAAGTTGGATATGTACCACAAGCCTTTAAGGTAGCTGTAATTAAACCTTTACTTCAGAAACCTTCGCTTGATCGAGATGACTTGAAAAATTACAGACCTATATTCAATCTTCCATTCTTATCTAAACTTTTTGAGAAAATAGTTGCTAATCAAACGTGTGAGCATTTACACAGCATTGACCTGTTTGAAGAGTTTCAGTCAGGCTTCAGAGCTCATCATAGCACTGAAACAGCTCTGCTGAAAGTCACTAATGATATTCTTATGGCCTCAGATAATGGACTTGAGTCTGTACTTGACCTGTTAGATCTCAGTGCTGCATTTGATACAGTCAATCACAATATTCTCTTAGAAAGCCTGGAATATGCTGAAGGGATCAGGGGAACACTGTTAGGCTGGTTTAAATCTTATTTGTCTGACAGATTCCAGTTTGTTCATGTAAATGACAAATCATCTTTAAACTCCAGGGTTAATTGTGGAGTACCACAGGGTTCAGTACTTGGGCCAATTCTCTTTACTATATATATGCTTCCAATAGGTCAAATTATCAGGAAGCATAGGATAAATTTTCGCTGTTACGCCGATGATACTCAGCTTTACTTATCCATGAATCCCGATGAGCCCAACCAGTTAGACAGACTACAAGCACGTCTTGAAGACATAAAAACTTGGATCATTTTACATTTTCTGCTTCTAAATTCAGACAAGACAGAAGCTGTCGTATTTGGACCGGAGTCTTTAAAAAAGAAACTGCTTAGTCAATCACTTAACCTGAATGGCATTAAATTGACCTCCATTAATAAGGTAAAAAACCTTGGTGTTATTTTTGACCAGGACATGTCATTTAAATCCCATATTAAACAGGTTTCTAGGATTTCCTTCTTTCACCTCCGGAACATTGCCAAAATTAAAAATATCCTATCCAGGAGTGACGCTGAAAAACTAGACCATGCATTTGTTACTTCAAGGCTGGACTATTGTAATTCTTTACTAACAGGATGTCCACAAAATGCAGTTAAAAGCCTTCAGCTGATTCAAAATGCTGCAGCAAGAGGTCTGATGAAAATTAAAAAGAGAAAGCATATTTCTCCTATTTTAGCTTCCCTTCATTGGTTCCCTGTTAAATCCAGAATATAATTTAAAATTCTCCTCCTCACATATAAAGCCCTTAATGATCTAGCTCCATCATACATCAGAGATCTTATTGTTCCATATATTCCTAACAGAGCACTTCGTTCTCAGACTGCAGGTTTACTGGTAGTTCCCAGAGTCTCTAGAAGTAGAATGGGAGGCAGATACTTTAGTTATCAGACTCCTCTCCTGTGGAACCAGCTCCCAGTTTTAGTCCATGAGGCAGACACCCTGTCTACTTTTAAGGCTAGGCTTAGAACTTTCCTTTTTGATAAAGCTTATAGTTACAATGGCTTAAGTTATCCTGAGCTATCTCTGGTGTTATGCTGTTACAGGCTTAAGCTGCTGGAGGACATAATTACCACTTTCACCCTCTTCGCTACATTCTCACACTACTCTCCAATTTTGCATTATTTGCTGTTATTTCAGCTTTTAACTTTATGTTCTCTCTCTTTTCTCTTCCTAGAAGCTACACATGACCCGACTGTGTGTCTACCTGTGACACCTTTCTGGAGAGGGGCATCGTCCAAGCTTCTGCTGGCAACAACTTAATGCTTAGCCTCTACCGATGATCCACATGGCCCTGTCTTTCAGTGTTTAACCCTTTCTATCTCCTAGACATAGCAATTGACTGAGCTCCTACTGTAACTAATTATCAGAATCAGAATCGGCTTTATTGCCAAGTTCGTACATACAACAAACAAGGAATTTGACTCCGGTACACTTTGCTCTCTGGGTTTCTTTTTTGTTTTTTTGTGTTATAAGATATATTCTACATATATCCTTATGTCCATAAATACATATATACAATATACACATATACAAAGGTGGATTTGCAACTGAAGTTGTTTTGTTCTCTATCAAATGTTCAACAGAGAAACAGCCTTGGGGAAGAAACTGTCTCTGTGGCAGCTGGTTTTTATAAACAGTGCTCTGTATCGACGGCCTGGGGGTAGTAATCTAAACAGTTCATGTGCAGGGTGTGTGGGGTCTGCACACATTTTTCCAGCTCTTTTCCTGACCCTTGACCTGTATAAGTCCTGGATGGAGGGAAGGTCAGCACTGATTATTCTCTCTGCAGTCCTGATTATTCGTTGCAATCTGGACCTGTCCTGTTTTGTGGATGAACCAAACCACACTGAGATGGATAAAGACAAGACAGACTGAATGATGGCAGTGTAGAAGATGACTAGTAGCTCCTGTGGAAGGTTGAACTTCTTGAGTTGCCTCAGGAAGTACAGTCTCTGCTGGGCCTTCTTCCGAACATTGTCTATGTGTGAGGACCATCTCAGGTCCTCAGAGATGGTGGTTCCTAGGAACCTGAAGTGGTCCACAGCTGATGCGGTGTTGTTGAGGATGGTGAGGTGGGTGTATGGGGGTGGTTTTCTCCGAAGGTCCACCACCATTTCCACAGTCTTGATGTTTTGTTGTATTTTCTTCCAGGTAGTTCTGACAACAACAGTGTACCAGCTGATCCACCTCCTGTTTCTATGCAGACTCATCACCGTCCTAGATCAGACCAATAACAGTGGTGTCGTCTGCAAACTTCAGGAGGTTCACGAGTCTGATGAGGTGCAGTCATTTGTATAGAGGGAGAAGAGTAGTGGGGATAGAACACACCCCTGGGGGGCACCAGTACTTATTGATCTGGTTCGGGAGAAGATGCTCCCCAGTCTCACCTGCTGCCATCACCTGTCCATCAGGAAGCTGTTGATCCACTGACAAGTGGAGGCCGGATCGTTGAGCTGGGTGAGCTTCTGGTGGAGGATGTCTGGTATGATGGTGTTGAAGGCTGAGCTGAAGTATACAAACAGGATCCTGGCATATGTCCCAGGATCCTGGCGATTATGTGTTCTCTTTCAGACTATAACCTTAAAAACTGGTTCAGAGTTTATCTGTTCTTTCTTTCTAGATGAAACGACTAAAGGAGGTACATCCATTAACATTTACTTTTCCTTCTCATAGAAAGTACTCCTGGATCAGCGCTTCTGTGTTCTTTTTGTGTCTCTGCTCTGTTCTCGCAAACCCCCAGTCTGTCGTGGCAGATGGCCGCTCCCACTGAGCCTAGTTCTGCTGTAGTTTCCTTCTCTTAAAAGGGAGTTTTTTCTCTCCACTGTCGATACATGCATGCTCAGTATGAGGGATTGCTGGAAGGTCAACGCCAGTGACTGTCCACTGAAGCTACATGCTCATCCAGGAGGAGTGACTGCTACAAGTCAGTAACTCGATGCAATCTGCTGGGTTTTGTTAGATAGAAAAACGTTTTATCCTATTTGAATAAATAACTAACTCTGACTGCACTGTTCAATGGTTAGGATTAATTGGAATGTATGTACCTGACTTTTGTGAAGATCCTTGAGACAACATGTGTTGTGAATTGGCACTATATAAATAAACTGAATTGAATTGATTCTTTCTTGTACAATGCAGTCACCCTCTGCATCCCAGTAATGTATTTGTCCAGTATGATGGACTCTAACTCCTTAAACTATATTTCTTCTCGGTGGCTGAGATGTTAAAGCTCACGGAAAATGGTGGGGACAATATAATTATACGTAAATGTGGGTTAAGTGTAACAGATATTGTCATAATAATCAGCAATTGTATTTTACTAATATATTTTACTGATATTGTGCACCCCTAATTCATTCTTTCACTGCATTTAGGTGTATATAAGATTTTAAAATTTATAAAATAACATTTTGTAGCTGTTATGAAGTCTTGAGAAGGAGTTGTCATAAGATAGATATCTAGTTTGGAACTGCTCCCAGTCTGAGTATCCATTAGTTGAACTATCCAGGTGACCTGGAAGTTGTGTTGCTCCACACTGAGAACAATCCTAAGTATTTTCCACTTATCTGTATACATAGATTAGATCGTGACTGCTAACAAAACAACATAACCCCACTTCAATCAGAACACACATCTTTCAGGGTAAATGTAGAGCTACATGTAGGGCTTTACAAAGTTGAAAACAATTTATCTGTATTCTAAATTAAATTAAATAAATAAAATAAATAAATAAATAAATAGCCACCATCATTACTTTGTACGGATACATTTCAGTTTCCAGAGTGAAAGCACAATTGTTAAAAAACACGCCCAAATTCTCAGCCATCTAGGACATGACTGTCAAAGGATGTCTTCTCTTGGCATGGTTTTACCAGTTGCCTTCCACTTTCAGCCCTTAGTTCTAAATATTACATTTAAACTTTTAAATAGATCAACTTTGTTTAGATTGTGAAGTACAACACAAATTTGATTTTGTATGGCAAAGTAAGGCAAGCATACCTTTTTAAATGAATGTGGTTATCCTGTCAAAGATTAAAACCTGTGAAAGTGTTACTGTTATCATTGGTAGCAAGAAGACAGGATTTCCCATTTCCCCTTTAGATGAAACATGTTAGCAGGAGAAATGTCAGAGCATCTATGCTTGGTGTCAGGTACGGTCACTCTTACCAGGGTCGTTGATGGGCATGAAAACTGTCAGCAAGTCACTCATGAGTCCACGCAAACCGTTGGTACAGATGGCCACCACCCGGACGTCGTAGGTGGAATTGGTCAATAGGTCATTGAGTATTGCCCCCTAGTGGTGACAGAGGGGATCTGCTTTGAATCTACAGTTGAATCAGTCCAAATAGTTTGAAAACAATTGTTTGTTTGGTTCATTTATTAGATTTCTAATCGGTTAATGCATGTAAATGTGTTCAGTTTGATTAATATTAAACGCTATACTTTGATTGATAGCTCATGGGGATTCTTCTCATAGTCTTTGAATGGAGTGTTCTTATCTCTGACTGCATGTTATCTGTATCGTTAACATTTGGATGATTACTCACCGTATCCTGATATCCATCCGTCAGGTATTCAGACCAGGCAGAGTCTTCTGCATTGGCCAGTCGGTAGGTGATGGAGTACTTCTCAATGTTGGCGTCATACACTGCCCGTGGCCGCTCCCATATCACCAGCAGACTGCTGAGGTTCTGGGGAGCTGCCTGGATGCTCTCAGGCTCTGAGCTGCACACTGATTGAAAAACACAACACCAAATCTAAATAAAGACATAAGGAAGCAATGCTATTAGCTACAGGATGTGACATAACTTTAATATGACAAAAAAAATTTCAATGACTATTTTTATCTACTTTAACATCAGTATGAGATCCTAGTTGTTCCAACCAACATCCAAGCATCTAACATAATTTTAATAATTTGTTTTATAACGGACAACATTTCCAGTTCTATGTCAAATTATCAAAGCTTTAGACCGATGATAAGCAACCATCTTCACCAACAATGGGTGCTAATATTTAGTTAGAGAAAATGCCATTATGTCATTGACCTACTAGCAAGGGTGTAGTAGAACACAGAATGCTTTGCAGGAGTATTGATAATTTGAACTTACATGTTGTTACATTTTCACCACAAACGTAAACAGATTTTATGTGACAGATTAATACAAAGTTGTGGATAATTATGAAGTAGAATGACATATGATTTTCAAAACATTTTACAAATAAAAATCTTGTGGCATGATATGACATTCATCCCCCTCAGTCAACACTATGTAGAACCACGGTGCATTCATGGCTGCGAGTCTCAATACGGTTTGTCTCTTCCAGCTTTTCACAGCTACATTTGCCACTGATTTTCAATTATATGTTGCTCTGGACTTTTGGTCAATCTTATACATGAATATACTTTGATCTAAACTACTCCATGGTAGCTCTGGCTATTGTTGGAAAATATTCATGCTATGCTTATAGGATTGGTATGGCTATGCTTAAGTATGTTTAATAATGTGTGAAATAAAATGTATTGTGTAACTTAGAGGCCTCCAAACAGGCTTATATTAGTGTGTGTTGGACTTAGATATTATCTGCCCAATAACTGAAGATATTTTTATATGCAAGACTTCTGCCCAGTGACAACAGATATTTTTATATTTCTACATATGTAAATAAAGGTCAAAAGTAGAAAAACGGGAAGTGTCGAAAAGTCAGCTGAATGGGTGTTAGACAGCTCCAGATATGAAATCAGACTGTCGATTAAAATGTATGTTTTTTCATGTACAAGTATACGCCTGGCTTTTGAATAAAGACTGCTGTTCTTGGGGAAGTAATCAGACGTTTCGGAGGTTTCAGAAGGATTCGGACGATCTTCTCCCTGTACAGGCATCTAAAGACTACAGTCTCCGTGTTTCTTTTATTACTTTGTTTTTTATTAATAACAGTGTAGGAGGTCTTAGCTTTACCAAACAAACGAGCATGCAGGAGTTTAGGGATAACTCCAACGCTATATGTATAGGTTGGCAGTGTGTTGGAAGGTTTTCTTCTGGGATTGCCCTGTATTTAGTTTCACCCATCTTTCCTTTATATCTTTCTTTCATTTCTTCTCATCCTGCTTCCCTGGCCCTGCTGAAGAAAAGCATCCCCTCAGTGTAACGCTTCCACCACCATGATTCACCATTGGGATGGTGTGTTCAGGGTGATGTGTGGTGTTAACATTTTGTATGTAGACCAAAAAGTTTTATTTTGGTCTCATCTGACCTCAGAACTTTCTTCCACATATATGGTGTGTCCCTTATGTAGCTTTTGGCAAAATGAAAACAGGGCTTCTTCTGGCTTTCTGATAATAATGGTTTCCCTCCTGCCACGCCTCCACTAAGTCCAGATTTATTGAGTGCACTTCTAACAATTATCCCGTCAATGGATTATCTCACCTGAGCTGTGGATCTCTGCAATTCATCCAGAGTTACCATGATCCTTATGGCTTTTTTTTCTGAGTTATTACTTTTCATGCCTAGTCTGTCAGTTTAGGTTGACCTCCATGTCTTCGTAGGTCCACAGGTTGTCCATCCTCTTTCCATGTTCAGAAGATGAACCTAACTCTGCATTAAACTTCTCCACAACTTCCTTCCTGACCTGTCTGCTGTGTTCCTTTGTCTTCATGATGCTATTTATCCTCTAATGACCTACGAGGTCGAAAACAGTTTTATACTGATTACACACAGGTGACCTCTGTTTACTAATTAGGTGACATCTGAAAGATGTTGGTTACCCTGGATTTTATTTAGGGGTATGAGATTAAGGGGGGCTGAATACATATGCAGACTTTTTAGATTTTTGCTTGTAAAGATATTTTGAAAACATTGCTAATTTTCCATCTAATCAAAATTCTACACTACTTTGGTAGTGTATAACCTTGGAATTGTTGGTCTATCACATAAAAAAATAGAATGAAATACTCCAGTGAGCCCACCACCTGCATGGGGAACCATGAGGGACCAGTGCGAAGAGGAATGGGAGGCAGACGAAAGTGGAGATCTCGGCGGCCCGATGCCCGGATGCTTAGGCTGGCTCTCGCTGGGGGGGAAGGAGCCAGAGCTTGTGCGGGAGGTGAGAGATATTGACTAGAAATAGTCAGGCTCCCCTCCGTGCACAGCGTGGGTTTTGGAAATCATCACCTTGAGAGGGGCTGGACTCTCTTCTACTCTGGAGTTTTGGCCTACGGGCCGAGCGGTAATGCCGAGTACCCAGCCTTCTTGGCATCCCTGTCGGGAGTGCTGGATAGTGCCCCTCCCGGGGACTCCATTATTCTGCTGGGGGACTTCAACGCCCATGTGGTAAACGACAGTGACACCTGGCGAGGTGTGATCGGGAGTAATGGCCTCCCCGATCTGAATCCGAGTGGTGTTTCGTTATTGGACTTCTGTGCTAGTCACAGATTGTCCATAATGAACACCATGTTCAAGCATAAGGGTGTCCATCAGTGCACTTGGCACCAGGACACTCTAGGCAGGAGGTCGATGATCAACTTTTTTGTCATGTCGTCAGACTATCGGCCGCATGTTTTGGACAGCTGAGCTGTCCACTGATTACCACCTGGTGGTGAGTTAGATCCACTGGAAGAGGAGAAAGCCGGACAGACGTGGCAGGCCCAAGCGCATAGTGAGGGTCTGCTGGGAACGTCTGGCAGTGGCCTCGGCCAGGGATGTATGTAACTCCCACCTCCGGGAGAGCTTTGACCAGATTCCGGGGGATGTTGGAGACATAGAGTCCGAGTGGACCATTTTCTCTGCATCTATTGTCGATGCTGCCCGTAGCTGCGGCTGTAAGGTCTGCGGTGCCTGTCGTGCCAGCAATCCCCGAACCCGGTGGTGGACAACAGTAGTAAGGGACGCTGTCAAGCTGAAGAAGAAGTCCTATCGGCTGTGGTGAGTGTGTGGGACTCCTGAGGTGGCTGACGGGTACCGTGAGGCCCAGCGTGCCATGGCCCGTCTGTGGGAGAGGCAAAAACTCAGGCCTGGTAGGAGTTTGGTGAGGCCATGGAGAAGGACTACCGGTTGGCCTCGAAGCGATTCTTGCAAACTGTCTGGCACCTCAGGTGGAGGAAACAGTGCTTCGCCAACACTGTTTACAGTGGGGGTGGGAGGCTGCTGACCTCGACTGGGGACATTATCAGGCAATGGAAGGAGTACTTTGAGGATCTCCTCAACCCTGCCATCACGTATTCCCTGGTGGAAGCAGAGGCTGGGGACCCGGGGTTGGACTCTTTCATCACCCAGGCTGAAGTCACCGTGGTGGCAGGGCTTCGGGGGTGGAAGAGATCCGCCATGAGTACCTCAAGTCTCTGGATGTTGTGGGGCTTCCATGGTTGACATGCCTCTTCAACATTGCGTGGCGTTCGGGGACAGTGCCTCTGGACTGGCAGACTGGGGTGGTGGTCCCCCTTCATAAGAAGGGTGACCGGAGGGTGTTCCAACTACAGGGGGATCACACTCCTCAGCCTCCCTGGTAAGTCTGGCCGATAGTCGAACCTTGGCTTCAGGAGGAGCAACGTGATTTTTGTCTCATTGGACCATCTCTATACCCTCTACAGGGTACTCGAGGGTTCATGGGAGTTTGCCTAACCGGTCCACGTGTGTTTTGTGGACCTGGAGAGGGCATTCGACTGTCCCTCATGGTGCCCTGTGCGGGGTGCTCCAGGAGTATGGAATCGGGTGCCCTTTATTAGGGGCCATCCGCTCTCTGTACAAGTGGAGCAGGAGTTTGGTCTGCATTGCCGGCACTAAGTCAGACATGTTCCCGGTGCATGTTGGACTCTGGCAGGGCTGCCCTTTGTCACCGGTCCTGTTCATAACTTTTATGGACAGGATTTCTAGGTGCAGCCAAGGGCCGGAGGGGGTCTGGTTTGGGGGCCAGTGGATTTTGTCTCTTCTTTTTGCAGATGACGGGGCCCTGCTGGCCCCCTCTAGCCAAGACCCACAGTATGCACTGGGGCGGTTCACAGCCGAGTGTGAAGCGGTTGGGATGAGGATCAGCCCCCAAGTCTGAGGCCATGGTTCTCGACCGGAAAAGGGTGGCTTGTCCTCTTCAGGTTGGATTGGAGTTCCTGCTTCAAGTGGAGGCGTTCAAGTATCTCAGGGACTTGTTCACGAGTGAGGAAATAATGGAGCAGGAGATCGACAGACGGATCGGTGCGGCTGCCGCAGTAATAGGGGTGCTGTGCCGGTCCGTTGTGGTAAAGACAGAGCTGAGCCGAAAAGCGAAGCTCTCGATTTACCGGTCTGTCTACGTTCCTACCCTCACCAATAGCCATAAACTTTGGGTCATGACCGAAAGAACGAGATCCCGGATACATGCGGCTGAAATGAGCTTCCTCCGTAGGGTGGCCGGGCACTCCCTTAGAGATGGGGTGAGGAGCTCGGCAATCCGGGAGGGGCTCGGAGTAGAGCCGCTGCTCCTCCACATGGAGAGGGGCCAGTTGAGGTGGCTCAAGGATCTATACCAGATGCCTCCTGGACGCCTTCCTCGGGGGTGTTCCAGGCACGTCCCACCGGCAGGAGGCCCTGGAGATGGCCCAGGACACGCTGGAAGGACTATGTCTCTTGGCGGCCTGGGAACGCCTTGGGCTCCTCTCGAAAGAGCTGGAGTAGGTGTCTGGGGAGAGGGACATATTGGTGTCTCTGCTAAGTCTGCTGCGACGAGTAAATTTGGAGTTGTAATGTGACAAAATAGAAAAAGTTTTAAAGGGTGTGAATAGTAGGACACACTGATACATCAATCTCTGGAGATCATTGTGCAAAGAAGGATTCTTCATAAAATGAAGAACATTATGGAGAACCCTGAGCATCCTCTTCATCAGACTGTTGTACAACAACAGAGTGTCTTCAATCAGAGTCTTCTTTAGATCTGCCCTAAGACAGACCGCTACAGGAGATCCTTCTTGCTCACAGCCATCACCAACTACAACGGCTCTTTGAAGAAACCTGCATAATATGAGCTACATTTAATTTCCCTTTGGGATTAATAAAGTATTTTTGAATTTTATTAAACTGAATTGAATTAAGAAAACTGTTTTACTAGTTCAGCTGAATAGAAAGTATATACAGGGGTTGGACAATTAAACTGAAACACCTGGTTTTAGACCACAATACTTTATTAGTATGGTGTAGGGCCTCCTTTTGCGGCCAATACAGCGTCAATTCGTCTTGGGAATGACATATACACCCCAAAAGTGGCTCAATAATATTTAGATCTGGTGACTGTGCAGGCCATGGGAGATGTCCAACTTCACTTTCATGTTCATCAAACCAATCTTTCACCAGTCTTGCTGTGTGTATTGGTGCATTGTCACCCTGATACACGGCACCGCCTTTAGGATACAATGTTTGAACCATTGGATGCACATGGTCCTCAAGAATGGTTTGGTAGTCCTTGGCAGTGACGCGTCCATCTAGCACAAGTATTGGGCCAAGGGAATGCCAAGATATGGCAGCCCAAACCATCACTGATCCACCCCCATGCTTCACTCTGGGCATGCAACAGTCTGGGTGGTACGCTTCTTTGGGGCTTCTCCAAACCGTAACTCTCTCGGATGTGTGGAAAACAGTAAAGGTGGACTCATCAGAGAACAATACATGTTTCACATTGTTCACAGCCCAAGATTTGCACTCCTTGCACCATTGAAACCGATGTTTGGCATTGTCATGAGTGACCAAAGGTTTGGCTACAGCAGCTCGTCCGTGTATATTGCCCCTGTAGAGCTCCCGACGGACAGTTCTGGTGGAAACAGGAGAGTTGAGGTGCACATTTAATTCTGCCGCGATCTGGGCCGGCGTGGTTTTATGTTTTTTGGATACAATCCGGGTTAACACCCGAACATCCCTTTCAGGCAGCTTCCTCTTGCGTCCACAGTTAATCCTGTTGGATGTTGTTCACCCTTCTTGGTGGTATGCTGACATTACCCTGGATACCGTGGCTCTTGATACATCACAAAGACTTGCTGTCTTGGTTACAGATGCGCCAGCAAGAGGTGCACCAACAATTTGTCCTCTTTTGAACTCTGGTATGTCACCCATAATGTTGTGTGCATTTCAATATTTTGAGCAAAACTGTGCTCTTACCCAGCTAATTAAACCTTCACACTCTGCTCTTACTGGTGCAATGTGCAATCAATGAAGACTGGCTACCAGGCTGGTCCAATTTAGCCATGAAACCTCCCAAACTAAAATGACAGGTGTTTCAGTTTCATTGTCCAACCCCTGTACCTCTATCAATGATATTAACTGTTCTAGTAAGTGGTATATTGTCTACTGTTTTATTAAATGGCTTCTAACCATATTATTTGGACTGTTTTTCCAAAGAACACAGTGCCTCCAAAACATTTCAGGAGTACTGAAAATAGTTTTAAGTATTTTTCTCAGTGTTGTTGTTGGTTAAACTTTAGTATCAGCACAAGCCTACTGTTCCTGTGATTGGATTAATGTAATAATTTATTGCTATATATGAATTGGACCTCTGTGTCTCTGTAAAGTGTTTTGATATGACATTAGTGGTGAAATGGCAGTATGGAAATAAGCTGAACTAAAATATTTATTTACCAGATGCACTAATAAATGTGCCCAGCAATTCAATTCAATTCAATTCAATTCAAATTTCCACTGTATTATCTGTTTAGATGTGGCCTAATGAATGACTGGCTTCCATTGAACTGTATAAAACAGTTCGCAGTTTGTTTTAGATACTGTCAGCTTCTCTCAGTTAAAGCTATGTTTAGCCTCTAACTGGCCCTTCTGCTTAAGCTTCTTCTCACAGGAAGTCTTTTATGGCTTCTCTACATTTGATCTCCACCTATATACAACTCAGATCTACCCTCAAGCAGCCAGAATGAACATTTGATACAGAAAGATTAAATTTAAACAAGACTAAACAAAGTGTTAAAATAGTTCCTGTGTTTTTAAGAATGTTTCTGGGTCAAAGATAAGATTAGCACTAATGCAAATGATAGAGAAGGCAGATCTGGGATTATCACTGATTAAAAGGGGCTGAGGGGTCAGTTACATTACAGGAGGAGGCTCAAACAGTGCGAACACAGACACACTTCTTCTTAGCAGAGCTGAAATAAAATCTCTGCTCTCACTACAAATAGCTTCTTTTACATGTGCAATTAATGTGAACATGCCATGCTGTGTACCCAAATATATCATAGTTTGTCCTCTGCTCTCTCAGGAAAACAGTTCATAACAAAAAGTATTCCAATGAAGCATGACCAGATGATTTAGGTGACTGCCTGGCATTGACCACTAGAGGGCAGATTGTGCAGGTTTCATTAAACCACTTGATTTGATTGAAATGATTCCACTTTATTTTTTCCAACTTTGCATTGTTTTGTTCTACTGGTTTCAAATGAAGTTAATTCTCCTTTACATGAAGGAAGAAACTGTTAAATTTAGTATATTACCCATATTACATAATGATTATGATTAAAAACGTTTGTGCTGAACTCTCGTCTTCTCATGCTGATCTAATCTAACAGTCAAGTCCAATAATAAAATTATGATACTACTGCTACTACTACTACAAATAATAATAATAAGATTTCATTTATTTACACAAGTAATTAATTAACAATACACAATTAAGATTTTTTTTCTTTCCCAAATATTTACATTAGGTGCTTGATGTATTTTAATTCTTTTTTATCAGACAGTGCACAGAATTCCCTTAAAACCCCAAAACTGCACAAAGTCTTCTAAAGTCCCATTGGCTACATGAAAACAGAATTCTAGCCGCAGCCTGGCTTTTACAATGCACCTCCACAGTGCAATGGCATCTAGTTGAGGTCCATCCTGCAATCCCTCCGAGATAGATAAATGGGCATTTTTGCTTCAGCAACTAAAAAACTTAAAATTTGGCACTTTAACTTGTTAGCTTTGTTATAGTGAACTCAGTTAATAAATATAGAATTTGTAAAAACAACACCAAAAAAGCTAAAAACACTCATAAATAAGTTAAAAAAGTTGTCAATCGCTTACAGTCTATAAAAACATGAAAAAGACTCTCAGACAAACTGCAAAAAGGACATTAATTTAAAACCGCAGCACTGATGACTGATAAAAATGAGTTTGTTGCAATTGCACCAAGAGGAATCCTCCACTCAAGATCACCGGTCCGTTTTTTTTTATTACGGCCTTGTAAATAGTCCTCCAATGGGGCTTTTGTCCTCCAAGCTTGTCCACCCATGCACTGACGGCCCTTTTCTCCAGGGTTCTTTTATTCATTACTTTCAAACATTTGTATACAACCTTTGGACCCGTGTTGCATAAAATCATCTTGGAGTCTTTGCAGCATAAAAGGGGACTTCTTTCCTCTGTGAATTCAGGTTCCAGCAGAATTCGGGGAACAGGTCTGACAAGTCAGGTAGATGCTTTCTTTCAGCGTACAGTTGTAAGAAGCACCTCTCTTTTGCTGTGAATCTCTCCTTCACCAATCCCAGGAATCTCTGCACCATCCTTGCAGACCGGATCCCCAGTAGAGAGCCCACTGCGCTGTTTTTGGAGAGACCTGGTCCAGATACTTCTACCAGTTGTTTCACAGTCAATGTTCCAGATCGGCACAATGCCTCTGACATTCCTGGTACTGTACTGTCACAGACATCCAATCTCGCTCCACAAATTAAAGGTTCTTCTAAAAGCCAATGCAGAGAGTTAGACATTTGTGATCTTTTTAACTTAAAAAGGCCACATGACTAAAAACGATTAAAATCGGTTAGAAACAGAGCAGCATCCAACCTCAACTTGTTTACGTGTCTGATAATGCAGCTGGCCACGTCCCTCCAAATAATGTCAGAAAACCCTGACAAGTATTTCTGGATGAACTGTATGCGAAGAGTAGCTCGTCTACTGGCTAGGTGGACAAGGCCCTGGCCCCCTCCTCTCTTGGTAAAAGTAACACAGACTGTGGCACCCAATGTAGACTGCTCCAGAGAAACTCTACCATCTCTGACTGTATTTTGACTAAAAAACCAGGCGGTGGATCTAAAACAGAGAGCTTGTGCCACAGCTGTGATGCCAGAAGATTGTTTTAAACTAGCACTCTGCCTCTATACGACATTTGAGAATGTAGCCAATTCCACTTTGCCAGTTTACTTTTTATTTTCTGTTCCACGTTTTCCCAATTTTTCAGTACTGTAGTTTCATCTCCAAGATAGATACCAAGATATTTAAAACCATCTCTTTTCCACAAAAGATTCTGAGGGAGAACAGGGAGCCCTTCAAGCCACCCACCCACAGCAAGAGATTCACTCTTTCTCCAGTTCACTTTAGTTGCCGACAGGGCAGAGAATTTCTCCACAACATCAATCGGTATGTTTACGTCCTGTTGATCTTTTATAAAAACAACAACATCATTGTTACTCCACAACATCACTGTTAAAACCAGGTAAAACCAAACCATGAACACACCAACAAATTTTCTGGAGGAGGGGTTCCAGGGAGAGCAGCCTTGCCAAACACCTCTACACACCCTAAAAGGAGCACACATACTACCATTGATCTTTAACACACTCTCAATGTTACTGTACAGTACCTGGATCTTGGCAATAAAACCAGCGCCGAACCTCTCCACGGTTTCCCAGAGGAAGCTGTGCTTGACGTGGTGAAGTGCCTTTTCTTGATCTATTGCGATCAAGGGTGTTTTTAAACCCAATGAACTGGAGACCTTCAAAGTAGATATTATCTACCATAGACCTGCTGGGGACGCAATAAGTCTGATCCCAATGGATGACCCATCCAGTTGTTCCATTACTCCTCTCATCCTGTTCGCCAGGGCTTTGAAGAGGATTTTATAATCAGTACAGAGGAGAGACACAGGGTGGCAGTTTTTAATGTCTTGCAAATTCCCTTTCTTCGGAAGGGGAATTTGCAACCGCTCTGTGGCAAGACAGTGGGAGCAAACCAGAAGTCAGACTGTCATTATAGACATCCAGCAGGTCTTTCGCTATGATGTCCGAGTACGCTTTGTAGAACTCCACCATGAGTCCATCGAATCCAGGGGCTTTCTGGGCCTGCAGCCCCAGAGGGCGCTCCAGCTGAATTCTTGTTTTCTCAGAAACCTTGGGTAGTTCATTCTAGAATTCCCTTAACAGCTCTTCGTTCTTCGTGTATTCACTCTGGAATAACAAAGAATAAAACTCCACAGGCCTCCTCCTGATCTGGCCCTGTTCGCTCAATTGTTGCCCTGTGTCTGATAATAAAGAGGGGATCAGTTTCCTCTGCCCACATTTCCTCTCCAAATTGAAGAAAAAGCTTGACGGGGCATCCATCTCCTTGATGATTTGAACCCGGGACCTGACTAATGCACCTTGAACTTTGGTTTCCAACAGGTTTGCTAATACTGGCTTTTTAGATCTGAGAGCTTCAATATGCTCTCGATTTCCTGTGGTTTCACTCAGTTGCTCTAACTCCACAATGTTAATCTCCAGATCTTTAATAGACCTGGTAATATCCCGAGTAACGTTGAGAGTGTGTTGCTGACAGGTAAAATCACTATTTCTCTGTCTAAAACCAGTTAAAAAAAGAATTCGGTCTCCTTAAAACAAAGTTAAAACTGAGTTAAAATGCCAGTAAGCACTTTTAGGTAAAATGTTCCTAATAAAAACACTACCTAAAACCAGTGAGTGATCTGTAAAACCTACTGGTAAAATCTGGCACGTTTTAAACACATTAAAATGTTGTTTAAAACAATAAAACTGTTCAAGACGAGCTAGGAAAATGTGGTTTTCTTTCATGTGGGACCATGTATACTGCCTGGAGCTTGCGTGCATCCTCCTCCATACATCCACCAGGCCATGAGACGAGACCAGCTGCTGCAGAACGTGCTGAGCTGCTATGTAACGTGCATGATTGCAATCTAAAGAATCATCTTCAGTACAATTAAAATCCCCACCTATAATTTTTTCAAAAAAACCCCCATTTCTCTGCATTGGTAGTTGGAACATAAATATTAACTAGAAACCTGCAAGCAGCTTTGAAGGCCCTCGCACCCCTCAGCGCAACTCGGGCTGTTGAGCGACCGCAGGAGCCTGGCATCACCTCATACACGCCACCGACGATGACACCGCGTCACTTCAACACGTCGCCAGTAGGTGGCACTTTGAGCAACATGTCATATTATCTTCGGTCATGCAGAGTTTCAGTCTGGCAAAAAGCATTCAAAATTTCGAGTAAATCTGACCTTTCAGATGGAAGCTGCACTCGCTTGTTTGCTTGTGGGTGGGGCTAAAATGACATCATCAATTGACTGTGTCAACATGTCCATCATTAAGTCATGATCATGTATACTACATTTCAAGTGGATCCGATGATGTATGAGGGAGATATAGCCCTTGAAGTGTCCTAGGGGGCGCTATTGATCCAAATTTAAATGTAATCCAATAGAGCTGTTTGGGGGCTGACAAAGATCAAGCATATTCATTTTGGAGTGAATCGGACCATGCATGTGTAATTTAGAGGCAAACGTATGGCCGTGGCGTGACATCAGAATTCGCCACGTCATCATATTCAATCCCTCCAGCTAAAGCAGTAAGTACTGTCGACTGTCTAAGAGCATCGTGTTATCTGTTACTTGGGACAGTTTCACATTGATTAGGTGAAGATGATCAAACATTGATTCTCTAAAGGAAAACGGGACACTTCCTGTTCTCAGGTGGCGGGGCATCGATGATGTCAGCATATGACCAGTGAAAATTGTTCAGGCCTAGAGGCAGATCAATCCCAAAAGGTTTCATGTGTCTGTGACTTTCCTTGTAGGACCTAAGTCCATTTAGTGTTTTTTGGCGAGAAGTCCTATTTTGAGGCGTGGCCACGCCCACACGCTTTCACGTATCAAAAAGCTTTTGATAACTTTTGATCCCCAATCCCTTAAGAGTATACTGAGTGATTTTCAAGTCTCTAAGTCAAAAGCTGTAGGAGGAGTTCGCTCAGATATGCGGGCTAGAAACGGGCAAAACTGGGTCAAAATGGCAACTTCAATCCAAAATCGCCAACTTCCTGTTGGGTTTGGACCAATGCTCCAAGAGACTTTTTTGTAGGTCCTGAGAAGATACATAAGTGTACCAAATTTCAGAATCCTCGGTTAAAGCATGGCTTAGGGCTGATTTTTTAAAGTTGTCTAGGGGGTGCTGTGGACGCATTAGGCCACGCCCACCAAATATGGCATCAGATCTCTGTTGGGGACTGGACAAGGATCAATCACATTGAATTTGGTGTAGATCAGATGATGTATGTGGAAATTAAAGCCAAACGTATGGCCATGGCGTGATGTCCAACTTTGCCGCGCCACCATGGCCACGCCCTTTTATGAGAAGTTACTGTGCTTCAAACGAAGTTAGACCCACTAGTTATCTGTCTTCTGACACACTTTCAAGTTGATTGGATCAAGAGGGCCAGAGAGGCACATTTCCAAGTGAAAGAAGTGACTTCCTGTTCTAAGGGGGCGTGGCTTTGATGATGTCATCATTTGACCAGATAGGATTGTTGGCGACCTGAGAGGGATCAATAATATGAGGTTTGGTGTATTTCAGGCAATTGATGTGAAAGTTATTGGTCTTTGAAATTTGCAGGCTAGAAGGCGAACTTTGAGGCCTGGTCCCGCCCCTTCAACATTTTCAAAAAGTCACAATTTTGATAACTTTTAGTCCCCCATGCCTTTACTACATATTGAGCAAATATGAAGCTGGTAGGTCAAAATTCCTAGGAAGAGTTCGTTAAAGTTTGACATGTCTGAAAAGTGAAAAAAGTCCAGAAATGACCCTTTGAACCAAAATGGCCGACTCACTGTTGGTTTTAGGGCATATCCATAATTTACTTTTTTTCATGACTTGGGGAGATCTAGCTATGTACCAAATTTAATCTCTGTATGTCTTACCAGTTGGCCTATCTCACTTTAGGGGGCGCTGTAGAGCCGTTTGGCCACGCCCATTTTGAAATCCATTAGAATACTAAAATTTCACTAGGGGGACAATTTTCAGTGAAGTTTGGTGACTTTTTGAACTTGTTAAAGCCGCCAAATAGGCGATTCATTTCGGAGAAGAATAATAATAACTAGAAACCTGCAAGCAGCTTTGGAGGCCCTCGCACCCATCACCGCCACTCGGGAGTTGCAGTTTTCCTGCTTGGGCCTAACTAGAAACCTGCAAGCAGCTTTGAAGGCCCTAGCACCACTCAGCGCAACTCGGGCTGTCGAGCGACCGCAGGAGCCTGGCATCGCCTCCTACACGCCACATATGATGACACCGCATAACTTCAAGTCGTCGCCAGTAGGTGGCACTTTGAGCAACATGTCATATGATCTTCGGTCATTCAGAGTTTCAGTCTGGCAAAAAGCATTAAAAATTTCGAGTAAATCTGACCTTCCAGATGGAAGCTGCACTCACTTGTTTGTTTGTGGGCGGTGCTAAAACGACATCATCAATTGACTGTGTCAAAATGTCCATCATTAACTCATGATAATGTATACTACATTTCAAGTGGATCCGATGATGAATGAGGGAGATATAGCCCTTGAAGTGTCCTAGGGGGCGCTGTTGATCCACATTTAAATGTAATCCAATAGAGCTGTCTGGGGTCTGACAAAGACCAAGCATATTCAGTTTGGAGTGAATCGGACCTTCCAGAAGGACGCTGCAGTCGCTTGTTTGTTTGTGGGCGGGGCTAAAACAACATCATCAATTGACTGTGTCAAAATGTCCATCATTAACTCATGATCATGTATACTACATTTCACGTGGATCCGATGATGAATGAGGGAGATATACCCCTTCAAGTGTCCTAGGTGGCGCTATTGATCCAAATTTAAATGTAATCCAATAGAGCTGTTTAGGGGGTGAGAAAGATCAAGCATATTCAGTTTGGAGTGACTCGGACCTTCCATACGGAAGCTACAGTAATTTGTTTATTAGTGGGCGGGGCTAGAGTGATGTAATGTATTGACTGTGTCAACAAGTCCAGCTTTGATACATGATGATGTTCAGTAAGTTTGAAGTGTATCCGATCATGCATGAGGGAGCTAGAGCACTTGAAGTGTCGTAGGGGGCGCCGTTGAGCCAAATTCATATGTAATCTAATAGAGCTGTTTAGGGGCTGACAAGGATCAACCATATTGAGTTTGGAGTAAATCAGGACCTGCATGTGTAATTTAGAGGCAAACGTATCGCCATGGCGTCACATCAGATTTCGCCACGCCGCCACGGCCACTCCCTCCAGCCAAACCTGTCAGTACTGGAGATCAAGTTAGACCATCGTGTTATCTGTCATTGGAGACAGTTTTATGTTGATTAGTTGAAGGAGATCAAATATGGCCCACACTAAGTGAAACATGACACTTCCTGTTCTGAGGGGGCGGGGCTTCGATGATGTCAGCATCTGATCAGTGAATATTGTTTAAGGCCAGAGGCCGATCAATCCCAGAAGGTTTCATGTGTCTGTGACTTTCTTTGTAGAAACTATAAGGGTTTTGTGTTTCATGGCGAGAAGTCAGATTTTGAGGCTTAGCCACGCCCACATACTTTCATGTAGCAAAAAGCTTTTGATAACTTTTGATCCCCAGTGCCTTAAGACCATACTGATTGATTTCGATTTCTGTAAGTCAAAAGCTGTAGGAGGAGTTCGCTCAGATTCGACGTGTGTAAATGAGACAAAATGGCGGATTTGATCCAAAATGGCCGACTTCCTGTGGGGTTTGGACAATGGGTCCAAGAGACTTTTCTGTAGGTCCTGAGAAGGTAAATAAGTGTACTGAATTTCATACACCTTGGACACAGCATGGCTTGGGGCTGGTTGTTTTAGTGCTCCTAGAGGGCGCTGTTGAGCAATTAGGCCACGCCCACCAATTTTATCACTGGAAATCTTTAGGGGGCTGGACCAGTATCAATCCTATTGAGTTTGGTGGCGATCGGCTTAGAAATGTGGAAATAACAGGCAAACGTAAGGCCATGGCGTGACGTCTGTTATCGCCACGCCGCCATGGCCACACCCTCCCGCCTAAAGTCTCTGTGTTCCGAACCAACTTAGACCATCTTGTTATCTGTCACTAGGGACAGTTTCGTGTTGATTAGGTAACAGGGGTGAAATTTGGACCTTTCACAGTAAAACATGGTACTTCCTGTTCTCAGGGGGCGTGGCTTAGATGATGGCAGGATGTGACCATTGAATATTGTTTGGGGGCAGATGTGGATCAATACCAGAAAGTTTTGTGTGTCTGCGACTTTCCTAGTAAGAGCTATAACAATTTCAATTTTTTTGGCGAGTCGTCAAACTTTGAGGCCTGGCTCCGCCCCCTCAGCATGCTCAAAAACTCAAAATTTTGATAAGTTTAGATCCCCCATCCCTTCTGAACAAGCTGACCAAATTTAAAGGCGATCAATCAAAATCTCTAGGAGGAGTTTGATCAAATACGGAGTCTATAAACGGCCAAAATGGGGTGAAAATCCAAACTTCAATCCAAGATGGCCGACTTCCAGTTTCTTGTAGGACGTGAGTGCAAGAGAGTTTTAGGTAGTTCTTGGGGAGTTCTACAAGTGTTCCAAATTTAATAACTGTACGATAAACTAAGGTCAATGCGGATGCTTTTTTGAAAATTTGAGGGGGGCGCTGTTGAGCCATTTTTTTTGCGACTTTCGTGAAACCCTTAAAATACGTAAATTTTCACCACGACTGATGGCTCCGCCAAATTTGCTGAGTTTTTGAATATGTTAAAGCCGCGAAAAAGGCGATTCATTTCTTGCCTGAATAATAATAATAATAATAAACATTCGAATTACAATAGGCCTTCGCAGCTGCTTTGCTGCTCGGGCCTAATAAACTAGAAACCTGCAAGCAGCTTTGAAGGCCCTCGCACCCCTCAGCGCAACTCGGGCTGTCGAGCGACCGCAGGAGCCTGGCATCGCCTCCTACATACGATGACACCGCGTCACTTCAACACGTCGCCAGTAGGTGGCACTTTGAGCAACATGTGATATTATCTTCGGTCATGCAGAGTTTCAGTCTGGCAAAAAGCATTGAAAATTTGGAGTAAATCGGACCTTCCAGATGGAAGCTGCACTCACTTGTTTGTTTGTGGGTGGGGCTAAAACAACATCATCAATTGACTGTGTCAAAATGTCCATCATTAACTCATGATCATGTATACTACATTTCAAGTGGATCCGATGATGAATGAGGGAGATATAGCTCTTGAAGTGTCCTAGGGGGCGCTATTGATCCAAATTTAAATGTAATCCAATAGAGCTGTTTGGGAGCTGACAAAGATCAAGTTTATTAAGTTTGGAGTGAATCGGACCTTCCATACGGAAGCTACAGTCATTTGTTTATTAGTGGGCGGGGCTAGAGTGATGTAATGTATTGACTGTCTCAACATGTCCAGCTTTGATACATGATGATGTACAGTAAGTTTGAAGTGTATCCGATCATGCATGAGGGAGCTAGAGCACTTGAAGTGTCGTAGGGGGCGCCGTTGAGCCAAATTCATATGTAATCTAATAGAGCTGTTTAGGGGCTGACAAGGATCAACCATATTGAGTTTGGAGTAAATCAGGACCTGCATGTGTAATTTAGAGGCAAACGTATCGCCATGGCGTCACATCAGATTTCGCCACGCCGCCACGGCCACACCCTCCAGCCAAACCTGTCAGTACTGGAGATCAAGTTAGACCATCGTGTTATCTGTCATTGGAGACAGTTTCATGTTGATTAGTTGAAGGAGATCAAATATGGCCCACACTAAGTGAAACATGACACTTCCTGTTCTGAGGGGGCGGGGCTTCGATGATGTCAGCATCTGATCAGTGAATATTGTTCAGGGCCAGAGGCCGATCAATCCCAGAAGGTTTCATGTGTCTGTGACTTTCTTTGTAGAAACTATAAGGGTTTTGTGTTTCATGGCGAGAAGTCAGATTTTGAGGCTTAGCCACGCCCACATACTTTCATGTAGCAAAAAGCTTTTGATAACTTTTGATCCCCAGTGCCTTAAGACCATACTGATTGATTTCGATTTCTGTAAGTCAAAAGCTGTAGGAGTTCGCTCAGATTCCACGTGTGTAAATGAGACAAAATGGCGGCTTTGATCCAAAATGGCCGACTTCCTGTGGGGTTTGGACAATGGGTCCAAGAGACTTTTTTTGTAGGTCCTGAGAAGGTAAATAAGTGTACTGAATTTCATACACCTCGGACACAGCATGGCTTGGGTCTGGTTGTTTTAGTGCTCCTAGAGGGCGCTGTTGAGCAATTAGGCCACGCCCACCAATTTTATCACTGGAAATCTTTAGGGGGCTGGAGCAGTATCAATCCTATTGAGTTTGGTGGCGATCGGCTTAGAAATGTGGAAATAACAGGCAAACGTAAGGCCATGGCGTGACGTCTGTCATCGCCACACCGCCATGGCCACACCCTCCCGCCTAAAGTCTCTGTGTTCCAAACCATCTTAGACCATCTTGTTATCTGTCACTAGGGACAGTTTCTTGTTGATTAGGTAACAGGTGTGAAATTTGGACCTTTCACAGTAAAACATGGTACTTCCTGTTCTCAGGGGGCGGGGCTTAGATGATGGCAGGATGTGACCATTGAATATTGTTTTGGGCCAGATGTGGATCAATACCAGAAAGTTTTCTGTGTCTGCGACTTTCCTAGTAAGAGCTATAACAATTTCAATTTTTTTGGCGAGTCGTCAAACTTTGAGGCCTGGCTCCGCCCCCTCAGCATGCTCAAAAACTCAAAATTTTGATAAGTTTAGATCCCCCATCCCTTCTGAGCAAGCTGACCAAATTTCAAGGCGATCAATCAAAATCTCTAGGAGGAGTTCGATCAAATACGGAGTCTCTAAACGGCCAAAATGGGGTGAAAATCCAAACTTCAATCCAAGATGGCCAACTTCCTGTTTCTTGTAGGACGTGGGTGTAAGAGAGTTTTAGGTAGTTCTTGGGGAGTTCTACAAGTGTTCCAAATTTAATAACTGTATGATAAACTAAGGTCAATGTGGATGCTTTTGTGAAAATTTGAGGGGGGCGCAGTTGAGCCATTTTTATTGCGACTTTCGTGAAACCCTTAAAATACATAGATTTTCACCACGACTGATGGCTCCGCCAAATTTGCTGAGTTTTTGAATATGTTAAAGCTGCGATAAAGGCGATTCATTTCTTGCCTGAATAATAATAATAATAATAATAATAATAAATAAATAATAATAATAATAATAATAATAACTAGAAACCTGCAAGCAGCTTTGAAGGCCCTCGCACCCCTCAGCGCAACTCGGGCTGTCGAGCGACCGCAGGAGCCTGGCATCGCCTCCTACATACGATGACACCACGTCACTTCAACACGTCGCCAGTAGGTGGCACTTTGAGCAACATGTCATATTATCTTCGGTCATGCAGAGTTTCAGTCTGGCAAAAAGCATTCAAAAGTTCGAGTAAATCGGACCTTCCAGAAGGACGCTGCAGTCGCTTGTTTGTTTGTGGGCGGGGCTAAAACGACATCATCAATTGACTGTGTCAAAATGTCCATCATTAACTCATGATCATGTATACTACATTTCACGTGGATCCGATGATGAATGAGGGAGATATAGCCCTTCAAGTGTCCTAGGTGGCGCTATTAATCCAAATTTATATGTAATCCAATAGAGCTGTTTAGGGGGTGAGAAAGATCAAGCATATTCAGTTTGGAGTGACTCGGACTTTCCATACGGAAGCTACAGTAATTTGTTTATTAGTGGGCGGGGCTAGAGTGATGTAATGTATTGACCATGTCAACATGTCCAGCTTTGATACATGATGATGTACAGTAAGTTTGAAGTGGATCCGATCATGCATGAGGGAGCTAGAGCACTTGAAGTGTCGTAGGGGGCGCCGTTGAGCCAAATTCATATGTAATCTAATAGAGCTGTTTAGGGGCTGACAAGGATCAACCATATTGAGTTTGGAGTAAATCGGAACCTGCATGTGTAATTTAGAGGCAAACGTATCGCCATGGCGTCACATCAGATTTCGCCACGCCGCCACGGCCACACCCTCCAGCCAAACCTGTCAGTACTGGAGATCAAGTTAGACCATCGTGTTATCTGTCATTGGAGACAGTTTCATGTTGATTAGTTGAAGGAGATTAAATACGGCCCACACTAAGTGAAACATGACACTTCCTGTTCTGAGGGGGCGGGGCTTCGATGATGTCAGCATCTGATCAGTGAATATTGTTCAGGGCCAGAGGCCGATCAATCCCAGAAGGTTTCATGTGTCTGTGACTTTCTTTGTAGAAACTATAAGGGTTTTGTGTTTCATGGCGAGAAGTCAGATTTTGAGGCTTAGCCACACCCACATACTTTCATGTAGCAAAAAGCTTTTGATAACTTTTGATCCCCAGTGCCTTAAGACCATACTGATTGATTTCGATTTCTGTAAGTCAAAAGCTGTAGGAGGAGTTCGCTCAGATTCGACGTGTGTAAATGAGACAAAATGGCGGATTTGATCCAAAATGGCCGACTTCCTGTGGGGTTTGGACAATGGGTCCAAGAGACTTTTCTGTAGGTCCTGAGAAGGTAAATAAGTGTACTGAATTTCATACACCTTGGACACAGCATGGCTTGGGGCTGGTTGTTTTAGTGCTCCTAGAGGGCGCTGTTGAGCAATTAGGCCACGCCCACCAATTTTATCACTGGAAATCTTTAGGGGGCTGGACCAGTATCAATCCTATTGAGTTTGGTGGCGATAGGCTTAGAAATGTGGAAATAACAGGCAAACGTAAGGCCACACCCTCCCGCCTAAAGTCTCTGTGTTCCAAACCAACTTAGACCATCTTGTTATCTGTCACTAGGGACAGTTTCGTGTTGATTAGGTGAAGAACGCCATGCCATCATAGGCACACTCTCCAGCAAAAGCAGTAAGTACTGGCAACTGTCTAAGACCATCATGTTATCTGTTACTTGGGACAGTTTCACATTGATTAGGTGAAGAACATCAAACACTGATTCTCTAAAGGAAAACGGAACACTTCCTGTTCTCAGGGGGCGGGGCTTTGATGATGTCAGCATCTGACCAGTGAATATTGTTCAGGCCTAGAGGCAGATCAATCCCAGAAGGTTTTATGTGTCTGTGACTTTCTAGGAGCTAAGTAAATTTAGTGTTTTATGGCGAGAAGTCATATTTTGAGGCGTGGCCACGCCCATACGCTTTCATATATCAAAAAGCTTTTGAGAACTTTTAATCCCCAATCCCTTAAGAGTATACTGAGTGATTTTGAAGTCTGTAAGTCAAAAGCTGTAGGAGGAGTTCGCTCAGATATGCGGGTTAGAAATAGGGTCAAAATGGCAACTTCAATCCAAAATGGCCGACGTCCTGTGGGGTTTGGACCAATGCTCCAATAAACTTTTATGTAGGTCCTGAGAAGGTACATATGTGTACCAAATTTCACAATCCTCGGTCAAAGCATGGCTTGGGGCTGATTTTGTAAAATTTTCTAGGGGGCGCTGTGGACGAATTAGGCCACGCCCACCAAATATGTCATCAGATCTCTGTTGGGGACTGGACAAGGTTCAATCACATTGAATTTGGTGCAGATCAGATGATCTATGTGGAAATTAGAGTCAAACGTATGGCCATGGCGCGACGTCTGACTTCGGTGCGCCGCCACAGCCACGCCCTTTTATGAAAAGTCACTGTGCCTCAAACGAAGTTAGACCCACTAGTTATCTGTCTTCTGACACACTTTCAAGTTAATTGGGTCAAGAGGGAAGAGGGTCAGAGAGGCACCTTTCGAAGTGGAAAAAGGGACTTCCTGTTCTGAGGGGGCGTGGCTTTGATGATGTCAGCATTTGACCCCATAGGATCGTTGGGAACACGAAGGTCCTCCTTCATGCCAACTTTGGTGTGATTTGTCACGGCCACGCCCCCTAAACATGGCCGAAAACTCAGGATTTTGATAACTTTTAATCCCCCATGCCTTAACTGCATGTTGACCAAATATGAACCCGATAGCTAAAAATCCCTAGGAGGAGTTCATTAAAGTTCGAGGTGAGTAAAAGTGAAAAACGGGCAAAAATCGGCCTTTAATCCAAAATGGCCGACTTCCTGTGCATTTTAGGACATACCCCCAAGATACTTTTTTTCTTGGTTTTAGGAGTTCTAGCATTGTGCCGAATTTCAGATCTGTACGACTTACGGTTCGGCCTATCTCACGTTTGGGGGCGTGGCTAAGTGGTCTGGCCACGCCCACTGACGACGACATTAAGGATCAAGAATTTCACGCGGGGGACAATTTTGGGTGAAGTTTGGTGAGTTTTGGGGCATGGCAAAGTCCCCATATTCCCCCGCAAAGAGGCAGCGGAAAAAACAAAGAATAATAAGAATTCGAGCGATTACAATAGGCCCTTGCAGTTTTCCTGCTCGGGCCTAATAAAAGTCACGCTAAAATGATCAAAACCAGCCCTGACTAAAAGACACCTTCCTGGAACAATGTGTTGTATTTCCAGTGATCCAGGAGTGAAAGCTCTTGAAAAGAGGAACCCCACTCCTGCGCTCTGGGAGGTGCCATGACTTAAAACAATTTCCCCCTTCCACTCCTTATACCAGTCTGCTTCATTTAACGGATCACTGTGAGTCTCTTGCAAATAAAATACTTAAATTCTTTTGTGGTTCATTGTTTGATAAATCTGTGCATGTTTTACTGCCTATCGAGCCCCATTAACATTCAAGGATGCTATTTTCAAAGTATCCATACAGGGTGAGAGGATAAAAACAACATACCAAAAAAAACTATAAAAAATATTGAAGTGTCTGTGCATTTCATAGGGATTCAGAATTGCTTTCTAACTTTACTTATTACTTCTTCCAGTTTGAAAACCTACCTACTGTTCATGTCTAATATGGTGTCTGGCTGAAAAATAAAAAGTTCTCAAATCAGGAAAATAACTTTCAACCTTCACCACCCTCAAACCTTTTGTTTGCTGGAGAAAAGTAAAAAAGGATTCTACAGGATACCTTGGTTCCTTGGTACTGGTTTGTGAGACAGACATTTCACTGGTATCATAAAAGCAGGTCTCACAATCGCTGCTACCTTATTCCTCCCTTCGGTCTTTACTCATCTGCTAAATAGCTTGAACAGCAGCCACAATATTCTTCCTTTTACTTCGCCTTGTCAACGGAGCTGAAGCCTCTTGTTTCATTTCTTCTTCAGCTTTAACCCTTCTCTCCTCCACATCAGCTTCTAAAACTGCTTCTGCACTATGCTTTTCTGAACTTTTATTTTGTTCCTCCACCTGCACCTCTTTTTTCTTTCCCAATTTTCCACACAACAGGTATTCCTCACTGCTCTTCTCACTCACCTGCTCTCTACACACCTCACCTCTTTCCCCCACCTCACCACCCTTTGTGTGCCCTCCACCGCCACTCACCTCTCCCTCGTCAGGCACAGGCACCTCCACCACCCCGCTTCTACCAGATAGGGCTCCCATCTGCTCAACAACAGCCACAGTTGTTTGCAGCTCCAGACCCAGCGGGGCAAATTTTTATCATGTGCCCCTCTTGACCACATCCAAAACATTTAATTTTTGCAGATGTTGCAAACAGAACATACAGGTCCTTCTAAAAAAATTAGCATATTGTGATAAAGTTCATTATTTTCCATAATGTCATGATGAAAATGTAACCATCATATATTTTAGATTCATTGCACACTAACTGAAATATTTCAGGTCTTTTATTGTCTTAATACGGATGATTTTGTCATACAGCTCATGAAAACCCAAAATTCCTATCTCACAAAATTAGCATATCATTAAAAGGGTCTCTAAACGAGCTATGAACCTAATCATCTGAATCAACGAGTTAACTCTAAACACCTGCAAAAGATTCCTGAGGCCTTTAAAACTCCCAGCCTGGTTCATCACTCAAAACCCCAATCATGGGTAAGACTGCTGACCTGACTGCTGTCCAGAAGGCCACTATTGACACCCTCAAGCAAGAGGGTAAGACACAGAAAGAAATTTCTGAACGAATAGGCTGTTCCCAGAGTGCTGTATCAAGGCACCTCAGTGGGAAGTCTGTGGGAAGGAAAAAGTGTGGCAGAAAACGCTGCACAACGAGAAGAGGTGACCGGACCCTGAGGAAGATTGTGGAGAAGGGCCGATTCCAGACCTTGGGGGACCTGCGGAAGCAGTGGACTGAGTCTGGAGTAGAAACATCCAGAGCCACCGTGCACAGGCGTGTGCAGGAAATGGGCTACAGGTGCCGCATTCCCCAGTCCTGGGCTACAGAGAAGCAGCACTGGACTGTTGCTCAGTGGTCCAAAGTACTTTTTTCGGATGAAAGCAAATTCTGCATGTTATTCGGAAATCAAGGTGCCAGAGTCTGGAGGAAGACCGGGGAGAAGGAAATGCCAAAATGCCAGACGTCCAGTATCAAGTACCCACAGTCAGTGATGGTCTGGGGTGCCGTGTCAGCTGCTGGTGTTGGTCCACTGTGTTTTATCAAGGGCAGGGTCAATGCAGCTAGCTATCAGGAGATTTTGGAGCACTTCATGCTTCCATGTACTGAAAAGCTTTATGGAGATGAAGATTTCATTTTTCAGCACGACCTGGCACCTGCTCACAGTGCCAAAACCACTGGTAAATGGTTTACTGACCATGGTATCAGTGTGCTCAATTGGCCTGCCAACTCTCCTGATCTGAACCCCATAGAGAATCTGTGGGATATTGTGAAGAGAACGTTGAGAGACTCAAGACCCAACACTCTGGATGAGCTAAAGGCCGCTATCGAAGCATCCTGGGCCTCCATAAGACCTCAGCAGTGCCACAGGCTGATTGCCTCCATGCCACGCCGCATTGAAGCAGTCACTTCTGCAAAAGGATTCCCGACCAAGTATTGAGTGCATAATTGTACATGATTATTTGAAGGTTGACGTTTTTTGTATTAAAAACACTTTTCTTTTATTGATCGGATGAAATATGCTAATTTTGTGAGATAGGAATTTTGGGTTTTCATGAGCTGTATGCCAAAATCATCCATATTAAGACAATAAAAGACCTGAAATATTTCAGTTAGTGTGCAATGAATCTAAAATATATGAATGTTAAATTTTCATCATTACATTATAGAAAATAATGAACTTTATCACAATATGCTAATTTTTTGAGAAGGACCTGTATAGTTGTCTCCTGTGGGAAACAACGTGCTTGAGTAGTGGTGATTTACACCCTGACAAAACCTTTTTTATGTGTGACACAACTTTCCCATGTCTAGACAGCTCTTTTATCAGGAACTCATTGCTGATGAACGGAGGGACGTTCGACAAGGTAATTTTTGTCGCTGGTAATGTTAGCGGTGACACTTGTAAAAACAGACTAACTAAGCTAACATAAAACGGACACCCAGTGAAAACAGTAGGAAAAAAACCCAAAAGATAGCAAAAGAAAACCAACACTCACTCTCCCACTTCTTCAGCTCTAAAACTCACACTCCTCTGACACGAAGAAGAAGAAGAAGAGGAGGAAGAAGAAGCATCAATAATCCTACTCTTTTCAACTTCAGGAGCACACAGTAATGTAACTGTCTCAGCTCTACCTGAAGAAATTACAGTTTGTGATGCAAATTTAAGGTTAAAATGACAGCAACCACAAATTTATAAACATGAGCATTTTTTCCACACTCTTGTCTCTACATTCTTTGGCTATGTGTTGGTAGTTTGTTTTAAAAAGCAGCATTACAATAAAACAAAATGAACATAATCCCAAGCATTAAAATGAAAACATTTTAGGTAGGAGCAGAGTTAAAAGTAAAAAAAAAATTAAATAAAATCAGGAGCAGAAGGAGGTTGAGGATTTTGCATAGAATGATGGAAGGGATAGGCGATGGCACAGCTGCCAACCTACCAAGACATGGTCATCCACCTAAACGGTCAGGAAAGAAGAGCATTAACCAGAGAACCAGCCACGAGGTCAGTGATGGCCCTCTGGAGGAGCTGCAAAGATCCCCAGCTTAGGCAGGAGAAAAGCTGTTTAGAGGACAACGACTAGCCATGTCTTGAATCTGGCTTTGTGGAGGAATGGCAAGAAAATAAACACTTGAAAAGTCAAGTTTGCAATTTCCTTCAAGCCAAGTTGAGGACAGAGCTAACATGTGGAAAAGCTGATCCCTTCAGATGAGACCAATACTGAATTTGTGGCCTACATGAACCCCACTATGTGTGGTAGAAAACTAACTCTGCACGTCTTCCTGACCACACTATCTCAACAGTTGAACATGGTGGTGGCAGCATCATGTTGTAGTGATGCTCTTCCAGGATTTCTCTGTATCTCATCTCCCCGCCATTTTTGGACATCTTTTCAATTCCTGCTAAAGAAGAGTATATTCTTTGATTAATGCTCTCCTTGCCTGGCCTGTCAGTTTAAGTGGATGTCCATGTCTTGGTAGGTCTGCAGTTGGTGCATACTCCCTCCATGTTCAGATGATGGATTTAACTGAACTCTTTTAGATTTAACACTGCTTTAAACTTCACAACTTTCTTCCTGACCTGTCTGCTGTGTTCCTTGGTCTTCATGATGCTGTTTGTTCACTAAATTACATTAAATTACACACAGCCAGACTGTGTTTACTTTTTAGTTAAAACATGTATTGTTTTCCTTCCTCTTCAAATTATGCAATCCCTTGTTTTGGTCTGTCACATCAAAACATCAACAAATAATACAGTGACGTTTGTGGTTGTAAAGTGATTGAATGTGAAAAGTTTAATGGGTATAAATTCTTTTGTGAGGCATTGCGGACTTGCAATCAGATGTGATCCTTATTAACATTTATTTTATGTTAATGGACTTCTAAAAGTTACTTATATTAAAATGTGTAGTCAACAAACAGCAAATCATCTTATACAGCCTTGAACCACTGCCTCATTTGCCTGAAATATCCGCAGCCTGAACTGTTTAAAATGTTTTTAGATTGGAGTTGGGCATACCTGGTGTTCGGACCTCCTCGATGCCTGTGTAGGAGGAGAACACCTGACCCATAAACTGCTCCTGCTGATCCCTGTAGTTGTTCTGCAGGTAGTCCATCAGCATAACATAGCCAGCCTGTTGCATTGTCATCACCTCACAGAACATCTCTAGCTGAAAATGAGAGGAAAGCAACATTAGATCAAAACAATGATTAATTGACAGTGCTTATAATAAACATGCCATGTCTGTCAGTTGTGATAAATTCTGATGCCGTCAAATGAAGCCTTTTAAATTATAAGGCTTCAAGCATCAGAAAAGTGAATCCAAAATGTAGAAGCTATGTGTAAAGGCACAGGATCACTGTTTTCACAGGATATGCGAGATGCTCCTAATCAAATTGATGCACTGATCAGGTGACCACCATCAAGTGGGATTGGTGTACTCAGGTGTGTGCTGACATCAAGTACGGAAAGACATAAACTATGATCAGAGAGAAGCAAATGTTTCTATCAGTATGGAAAAAGTGTCTGGGCTATTTTCAAACTATTTAGAGTCAATCTTGTCTCAGTAATAGTCATAAGATACTGCTAAAAACAGGTGCCATTCTGTCCATAAGTAAATGGCACTGGGAAGTTCAGCTGCATCAGGTCAAACTGAGCATTGTCCCAAAAATGTTTTTAAATGACAATAGAATCAGCAGGAATTTGCAGGCCTCCGCTAAAAATAAATGTTAAGATTTATGATGGTACAGTTAAAAAAAGGATTGAAAAAGTATGGCTTGTTTGGATTGGTTGTCAAAAAAGTTACTAAACATCTTCTTTATGTTAATATGAAAAAGAATGTGTGGCTGGTATTACAAAGTTGCTTTAGGGACAATGTTCAGATTACATTTACAGTAGAGACTGGATATCATACACTGTATCATATTTGGTTAAAAAGTATTTAAACTCCATGTCAGCATGAACACCTCACAGAAGCTGGATGGTGGTGGTGGACTCATTAATTGGTCCTGTTTTGCAGGCACAGGACCTGGACACTGTGGAGTCATTTAGAGGACTATGAGCTCTTCTGTGTGCAAGAGACAAATGTGAGACTACCTGTCTGACAGCCGAGACTTACTCCAAACTGGGTCATGCAACATTACAATGATCCTGAACACACTGCCAGCACTGTGTAACAAGGTGGTGGCAGCACTGTGGTGTGGGAAGCTGGTTGGAGGTAATGTGCAGATGGATATACAGTGCCTTGCAAAAGTATTCATCACCCTTGGCTTTTCACCTATTTTGCTACATTCCAACCTGTAATTTAAATGTTTTTTAATCCTCTTTTATGTGATGGATCTGCACAAAATAGTTTAAGTTGGTGAAGTGAAATAAGAGAAAAAATATATGAAAAGGAATAAAATGAAAATTAACATGCCTATATGTGGCCACCTTCTTTGCTATGATAACCCTAAAAAGTTGGTAAAAAATTGGTGCAATCAATTACCTTTCTAAGTCACATAAGTAGTAATTATCCGCTCACACTGAGTCTGGTTCTGGTTCTGCTGGAGGTTTCTTCCTGTTAAAAGAGCTTTCCTCTCCGCTGTCGCTACATCCATGCTCAGAATGAGGGATTGCTGCAAAGCAAGTGACTGCCCACTGTTGCTAGTTAGGATTAATTGGAATGTAATTATCTGACTTGAAATCTTTATAATTCCATTGAATGGATCTTCCAAAGTGCCTTGAGACAACATGTGTTGTGAATTGGTGCTACATAAATAAAACTGAATTGAATAGAGGCAGCACAGAGACCAAAGATAACCCTGAAGGAGTTGCAGAGTTCCACAGCATTGACTGGAGTATCTGTCCATAGGACCACAATAAGCCTTACACTTCATAGAGCTGGACTTTATGGAAGAGTGGTCAGAAAAAAACTGTTAATTAGAGTGTATCTTTATACTCAATGCCATATGTCAGCACAAGGTCTAGAGAATGAAGACAAAGGTGGGTAGGTTTGTTAATGTTGAGCAAAGCCAATTGAGTCTAAGATAACATTAAAGGCTATATTTAGGCTATCACTTTCAGTGTGAACATGAATGTTAAAATCCCCCACTATAATAACCTTATCTGTATTTAACACTAAATTAGATAAAATGTCTGAAAACTGATCTAAAAATTGAGAGTAAGGGCCTGGTGGACGGTACAGAACAACAAAAACAAGGCAATTATTCATAGGAGGCTGGCTCCCTGGTTTAATTCAGAGCTGCGTACTTTAAAGCACAATGTTAGAAAATTGGAGAGAAAATGGTGCTCTACACACCTAAGGGTTTCCTACTGAATCTGGAAAACTACCCTACTGTTGTATAAAAAGACACTTTGCCAAACCAGAACAGTTTATTTCTCATCATTAATAGAAGAGAACAAGAATAAGCCTAGGTTTCTCTTTAGTACAATTGCTAAACTTAGAGACATAGCTCTGTTGAGCCATCCATTCCCTTAGCTCTCAGCAGTCATGACTTTATGGTATTCTTCTTAAATAAAATTGATTCTATTAAAAATGAAATCTTTGACATACTCCCAAAGATGATTACTTCATCCTCAGCAAGTGAGACAACATTGGAAATAACTGCAGAACTTGATCTGTGTTTGGACTGTTTTGATCCTGTGGAGCTTCCTGAGTTATCAGAAATATTAGCTTCATCTAAACCTTCAACTTGTATGTTAGACCCAATCCCAACCAAATTATTTAAGGAAGTGTCCCATGTGATTACCAGCCCCATTTTACATATGATTAATCTATTCTTAGTAAATGGATATGTATCACAAGCTTTTAAGGTAGCTGTAATTAAACCTTTTCTTAAGAAAACTTCGCTTGATTGAGATGACTTGAAAAATTAGAGACCTATATTCAATCTTCCATTCTTATCTAAAATTCTTGAGAAAATAGTTGCTAATCAAATGTGTGAGCATTTACACAGCAATGACCTGTTTGAAGAGTTTAAGTCAGGTTTCAGAGCTCATCATAGCACTGAAACAGCTCTGCTGAAAGTCACTAATGATATTCTTATGGCCTCAGATAATGGACTTGTGTCTGTACTTGTCCTGCTAGATCTCAGTGCTGGATTTGATACAGTCGATCACAATATTCTCTTAGAAAGGCTGGAATATGCTGTAGGGATCAGGGGAACAGCGCTAGGCTGGTTTAAATCTGATTTGTCTGACAGATTCCAGGTTGTTCATGTAAATGATAAATCATCTTTAAACTCCAGGGTTAATTGTGGAGCTTCCAATAGGTAAAGTTATCAGGCAGCATAGGTTAAATTTTCACTGTTACGCCGATGATACTCAGCTTTACTTATCCATAAATCCTGATGAGCCCAACCAGTTAGACAGACTACAAGCATGTCTTGAAGACATAAAAACTTGGATCACTTTAAATTTTCTGCTTCTAAATTCAGACAAGACAGAAGCTGTCGTCTTTGGACCGGAGTCTTTAAAAAAGAAACTGCTTAGTCAATCACTTAACCTGGATGGCATTAAATTGACTACCGGTAATAAAGTAAAAAACCTTGGTGTTATTTTTGACCGGGACATGTAATTTAAATCCCATATTAAACAGGTTTCTAGGATTTCCTTCTTTCACCCCCAAACAATTCCAAAATTAAAAATATCCTATCCAAGAGTGACGCTGAAAAACTAGTCCATGCATTTGTTACTTCAAGGCTGGACTATTGTAATTCTTTACTATCATTATTTCCACAAAATGCAGTTATAAGCCTTCTGATGATTCAAAATGCTGCAGCAAGAGTTCTAAAGAAAATTAAAAAGAGAAATCATATTTCTCCTATTTTAGCTTCCCTTCATTGGTTCCCTGTTAAATCCAGAATAGAATTTAAAATTCTCCTTCTCACATATAAAGCCCGTAATGATCATACATCAGAGATCTGATTGTTCCATATGTTCCTAAAAGAGCACTTCGTTCTCAGACTGCAGGTTTACTGTTGGTTCCTAGTCTCTAGAAGTAGAATGGGAGGCAGATCCTTTAGTTATCAGGCTCCTCTCCTGTGGAACCAGCTCCCAGTTTTAGTCTGTGAGGCAGACACCCTGTCTACTTTTAAGGCTAGGCTTAAAACTTTCCTTTTTGATAAAGCTTATAGTTACAATGGCTTAGGTTATCCTGAGCTATCTCTGGTGTTATGCTGTTATAGGCTTAAGCTGCTGGAGGACATAATGACCACTTTCACCCTCTTCGCTACATTCTCACACTACTCTCCAATTTTGCATTATTTGCTGTTATTTCAGCTTTTAACTTTATGTTCTCTCTCTTTTCTCTTCCTAGAAGCTACACCTGGCCTGGTCTACCTGTGACACCTTTCTGGAGAGGGGCATCGTCCAAGCTCCTGCTGGCAACAACTTAATGCTCACCTTCTACCGATGATCCACATGGCCCTGTCTTTCAGTGTTTAACCCTTTCTTTCTCCTAGACATTGCAATTGACTGAGGTTTTACTGTAACTAATGATATGAGCTCTCTTTCAGACTCTAACCTTGAAAACTGGCTCAGAATTTATCTGTTCTTTCTTTCTAGATGAAACGACTAAAGTAGCTACATCCATTAACATTTACTTTTCCTTCCCATAGAAAGTACTCCTGGATCAGAGCTTCTGTGTTCTTTTTTGTCTCTGCTCTGTTCTCTCAAACCCCCAGTTGGTCGTGGCAGATGGCCGCTCACACTGAGCCTGGTTCTGGTTCTGCTGGAGGTTTCTTCCTGTTAAATGGGACTTTTTTCTCTCCACATGCTACATGCTCAGTATGAGGGATTGCTGCAAAGTAAATGCCAGTGATTGTCCACTGTCTCTACATGCTCACCCAGGAGGAGTTACTGCTACAAGTCTCTGACTCAATGCACTCTGCTGGGTTTCCTTGGAAAGAAAAACTTTTTATCCAATTTGAATCTGACTGCACTGTTCACTGTTCACTGTGCACTGTTTAATTGGAATGTATGTACATGACTTTTGTGAAGTGCCTTGAGACAACATGTGTTGTGAATTAGAGCTACATAAATAAACTGAATTGAATTGAAGTTAAAAAAAAGGAGGAAGTTGCTCTGGTCAGGTAAGGTAAGTTAAGGTAAGTTTATTTATATAGTGCCTTTCAGCAACGAGACACTCAAAGCGCTGATGAGACTAAAAGCCGCAGAGACTGGGAGACTGGTCCAAGTCAAAAGAAAGATGGATGGTTCTAAATACAAGGTTATTCTTGAGTAAAACCTGTTTGTCTTCATGTGATTTGAGACAAGGACGCAGGTTCACCTTCCAGCAGGACAATGACCCGAAGCATGCAAACATGTAAATGTGTTGAAACTGCCTATTCAAAATCCAGACCTCAATCCAATTGAGAATCTGAGGTTAGACTTGAAGATTACTGTTCACAAGCGACAACCATCCAACCCGGAGGAGCTGGTGTAGTTTTGCCTTGAAGAATGGGCACAAATGCCATTGACAAGATGTGGCAAGCGCATAGAAACATATCCAAAGCTACTTGCAGCTTTAATTGTAACAAAAGATGGCTTTACACAGTACTGACACTAGGGGGTTATCAGTTAAAATAATACATAATCAAAGTGAAATGGTGCAAATGCCTTGTTACATGTTATAAAGGCCCAGTCAAAGTCCAGACCTATAGAAGGTAATTACTATTAACGATTAGAAAAGGTAATATTATCTATGCAAAAGGTGCTTGTACATGCCATTCAAATATGAGTTTGATCTGGCATGTGTTACTATTTATCTGCTACAGGGGTTGGACAATGAAACTGAAACACCTGGTTTTAGACCACAATAATTTATTAGTATGGTGTAGGGCCTCCTTTTGCGGCCAATACAGCGTCAATTCGTCTTGGGAATGACATATACAAGTCCTGCACAGTGGTCAGAGGGATTTTAAGCCATTCTTCTTGCAGGATAGTGGCCAGGTCAATACATGATACTGGTGGAGGAAAACGTTTTCTGACTCGCTCCTACAAAACACCCAAAGTGGCTCAATAATATTTACATCTGGTGACTGTGCAGGCCATGGGAGATGTTCAACTTCACTTTCATGTTCATCAAACCAATCTTTCACCAGTCTTGCTGTGTGTATTGGTGCATTGTCATCCTGATACACGGCACCGCCTTCAGGATACAATGTTTGAACCATTGGATGCACATGGTCCTCAAGAATGGTTCGGTAGTCCTTGGCAGTGATGCGCCCATCTAGCACAAGCATTGGGCCAAGGGAATGCCATGATATGGCAGCCCAAACCATCACTGATCCACCCCCATGCTTCACTCTGGGCATGCAACAGTTTGGGTGCTACGCTTCTTTGGGGCTTCTCCACACCGTAACTCTCCCGGATGTGGGGAAAACAGTAAAGGTGGACTCATCAGAGAACAATACGTGTTTCACATTGTCCACAGCCCAAGATTTGCGCTCCTTGCACCATTGAAACCGACGTTTGGCATTGGCACGAGTGACCGAAGGTTTGGCTATAGCAGCCCGGCGGTGTATATTGGCCCTGTGGAGCTCCCGACGGACAGTTCTGGTGGAAAAAGGAGAGTTGAGGTGCATATTTAATTCTGCCGTGATTTGGGCAGCCGTGGTTTTATGTTTTTTGGATACAATCCGGGTTAGCACCCGAACATCCCTTTCAGACATCTTCCTATTGCGTCCACAGTTAATCCTGTTGGATGTGGTTCGTCCTTCTTGGTGGTATGCTGACATTACCCTGGATACCGTGGCTCTTGATACATCACAAAGACTTGCTGTCTTGGTCACAGATGCGCCAGCAAGACGTGCACCAACAATTTGTCCTCTTTTGAACTCTGGTATGTCACCCATAATGTTGTGTGTATTTCAATATTTTGAGCAAAACTGTGCTCTTACCCTGCTAATTAAACCTTCACACTCTGCTCTTACTGGTGCAATGTGCAATTAATGAAGACTGGCTACCAGACTGGTCCAATTTAGCCATAAAACCTCCCGCACTAAAATGACAGGTGTTTCAGTTTCATTGTCCAACCCCTGTATATCCTGATATAAGAAATAAGAGAGTGTTTTTTTTCTCCCAGATAATACCAATTCAAATAAATATACTAAATGGTAGCAACAGTTGGACAAGGCAGTTCTTTCTCTTCCAACATTCAAAGCTAGCAGGCATTGGGGGGACATACATATCTTTTAACCATGAGTCTGTCTGTACCTGCACTAGGTGAGTCACTGATCCATCAGTCATGGAACACACCACATTCATAACCTCATGATCAACACTGCAGCAGGGCAAGGCTACACTGAAAATCATTAAGTTCTGACAGACTAAACATGGCTGGAATGTGAACCAGTAAGAACATGTCGTATAGCTTCAAAGAAACCTTAAAGAAGCCGGAGTACAAAGGGCATAAAGTACATTAAGTTCAGCATAGCTTAAATATCCTAAAAGCATCTTGTATGACAGGAGTCTGTCACGCACACTCTGAAGCCAGCCTCTCACACACAAACACAACTTATGTGTTGACAGTTCTTTCTCTGCCTCACCCATTACTGATGCATTTCTTGTATTGCGGTATGATAATACCCCCTTTCAACTCTGTGTACTTACATCTAAAAGGCTATTTAAGGAACATGACTGTAATTGTAGTTCCAAACCTTTTTTACCTTGCACCAACAAAAAAGCTGCAGTGTCCCAACTCTGTGCACTACCCAAGTGCACTCTTGCACTTGAAGAGAGGTGAAATTAATGCACATACACACACAGACACGCACACACTTGCACATGAATGGCAGTCCATCTATCCATCCATCCATCCATCCATCCATCCATCCATTCATCCATCCTACATTTTCTTCATGAAAATTACAGCAGGCTCTTGCTACCGTTGATATGTACAATCAGAAAGAGGCTGCACAAGTTTTACGTTCATGGATGGTGTACAAGGAGGGAATCTTTGCTCCCTATGAAAAATCTGAAGGCCAGACTAATCTAATAGAGACACTGTGGGGTAACCTGAACAGGATTTATGTACAAAAACACCTTCAAACATCTCATTGCTGAAAGTGAAGAGTGGGTCAAACTTTCCTCAGACAGATGTCAGGGACTGGTAGATGGTTACAAGAAGCACCTTCCTGATGGTATTATATCCAAAAGGGCTAACACTAACTATTATGGAGTAGGGTGTCCTTACTTTTTCCCCTTTTGTTAAATCAGAAAAACAAGGGAAGGTTTTGCTGTATGTGTAATTAAATCCCTTTTTTTTAGATAAAAACATTAGATGTGATTTCAATCGGAAAAGACTCACAAAGAGAGGGATGACAATTAGAAAAGTTTTAATGATGATAAATTACATGGTTATTTCTTTGGCGCTCGGACCTGGGAGGAAGACATGAATGCTGAGAATGACATGAGCTAAGATGATCATTTGTAAGGCTTAGATTTAAATATGTCTTCCCCCTGATCCAACACTGGTGGTGGATTGGCAGCCAGGGATAGAGGAAGCCAGGAGTAGATGTGAAGGAAGATGGTGCTGGTGGGGTGGAGGAGGGATGAGCTCAGCTGACAAGCGAAGATGAACATGGTAGAAGCTCCTTTAAAAGCAAGGCGTCGGAAGGTGATTGGATGGAGAATCAGACGGATAGGATGCTGATTGGAAGGCCGGGAGACGCACAGAAGAGTCATTGGAAGGTGGAGGCGGCGAAGGTCAGTCTTTCATTCTGAATTTTCGTCAAAACTCCATATCAATGTGTAAACTTTTCTTAACAATAAACTGAATATCAAATGGAGTTTTTGACATGAGTGGACACCTCTGTCTGTGACAGGCTTGTTTTTACTGTGACAAGAAGCTGAATGCTCTAGCATGCACAAGGTGAATAGAATTGGATTATTTACACACTGACTGTTCTACTACATGTGTACCAAATGAAATTCCCTCTGCAAAGTTAACTTACTTTGTCAGTGATTGTACGTTATTTGAACTTGTTCATGGTAAAAGGTTACTAGTGTTGCTACTACCTACACCACAGTTCTCACCTGCTCCTCAGATATGGCCACCTTGTTCTTAAATACGATCCATTCGACAGTCTCGCTGCAGGGCGGTGTGGTCAGGGACCCATTGTAGATAAAGTATTTCTCTGTGGAGTTTGGCAGGAGACCTTGCAGGGTAAATGGTGACACCTCTGCACTCTTTCCTAGACAGCAAATGAGAAAAATGATGAAAATAAAGGAAACGAAGTGAAAGGCAAAGAACAAGGTGAGAAAATAAAAGACAGTGTTGTACCATATCTGCTCACGCTGTTGATTCCATCTATGATGGGAGCATAGTTTATATTGTCTTCAGTGCTTGTCTGTAAAAAAGGAAAAATCAGCTTAAATCGTTTTTACTGCTTTACAAAGTTAACTCTCAAATCAGAGGATTTCTCTATGTAAAAATATAAAAAATAGACAGTAAAATCAAGCTGTGATTCATAGCTTTTTCCTTATTTTACTCACATACTTCAAACTATTGTAGTTTTTAAATACCAACACCACACACTCTAGTTTCATGTTACATTATAGCGTTTTGTGCACTTTAGACATGTAGCCTTTCCACTCCTTACCCTGCCAAGCTTTTTGAATACTTTTAATTATAGAAATCACAGCATTAGGCAAAGTTGCATTTGTATACACAAAGACAACAATCATTGCGCTACCACACATTTTTGTTTTGTCCATTTTTTTCACGTATAATCTGCTGTGTCTTGGTTTATGATTCTCTAGGCAAATAGACTTAAGGATATGTCAAAACACATCAGGTAGAGGTGCGTGTGAGAGAAAGGCACACATCTTTCATTACAGTGAGCTCCATGGTCCTGGTAATAGCTCTACAGAAAATCACAATTAGCTCAGCTAGTTTCATACTTGACGCATTGAACTGGGCACGAGGGTGTGCACACCAACAGTGAGGCAATTGCGCCGTACCCGCCCCTGCCCGAGGGTCGTGCACCTTGGAATTTTTGTAACTTGGCGCAGACCGTCCACATCGCTCTCCATTCAGAGTGAGCAAAGTTGAAGGTTAAAATATTTCATGCATGTATAAATCACTTCTTCATGACAGAGAAAAACATAACAGAAAAACAATAAACAAAAAAAAAGGTAGGAGAAATCAGAGAGACAAAAAGTTAGATTGTAAATATCAACAGTTTTTAAAGTTTTTATAGATTTTCTTGTTAGAAGTCCGAAATTGTATCTAGGTCCAATTTCAGATCCTTTATAAAGAGTTCAAAAAGTGCTTTCTACTTCATTGTTTTACCCTTATGAATCTGAAACTTTGCAAGAAACAGAATCACATTGATTACTGGTTATCTAGCCTACTACCCCGTGTTTTCGAAGAATACTGCAGCAACGTCAGTAAGAAGCATAAACCTCTACAGAGCTTGTTCAGGCTCGCACACCCTCAGCGGAGCCCTGTGCAACACCCTGAAGCGCCACTATAACTGAGCGTTCAGAAGAGCTGCAGTGGACATTTACACCAGGTTTCAGGTGAGTCAAAAACTATGGTAGTCTTTGCAAAGCTGATGCGATTTTTAAGGAAAACAATTTTAAAATTGAAATATAGGCAGCCTTTCCCCATAATGTGTACATTAAACAAAACTGAGAAACAAAACAAAACAGGAAAGCTAGTCAGTACAGAAAGACACACCATATGCTTGGAAGTACAATTTAATTTGCAAATCCACCTTTGTGAGGCCTTTAAATAGATGTATAACTTGTGGTATCAAAGCATGTGGTGAAAGAAAAACAGTAACAGTAAACAACAGTTCACCCTATGTTTTTCTGTAAATGCAGACTCAAAAAGAAAAATAACAGTTTGACACATTAAAGGTGTCTTTAATGGTAACAGTGCCAGATATTAATAACTGTTTTGTCTAATCACCATTATACAGTAGTTGTGTATGACCAGTCTGACAAGAGATAATTAAAAGAAGAATATATGCTTCAGACCTGGAAGAGGATGTTGCAAGACAGAAGTTTAAATCCATTAATTACCTTTATAAGAATATTTGACTTTGCAACAGAAAGAAAAAATAAAAACATACAGCCCATTGCAAAAGTATGCACACCCTTTTCTCCTATTTTGTTCCAATACAACCAGAAACTTCAAAGTATTTCATGGAATTCAATGAGACATTTCAACACAAACAAAACTCTGAAAAGTGTGGAACACATTTGCATTCAGCCTCCCTGAATCAGTACTTAGGAAGTTCACATTTGCAGCAGTTACAGATATTTTCGTGGTATCCCTCTGCCAGCTTTGCTTATCTACACAATGATGTTATTTCTCATTCATCTCTGCAACATAGCTTAAGCACAGTCAGATTAGATAAAAATCATCTGTGAAAATCACTTTTGAAGGTTTATCACAAATTTTCTATTTAATTTAGGTCTGGACTATTATCTGGGCCATTCTAACATATTAATATGCTTTGATCTAAACCATTCCATTGTAGCTCTGGCTGGATGTTTAGGGTCTTCTTCCTGTTGGACCATGAATCTCCACCTTAGTCTCAAACCTTCTGCAGCCTCTTATGAGTTTTCTTCCAGGATTTTCCTTTATTTAGCTCCATATATCTTTCCATAAGCTCTGACCAGCTCCCTTGTCCCTGCTGAAGAACAGCATCTCCCCAGAATGATGCTGCCACAGACCCACAGAGCCAGACTGTATTGATAGTTGAAGACAAAATTAGTTGCCTTTCAGTAAGGGTTTGAGTTGTCAACTGAGAAGCATCAAGCCAAAACCTAAACAAATCAGTTTAGACTTTGAAAAAGAAATGCACACAAAGCAGAAGAGGGACAAAACAAGTCAGCACAGTTTTCTCCAAGTATTGAGAACTTGAGTGAGAAGTATCATCAGGAAATCCAAAGGGAGCCACACAGCACAATAAGACCTGGGAGGAAAGCTAAGTGAATCTAAGAGAAAGACACCAGAACAAAAAGCCAAGTAACCAAAAATGTTTCAGCCAAGTTAGGAACTAAAGTGTCAAAGACAGTCACAAGTGCTCTGCAAAGGAATGGACTTTTGGCTTGCAGACCAATGAAAACACTTCTGCTGAAGGGACACTGCCAAGCCAGATGGAAGCTGGGCTGGTTCAAGACAAACATATTTGAGGGGGCAGGCAGAAATGTGAAGGGGGCATCATAATTTGTACACATTATGCTCCAGCATTTTTATTGTTGCTGTTGATTAGGGTTTTCTTCATGGGATTGGGGTAAGCTTTGTCCAACCCCAAAGAAATGGATTGTGCTTTGTCAGGCCTCTACCATAAGACCTGTCCTGCTTGGGTGTCCCACCTGAAGCCTAACCTCCTG